>NC_090449.1:242208122-242523710 GCF_031143425.1 Pleurodeles waltl | reverse complement strand
CAAACCACTGTATTTGTACTGTCAGGTTACCAAACACCAACTGCTTCACAGAATTTTGAGTTTCCGGCTGGCTTGTTGCCCACTTTACAAATGAGTGTCCAGACCTCAAAATGTTCTCTTCTAGGCCTGCAACCTCTAATAAACAAGACAAACAATTAAAATTCCTCAGACTTCACCGACACCCACCTCAGCCCGATATAGTTCTTTCAACAATCAGACTTTCACCTCCCTGCCTTTTTTTTTATTTGTTCACTGGATGAGCCCCGCTGCTCCAACTCAGATGCCATGCCAGTTTGAAAGAAATGAGTACCAATCTCGGTCAGTGGGAGCCCTAGATGCCTAAGTCCATGCATAAAACCCCCAATAAGTGGGAAGCAAAAACCGCTAAGTATCATCAAGAGAAAGAAAAACTCTGCCTGCACACAACACCCCATATATCTTCTCCACCACTGCAGGAGACAAACTCTCCTAGCTAGGTAAATATTAAACGTGACACATCGCACATCGCACATCCATTCTGGTCTGTTTTCAACTTGAAGAACAAGTTACTTAACTTTGTTAGCAAATTCTCTGGTAGAGACAATATCTAGCTGCAGATTCCATACCTTTGAATTTCCCAGGCGTCAGATTGGATCCAGAAGATTTTTGCATCAGCACTACCCTTGCGTGCTATCAGGTGGTATCATTCAGTTCCACGCGCCTTTCGTGGCGTCAGCGCCAGAAGTGAAGTTGCGGTCACTTACATATGCTCCACCTTGGTGTCCGGACATCAGTTACTATTCACGACTTTCCGTGCCAGGAGCGCAGAGCCACAAAGAGCACTGACATTGGATTTTTGGTCATTATGCACCATAGGAATCAATGGAAGGCCACCTGTAAAAATGCATTTAAAATCACACACTTGAGTTACCAGTCTCTTCTTTTGCTGGATGGATGATGAGGGTGGTGGGCACACTGTGCCAGCTGGAGAGGCTCGGGCGGCTCCTGGTTCCGGTGGGAGCAGAGCTGGAAAGTCTCTTGACAAAGGACCACATGGAGGGGCCACCTGGAAAAGGAAGTGGTTTGCAGATTTAAAGGTGGTACGTCAGGATCCTCTTGGGCTGTTGAGGTCGCAAGGGGTTAGGGACCGACGGCACACAACTGGTTCTGCGATGCAGGGCTCAGGGCGGCAGGATGCAGGGCAAGTTGGAGGTCTTGGAGGCTGTGCACACTGGAGCCCTTTCGAGCTGGAGGTAAGTGTTCTTCTGGGGGCCTTGCAGGACGACGAGGGCACTCTGGTAGGAGGTCCGGGGTGTTCCTGAAGTCCCTCGACTGGGGCCTCCTCCTGGTCCAGATGCCTCTCTGGGAGAGCTGTTTTTGTTTTAGTCTGACTTGCACTGACCAATACCTGGGGTATTGGCACAACTCAGCCACGGGAGGGCACAGTGCCTCCAAAGTTGGCACACTTGTAGGTCTCATTTGGGCTGTCGGTGTGTTGTCGGGTCTGGCTGCAGCTTCTGGTTGTGGAGATATCAGCCGGTCGGTGAAGTGACCCTCAACGGTTTGCTGGTTCTTGCTGGTTTTGTTGGTTCTTGAGTGGTGTCTCCACTCAGGAAGGAGATCTCAGGCTATTTGCAAAGCCTGGAGGTCCTCTGGGTCTTTGGAGATCAGTCCAGTGGTCAGCTCCTTCGCAGTGGCGATTGTCAGGACTCTGTTGCAGCAAGCAGGGGTCTTGGAGCCCCTTCTGTTGCAACAAGTCCTCTGTTTTCGTGCTGTCGGGTTCTGTGGTGCTGTCTTCTTTTCTTCTTGATGAATCTGATTCCTTGGTCTAGGGGAGCCCACTAAATACTGAATTTATTGAGCACTATAGGGGAAACCTGGGAGTGTCTACTTGCACTACAGTGACCACTTCCTATGGGAAGGGTAACTGCCCTAAACCTCAATGACTATTTTCCTGCTATCCAGCATGGGGGAAAATGAAATGGAGGATCCACTTCGCCTGTAGGCCCCTAGGGGTGGTGCATGCTCAGTGAGACCCCTCCTCCTACCCTTTGTGTGGTTTGCCGCTTTTGCTCCCACCAAAAGTGGGGGTTGGGAAAGGAGGAAGCCATCAGCTGCTAGCAGCAGGCCTGGGAGCTCGAGTTTCAAGGTCAGTAGCCCTTTGAAGTTCACCGCCAGGGGACTGCACATTCCTGAGGGATGGGGTGTTAGCCCCTCCAACCAGGAAGGGCATTGTCTTACAAACCAGAGAGACATGGCTCTCCCCAAGCTTTGTATATTGGCTGTCTGGAGGTGGCATGCTGGATGCAACCAGTCAGCAACCATCCAGTTAGGTTAGCTTTTGCAGGGGGCACCTCTAAGTTGACCCCTGGGTACATTTAGGGATAAATCCAGTACTGGTACCAGTTTGGATTTATCATCCTATCAAACAACCCAGGGTGCAAGAGTGGCCATCATGTAGCCGGGGAACTCAGATTTGATCAGTGCCCAGCACATGCATGTAAAATGGCTGCTCTGTTCACTCACTATGTCCCAGGTTTGGCAAGGACACAGTGGGGGCATATCGCTCATGCAGCTATGCCCTCACATATAGTATGGCGCACCCTACCTTAGGGCTGGAAGGCCTGCTATAGGGGTGACTTACCCATAACATATGCAGTGTAGGGTGGACAGGGCACACAGGGAGTGTGCCAGTCGAATTTGTCTTTTTAGGTTTTCCCCAGAACACTTAGCCTGCAATGGCAGTGCTAGGTGCATCTGGATGCAGGGGCCTAAATGGTGGCACAATAGGTGTTGCTGCCCTCAGGGGCCTACCCCTAATATCCTGTGTCCTGGGTACAGGTGTACCCATTTACTAGGGGCTTACACTGATATTTAAGAGTGTATAAAATTGAGCCGGGCATCACAACAGATTTAGCGAAAGAGCTCTGGCCCAGGGAACCTGGTTCGCAGGGGCCCTGAGCAATACAACTTCTAGGACACATCAACATCAGGCAAAAAGTGGGGGCTAACCATGCAAAAAGAGGCTTCCTCTCACACTACCCCCCAAACGAAAGAGGATGAGACTACCCTTCCCCTAGTGAGTCTTCATCTTCTAAGTGGAAGAACCTGGGGAGGCCACCTGCATTGACATGGGCAGTCCCAGGTCTGTCTTCCACTTTAAAGTCCATCCTAAGCAGTTTGGGGTTCTCACGTTTCATTTGTTGTAGCCATATGAGAGGCCTGTAGTCAGTCTGAACAGTGACGGGAGAGCCAAACAAGTATGGCCTCAACTTTTTCTGGGCCCAAACCACAGCAAAGGCTTCCCTCTCTGTGGCAGTCCATTTTTGTTCCCTAGGGAGTAGCTTCCTGCCAATAAAAGCAACAGGCTGGTCATGTCCACCATCATTCCTTTGGGAAAGGACCGCTCCTATCCCCATTTCTGAAGCATCTGTCTGGACTATGAATTCCCTGGAGTAGTCTGGTGCTTGTAGAACTGGAGCAGAGCACATAGCTTCCTTCAGAGTGTCAAAGGCCTTTTGACAACTCACCGTCTAGTTGATTTTTCTGGGCATCTTCTTGGAGGTAAGCTCTATGAGGGGGGCAACTATTGTGCCACAATCCTTCGGAAAACTTCTGTAATATACAGTTTAGCCAAGGAATGCCCTGACTTGTGTCTGGGTTGTGGGAGCTTCCCAAGCCACAATAGTCTGAATCTTGGGTTGGAGAGGTTGCACTTGGCCTCCACCAACCAGGTGGACCAAGTAAACATTTTTCCCTGCGCTATCTGGCACTTACTGGCCTTGATAGTGAGGCCTGCCTTTTGCAGACCCTCAAGGCCCTTTCCAAGGTGGATCAGGTGATTCTGCCAGGTGGAACTATAAACAGATATGTCATCTAAGTAAGCTACACTAAAGGTTTCAAGTCCAGCAAGGACTTGATTCACCAACCTCTGGAAGGTGGGAGGTGTATTCTTTAGTCCAAAGGGCATAACAGTGAACCTATAATACCCACTAGGAGTAGAAAATTCTGACCTTTCTTTTGCTCCTTGGGTCAGACCAATCTGCCAATACCCTGATGTTAAATCAAAAGTACTCAGATACTTGGAACTGCCCCTAATCTGTCAATGAGTTTATCAGCTCTTGGGATTGGGTGTACATCAGGTTTGGTTACTGAGTTGAGGCCCCTGTAATCCACGCAAACCTCATTTCTTTCTTGTCAGCCTTGGAGTGAGATTTGAGGACTAACACCACTGGACTAGCCCAGGGCCCCTATGAGGGTTCAATGACAACCAAATACAACATTTTCTTTACTTCAGCTTCTATGCTTCCTCTGACATGGTAAAGCTGTCTGTAACTTTTGATCTTAACACGCAGACTGTCACATGTGTCCACATCATGGGTACACCAGTTTGTCTTCCCAAGGGTCAGAGGAAACTCAGCATACTGGTTGAGGACTTGCCTGCAATCAGTCTGCTGTTCTGAGAGGGTGTCTGACAAGACCACTCCATCTACAGAACCATCTTGGGGGTTGCTGGAGAGGAGATCAGGGAGAGGCTCACTCTCATCCTCCGGTCCCTCATCTGTAACCATAAGCATGGTCACATCAGCTCTATCATAAAAGGGCTTTAGGCGGATGACATATGATTATTTTGGGGTTCTTGCAACTGCCAAGGTCCACTAGATAAGTGACCTCCCCCTTCTTCTCAAGAATGGGATAGGGCCCAGACCATTTGTCTTGGATGGCCCTTGGAGCAACAGGCTTCAACACCCAAACTTTCTGCCCTGGTTGGAACTCCACCATTGCAGCCTTCTGGTCATACCAAAGCTTTTGGAGCTCCTGGCTGGCCTGACGATTTTTGCTGGCTTTCTGCATGTACTCGGGAATCCTAGAACGTAGGCTAAGCACATAGTCCACAATATCCAGTTTGGGCTCTTTGAGAGGTCTCTCCGAGCCTTCCCTTACAAGACCTAGTGTTCCCCTAACAGGGTGCCCAAACAAAAGTTCAAATAGAGAAAACCCTACTCCATTTTGTGGCACTTCTCTGTAGGCAAACAGCAGGCAAGGAAGTAGGTCATCCCATGTCCTTCTGAGTTTTTCAGGGAGTCCTCCAATCATGCCTTTTAGGGTCTGGTTGAATCTTTCCGCCAGCCCATTGGTTTGTGCATGGTATGGGGTAGCGGATTTATGTCACTCCACATTCCTGCCACATGTGTTTTAAGTATGCAGACGGGACGTTTGATACACTGCCTGATACTACCTCCTTAGGGAACCCAACCCTAGTAAAGATACCTAGGAGGGCCTTGGCAGCTGCAGGTGCAGTTATTGTCCTAAGGGGTATAGTCTCAGGATACCTAGTGGCATGATCCACTACCACTAAGATATATGTATGTCCTGATGCTGTTGGAGGGTCAAGGGGGCCAACAATGTCAAGCCCTGCCCTTTCAAAGGGTACCTACCCCAACCACAGGTACTGGTATTAAGGGGGCATTTAAGTGCCCAACTGCCTTGCCATTGGCTTGGAAGGAGGGACAGGACTTACAAAAGTCCTTCACTTTTGGAGACATACCTGGCCGGTAGAAGTGGTTAACCAACCTACTCCAAGTTTTATTCTGGCCCAGAAGCTCTGCTAGGGAAATTTCATGGGCTAAAGTGAGAAGGAAGTCCCTGAACTTCAGTGGCACTACCACCCTCCTGGTTGCATCAGGCTTGAGGTATCTGGCCTCAGTGTACTGGAGCCCCTCCTCCCAGTAGAACCATTGGGTACCACTGACATTTCCTAGCTCCTCCTGAGCAGCTTGCTGTCTCAGTCCTTCAAGAGTGGGACATTCTCTTTGTCCCTGGAACATATCTTCCATAGAGGGTCCCCCTGGGCCTAAGAGCTCCGGGTGGGTAACCACTTCCTTCTGCCCTGCTACTCCTCCTCATTCAAAGTTTACCACAGCCACAGAGTGGAACTTGGTCTCATTGTCAGCATTGGTGACAGGATAAGACCTCCCTACCAGGAACTGAGTTGAGGGAACCAGGTGCTGAGATACCATGATGATATTAAACCCTGTATCCCTCAAGGCTTCTGTTTTACCCCCATTAATCACAGCATGCTGCCTGTATTTTTTCGATGTTACTTAGCCAGGCAGCACAGGATAAATCTACCCCACCCTCTGTGACTAGTGTTGCCTCTGTGGGGACACTAACATGATCAGGCCACACCTCTGACCTCTTCTGCATTTACTGCAGGTTGACTACAGGCATTCTTTCAGTTTTTACAGCCAGAGTTTCCAGTTTGGTGCCCTTTGGTTTTGCAATCTTGGCACCAAGCCTTGCTGGGGTCAAAGTGTTTCCCATTGTACCCACCCCTGGACTGTGAGTAGTCCCTGGGCCCACCCTCCTGTGCAGGTTTGTGGGGGCCTTGAGAAGACTCTTGTTTTTACCCTGGCTCCCATCTTTCCCTGGGGGGGCTTTTTGGCCTTTTTCTTTTGGTCTCCCCCACCAGTGGTAGTTTTGGTCACCCTTGTATTGACCCAGTGGTCTGTCTTCCTTCCCAGTTCTTGAGGGGAAAGTGGACCCAGGTCTACCAGATGTTGATGTAGCCTATCATTGGAACAATTACTCAACAGATGCTCTTTCATACATAAATTGTACAGCCCGTCATAATCTTGTACCTTGTTCCCAGCTAACCAACCACCCAGCGTCTTTAATGAATAGTCCACAAAGTCAACCCAGATCTGGCTCTGGGATTTTCGAGCCTCCCTGAACTTTATCCTGTACTCTTCAGCTGTAAATCCAAAGCCCTCAATTAGGGTACCCTTCATGAGGTTATAGGATTTAGAATCGACCTCATTCGGTGTCAGGAGCAATCCCTGCACTTTCCTGAGAATACCTCCCACATAAGTGTGCCCCAGTGTTTCTTCTCAATTTCCCACCCAATTCAGGCTTTTTCAAAGGCAAAAACCTATTTCACCATATCATCCCCTTCAGTGAAAGGAGGGACAACTCCTTTTGGGAGTTTAATGTTAAAGGAGGTTTCCTTCAACACTTAAATGCTGCCACTAGAGATGGGTGCCAAGCCCAACTCTTTTCTTTGCTTCTCTATCTCCAAAAGCTGACTCTCTAAAGCCAGTCTTTTGGTCAGCCTCGAAAGATTTAGGTCTGTGTCTGTTGGTGTTTTAGAGCCTCCTCACCTGGGGGATTATCTCTTTCATACTGGGCCACCAGAAACCTAAGTTTCTCTGTTTTGGGGCTTTTACCAGTATGAATCTTGTACAGCTTGCAGAGTTTCCTTAATTGGTCATAGTTATATGTCTCATAAGGTTCAAGTTTGAGGTCCTGGGTTCCTGGGTTCTGGACTCTCCTTCTGGCATTTGTTTATTTTACCAAAGTTGGGACCTTTTTTGAATTTAGAATTCCCCTTTTTTGGATAACCAACTAAAGCAAGGACTTTAAACATTTCTCTAGAGTTGTAGGGAACTAACCAGGGCCCTAACCATTATTTTAAACATTTGTAAAAATAAATGTTAGTCAATTAGAAAATCTAAAATAATTATCTAAAGACAATTTAGAGAGCTATTCGTGTGTTCACACAGATGACAATGTGATATCAGCAAATGCAAAGTCTTTATCCCACTGCTGATACACCGAATGTGGGATTCTGGCCCTCTATGTAGTGTGCAAAGCTAGGCACACTGTGCAGGGGGTCCAGGCAACCACACGTTGGTTTCCAGCGGTAAAAATCAGATCACCTAATGCTCCAATTTTTTGGGTAGCTGGTTGAGCAGTTAGGCTAATCCAGGAGATGTGCTAAGCATTTGTTGTACTCACAGTATTAACCATACACCACACACACTCAATGAATAACTCAAGAGTTTATAAAAATAGTTTGGATTTTGTATTTAATTTTTAAGACCAAAAGAACAAGTTACTTATCTTCGGTAACGAGGTATCTGGCAGAGACTCTATCTAGCTGCAGATTCCTTACCTTAGAATTCCCTGGCGTCAGCTTCGAATCCGTAGATTTTTCTGAGCAGTACCAAGCGCGCACGCCATCGGGCGGCATCGTTCGGATCCGCGTGCGTCGACCAGCTCCGCGTGCGTCGTCAGCGTCGTTGGAGCCATCTATGACATCACGGTTGTCTATATAGATGCCGTCTTGGTGCGCGTACATCAGTTCTTTTCCACAACTTCCCATGCCAGAAGCGCAGAGTCATGGAAGAACCAACAATTATGGATTTGACCTCTTTGACTGTTTGAAGTAAAAATTCTTTCATGCCTTTAAGAAAGGCAAAAATGCCAAAATCATATATATACATATGTATATATAAATATATATATATATCTGTATAAAAAATATCCGCAGAGCGGGGAGGCTTGGGTGGATGTAAGGAATCTGCAGCTAGATAGAGTATCTACCAGATACCTCGTTACCGAAGGTAAGTAACTTGTTCATCTGATAGAGACTTCTAGCTGCAGCTTCCTTACCTTAGAATAGACAACCAAGCTATAACCCCTGGCGGTGGGTCTGAAGGAGATTTTTACACTAGGAAGTCCTGCAAAACAGACCGGGCAAAATGCCCCTCTCTTCTTACCTGGCTATCCAGGCAGTAGTGTTTTGTAAACGTGTGCAAAGAAGCCCACGTTGCAGCCTGACATATGTCCACCACCGGTACGCCACGTGTTAATGCAGTGGTAGCAGCTTTCCCCCTAGTAGAATGAGCTCTCAAGCCCTCGGGAGGCTGCTTCTTTGCCAAAGCGTAGCAGATCTTTATGCAGAGAATGACCCAGCGCGAAATGGATCGTTTCTGCACCGCCCGACCCTTCTTTGCACCAACGTACCCCACAAAGAGTTGGTCGTCCACCCGGAACTCTTTAGTGCGGTCAAGGTAGAACAATAACGCTCTTTGTGGGTCCAGCCGATGGAGGCGCTCCTCTTCCTTAGAGGGATGCGGAGGTGCAAAGAAGGTGGTCAGGGTGATAATTTGACCCAGATGGAAAGTGGTCACCACCTTTGGGAAGAAAGAGGCACGAGTTCTTAACACTACCTTGTCAGGATATATCATGAGATAAGGCGGCTTTAAAGATAAAGCCTGCAGCTCACTCACTCTCCTGGCAGATGTAATTGCCACCAAAAAGGCTGTTTTAATAGTGAGCAGCCGGAGAGGACAGTTATGCAAGGGCTCGAAGGGAGCACACATAAGGAAGGTAAGAACCAAATTAAGGTAGCGTTGTCTGTGAACACCTGCACCACCTTCCCTTTCACAACAGGAAAAATGCTTTTAATGCTAGCCGGATCGCCTGAAGCTCCAACAAGTTGATGTGGAGCCCGGATTCCGCCGGAGACCAGTGACCTCTGATCTCCACCTCCCCCAGATGGCCACTCCATCCCAGAAGTGACGCATCTTTCACTATCGTCAGATCTGGTTGGGGAAGGGAGAGGAGTCTGCCTTTGACCCAATCGCAGTTCACTAACCACCACTGCAGATCTTTTGCAGTCCCCTCCTAGATCTGAACCATGTTGGTAAGATTTCCCTGATGCTGTGCCCATTGGAACTTCAGGTCCCACTGCAGAGCCCTCATGCGCCATCTGGCATGCTTGACCAATAGGATGCAGGAAGCCATGAGTCCCAACAGCCTCAGAGTCTGTCTCACCGAAATCCAGGATAGAGGCCGAAACATCAGTATCATAACCTGAATATCCTGGACCCGCTGTTTGGGAGGATAAGCCCGATACTGCACTGTGTCCAGAACAGCTCAGATGAAAGTGAGCTTCTGAGAGGGAGTCAGGTGTGACTTCGGCACATTTATAGTGAACCCCAGCGAGTGCAGGAGGTCCGCCGTCATCTGGAGGTGGGTGACGAGAGCCTGGGGCATAGAAGCCTTCAACAGCCAATCATCCAGGTAGCGGACAACTGAAATCCCTGACCTGCGCAGATGAGCTGCCACCACCGCCATCACCTTTGTGAACACCCGAGGGCCACTGGTGAGACCGAAAGGAAGCACAGTAAACTGAAAGTGCTAGCGGCCCACCTTGAACCGCAGGTAACGCCTGTGGGCTGGCAGGATAGGAATGTGGAAATACGCATCCTGCAAATCCAACGCTACCATCCAGTCTCCTTGGTCTAGGGCAGACAAAACCTGAGCAAGAGTGAGCATCTTGAATTTCTCCTTCTTGAGGAAGAGATTGACGTCCCTTAAATCCAAGATAGCGCGAAGGCCTTTGTTCTTTTTGGGAATCAGAAAGTAGCGGGAATAACAACCACTGCCTACTTCTGATATCGGGACTCTTTCTATGTCTCCCTTGGCCAAAAGAGCCGTAACTTCCTCGCGGAGCAAAGCCAGATGGTCCTCCATCAGCCATTCCTTTGTCGGAGGGATAGAAGGAGGGAAAGACTGGAAGGGAAGGGAGTATCCCTTCCGTATGATCTGCAGGACCCACTTGTCAGTGGTGATGAAACGCCAGTGAGGGAGATGAAAACAAATCCTCCCTCCAACTGGACGGACGTGATCCCGCAGAACCAAACTCGGAGGGCTTGGGCGCAGTGGAGGGGGGCTGTGTGGCGGCCGACCTCTGGGCAGACCCTCTGGGTCTGATGGTACCACGACCACGTCCTCTTCTGGGATGCTGTGAAGCCTGAGGACGGTGGCTAAACTGTGGTTGGCATGGTACCAAGCCCCTTCCGAAGCCTCGAAAGGGGCGAAAGACAGACTGCTGTCGTGCTGGCGCTGAAAGGCCCAAGGATCTGGCCGTGGCTCGAGAATCCTTGAACCTCTCAAGCGCGGAGTCTGCCTTTTCGCCAAAAAGGCGAGAGCCATCAAGCTGGACTGGACATCCCCTGAGAAACCAGTAGTTCGTAGCCAGGTGTGGCGACGTAGGGCCACTGACGACGAAATCGCTCTGCCCAGCGGGTCAGTCGTGTCCAAACTACACCGGAACGTAAACTTGGCTGCATCTCTCCCATCCTTGACAGCCTGGGTGAGAGTGTCCCGTACGCCCTCCGGGACCTGGGGCAGCACCTGTGCCACCGTATCCCATAAAGTATGGGAATAACGGCCCAATAGGCAAGAGGTGTTTACGGGCCTCAATGCCAGGCTGGTGGAAGAAAACATCTTCTTCCCAAGCTGATCCAGCCTCTTGGATTCCCTATCCGGGGGAGTGGAAGGGACGGCACCACAGGAAGTAGAGGCTTGGACAACCAAGCTCTCAGGAGTGGGGTGTTGTGTCAGGAAACTAGGGTCGCTCGGAGGGGGCTTAGGCGGCGGCCGACCGTTCTATTCACAGGAGCCCCTGTGCTGGGTGTGGACCACGTACCCAGAAGGACGTCTGTAAGAGCCTCATTGAAGGGCAACATCGGCTCTGATGTTGTCACCCCCGGCTGAAGCACTTCTGTCAGGATATTCGTCCTAACTGTCACCGTAGGCAAATCTAGGTCCAAGACCTCAGCTGCCCTACGCACCACCATAGCGAAAGAAGCACCCTCCTCCGTAGCCACATTAGGAGGAGAGAGCATACCAGTATCTGGAGACGTGTCCAGTTCACTGGCCTCCCCTAGATCCTCATACCAGTCCTGTTGTAATCCACATTCTAAAGGGTCCGCAGACCCCTCCCATTCCTCTCCTGCGTCTGGCTGATCTAAATAATGCTCAGACAATGATCTGGGCCGAATTGGCTCAGTCGAAGTAGGAGTCGACGTCGTACGACGTCGCTCCGGCTCATCCGGAATAAGGATGGGGCTGCCACCGGTGGGCGCCTGTGGCAGAATCGTCGACGTCGGACCCGGCGCCGAAGGAGGTCGACTGTGAGAGAGAAGCCGCCGGCGTCGAATCCAAAGGGACCCCTGCTGACCCCGTGGGGCCCAAAGACCCACCCGAGGGTGCAGCCCGCTCAAAAACGAGAGGAATGGCCTCGTAAAACTCTTTTATTTGAGCGGGTGTCGATCCAGTACCCGGAAAGGGAGGAAGACGCGGAGCCGACCCAGGCGACGGCTCTGCAGAACCGCGCTCGGAACGTCGACGTTCCCTAGACACCTCGTCGGCCGACGGGCGTGGCGAAGACGAACTCCGCTTGGACTTCTTCTTCTTCTTGTGCCTCTTACCTTCGGATGACCTTGAATGCAAGGAAGAGGACTTGGGGCTCCGGGAGCGGTGCCGTGACCTCCTCCTGCTGCGGGACCGTGACCTTCGCGGAGTCGCGCTGACCGAAGACGAATGTCGGGCCGCAAGAAGCTTAAGGGATCTCTCCCTTGGCGCCATGGCCCGACAGTCGGAGCACGAGGTGGAATCGTGGTCCTTCTCCAGGCACCAAAGACAAACACAGTGCGGATCCGTCACCGACATGGTGCAATGATACACACCACACGGCTTGAATCCTGTCTTTCTCGAAGACATGACTTCAAACAGTCAAAAAAGCATCGACAAACCGTCGAAGCAGGGTAGCTCTTTCCGGAACTGCGCTTAACCTGCGCGGAAGGTGAAAGAACTGACGTCCGCGCGCCGAGACTGCGTCTATAAAGACAACCATGATGTCATAGATGGCTCCAACGACGCTGACGACGCACGCAGAGCTGCCCGACGCATGCGGATCCGAACGACGACGCCCGACGGCGTGCGTGCAAGGTACTGCTCAGAAAAAACTCCGGATTCGAAGCTGATGCCAGGGAATTCTAAGGTAAGGAAGCTGCAGCTAGAAGTCTCTATCAGATTGGTTAAGATATGTTAAGTACTTTTTGAGTCATGATTTTTCAAAGTTTTATTAAAGTTAGTCTTTCTGTGCGTAATTACGCACCATAGGAATCAATGGAAGTCCAGCTGTAAAAATGCATATAAAATCACACATTTGGGTTACCAAATCTTAACCCCTTACCTTCCTCCACGTCATCAGAGCCAACTCCAGTTGAATGCACCAAAACCTTTGCAGCACTATTTCCTGTTAACGATCTTGTGTCTTTACCTGGTCACAAGGTCTGTGCTCACACAGAGGCATGCCATCTTGATACCATCCGAGATTCTGCACCACTCTGGTCATTCTTCCTGTGCGTTGCTTCATGCAAGACATCAATCCCTCCACCCTTATTAGTCGGCTGGAGACTATGACGCAAATCATTAGGCACACCCCTCTAACCCTTTGCTCTGACACCCAAATCACATAGGTCATGCGCCCCCAACATTTCTTCATCATAGACCAGCCTCCCTTCTTCCAAATTCGTACTGTACACCTCACACATACAAGCACTTGAACTCGGAATCTCACCATCTCCGACACCATTATCCCCAAATTGTGCTTCATATAAGTCCGCATATGAGTCCTTCTTAGGAGACAAGAGCGCCAACAACCTTCTTCTCCTCGCTGCACCCTGATCCAATGTTGTCCCAGCACTGCCTATACTGACACATGTTCTGACTTTAGAGCAGTGTGCCTGGGTCTCACTAGAAACTCCAAGTTGACGCACGGAAATGTGTCTGCTCTCCTCTGACATGGATTGCACCAGCCCCAACTAGCCAGCTACTTTCTACTGTCCACTTATATTTAAACTCTCCCCAACGCCCTCCAAACTAACCTTACCAAACATCCTTTTTGTTGATCCTGTGAATCATGCACTTTCTTGCTCCCAGGTAAACCCTGTTCCTTCTGGCACCACTGCCCCTGTACTGCAGGATCACCAACATCTCTATGGCCATCCTGTTGCTCCAATCATTACCATTGCTCAAAAAGGAGACAAATGAGCTCAGATGCGCCCAAACCCCCCCATAAAGCCTCATTATCCAAGATGAACTATTTGAGTAAAAAACTAAATTTACCACCTACCCCGAATTTCTATCCCAAGGCAGGGCAGGCCTACGTAGTGGAAGGAGCTTTCAAACCACCAAAAGCCAGAGAATGCAGTAGATCAACAGAAGTGACTTCTGCAAAGCAGTGACATTGCAAAATTAATCATGGTGAATTCAAAGTAATTTGAAAACTGAGGATGCAGAAGGGTAACCCTGGCACCAGATAGGTACCCATATGTTTTTTTAAACAAAGGTCACATCCAAGAGATTTGCAGACCCTCGCCCTAGACAATAAGCAGACACACTGCATGTATAACTTAGAAGCCACCAAAGCAGTGAGAGCTCGTTGGTGGACCCTAAATTAATGCTGAAGTTCAAAGCTCTGTTTTCTCTCATGCAAAAAATACAAGGTGATGAATAGAAATGTTTGAATTAGTCTCAGCCACTGGCAATGACTCAGAGCTGTATCCCAATTCGTCGTTTCGCCCACCATGCCAACTCAGCTTAGACCAACTCATATGCAAATCAGTCTTGATCCTGCTTCTCACTGGAACAATCCAATCCGAACTGCCAGGGAACAATCCTTCCTGAGCCAGAACACAAGCCCCCTATGACCAGTTTCACCCTTGTAATGGGATCTTAGGCCAGGTATAGCTTGGTTTCAGTGACACAGTGAGTCCAGGGCCCACGTCTGGGTAACCTTGGTGCACTTAGGGCATCAAATGCAAAAACAGCAACATGGTGGATGGAATGCTTAAATTAATCTCAGGCACTGGAAATGTCTCGGGCCGAATTCCAATCCATCATTTTTCGCCCACCATGCCACCTCAGTTTGGACCCAGTCATATGCAAATTAGTCTTGACCCTGCTCTTCATGGGAACAGTCCAGCCTGAACTGCCAGGATAGGATTTCCCTGAACCGGAACACAAGCAACCTAGGACTGGTTTTGCCCTAGTTAGAGCTACTACAGAGAATAGCTTGATCTAAGTTTGGAAATTAAAGATTGATCACTGGTCTGGAAGCAGATCCGAGAAAAGGATTTTGATCAAGTGAATGGTGTGCAGTGTGAAAGATATTACTCCAGTGGAAACAGATGTCAGGTATCAACTCCTATTACTAATGTTCCATGTGATGGCTCCAGCTGCCGTACGATACACCCCAGACTCTCACATTGTTGTGTTTGTATTTGTACTTATTCTCCCACTTGTATTGCTGATGATCAACCATGGCCACCTTTTCACTCTGGCATTAGTTCCCTCCTCTGCAGCGTCTTCCAGGCTTGACACCCTGCCCTACAGCTCTGTACACACCGCACACCTTTGAAATGTCTTCACTTTCAGTGTTGAGGTTTTTATACTGTGTGTTCATCATGTTGCAAAGCTCTTAGGGCCAGATGTAGGAAAGGAATTGCAACTCGCAAACGGCAAAAACTGCCGTTTGCAAGTTGCAAATCACATTTTCCTATGCAGAAATGCATTCTGCGAGTCGGACCGACTCGCAAAATGCATTTCAGAATCGCAAATAGGAAGGGGTGTTCCCTTCCTATTTGCGATTCCTAGTGGTATGCAATACCATTTGCGACCGCATATGCGGTCGCAAATGGTGTTGCAGTTACCATCCACTTCAAGTGGATGGTAACCCACTCGCAAATTGGAAGGGGTCCCCATGGGACCCCTTCCAGTCTGTGACTGGACCCAAAAACATTTTTTCAGGGCAGGGAGTGGTCCAAGGGACCACTCCCTGCCCTGAAAAAATACCGAAACTAAAGGTTTCGGTTTTCTTTTTAAGTGCAGCTCGTTTTCCTTTAAGGAAAACGGGCTACACTTAAGAAAAAAAAAACTGCTTTATTTAAAGCAGTCACGAACACGGAGGTCTGCTGACTACAGCAGGCCTCCATGTTTGCGAGTGCCCATAGTCGGTATGGGGCCGCAATTTGCGACCCACCTCATGAATATTCATGAGGTGGGTCATTGCGACCCCATACCGACTTGCAGACGGTGTCTGAGACACCGTTCTGCATAACATTTTGCGACTTGCAAACAGCGAGTCGCAATGACTCGCTATTTGCAAGTCGCAAAATGTTATTTTGCTACATCTGGCCCTTAGTGCCTTCAGCTATCAGCTGTTGCATATCTGTCAGAGGATTGACAAGCAGTTGATCATCGCAGGGCAAGTCAGCCCTGGCTCCAGACTGCTCCCGGGGGTGCTTGGCCCCTGCCTTTGGATTCTGCAAACCAGTCTATATTTGACTGCTTAGGATTGTATCTTTGGTCAGAAAGGATGTGAACCGCTTTTAAAAGATCCATCCAACATCCACTACTTTCTAAGGTTAGAAGGATATGTTGAGTACAGAAAATTAGTAAATGTTTTGGTCAGTCGTAGTTAATATATAGAAGACAAGAGTCATTAGTAAAAGTTTTTGAAGGTGATCAGGTGAATTAAAGTCACTAAGGGGCAGATTTAAGGAAAGTGGTGGCGCTGAACCCACTGCAGCGCCACTTTCCTTTCGTCTCTTAGCTCCCAACTACCGCTACCATGTGTGCGCTGTATTTATAATACGGCGCACCTTGGCGCACAGTAGGGGACAATAGTATCATTTTTATTGACGCTATTGATGTACTCTGCAGGAGTAGCGACAAAATGATGGCGCTACTCCTGCAGAGTACATAGTGGCCCATTACAAATAATGGTATGTACCCTTTTAACACCTGCTCTGAGCCATAGGAATGTATATTCCACAGGGTCATTGAAGACTTCTCATGCGGGGGGGTCTCTGTGATTTCCTAGCAATTCTTGACACAGTGCACTAGAGATAGGCCACAGATGATCACATGGTGTAGATTTTTAGCAGGCCAGAATTTCAAGAGCGAGGTGGCTTATTGCTTAGCAGGTCTGCTGGCTGTGGTGCCACAAGAAGAACTGCCAGTTTTGATCATTCCCCTCATTTCTAGTAGGGCTCTAGGAAGATTCCCTAACAAATTTGGTATATTACCAGTCAGAGAGGTGAGATGAGTAAGTTACACACAGAAAGCCATAAATGTTTTGGGTGGGACCGGCTACGTCACATAGTATTGGTATGACACATTCAGACCAATAATAAAATCATAATAGAGCCAGTATGTCAATTTTGATTGGAAAATCTAGCAGGTATTTTTTTCTAAAATTTGAAATCTAAAGAGTAAAAAAGTTTGTATTACTCAATGGAAATTGTAATGGAACAAATAAGGAATAATTCAGTAACAACAGAAAGGTAAAGTTGTAGAGACAAGAAAGACAGAGGAGCTGGGTAGTCAGAAGAAATATAGCCAGTGAGATGTTGAAACATCAAGCATTTAATCAAACCAGAAAAAATAATGATTAGAAAAATATCTTTATTTTCAGCAATTTTGACTAGCATCTTTAATTTCAAACATTTGTCAAATATTAAAGTGTCAAATTCCAAATACTGGGATAAAGAAAATACAGTGTTTGCTAAAACTATGTTCGCTTCTTCTGAAGAAGCTGTCTTTTGGCAAAAACCTCAGTGTGTGCAATCAGTGTCTTGTTTTAGTGTAAGCTCAATAATATTTCTTTAACACCTTTCAATATTTTATGCTCCCCTGGACAGCAAGTAACAAAAGATTGCATTCACTGTACAAATACTATATTACAAATTAATTACAAATGAATCTAAAGCTTAAAATTGTTCTGCTCAACGCTTTAGTGCTATAAATATGAAGCTGCCAATATCGTTTGAAATTCATTAGAAGTGGTCTGATTATGCTGTAATTTGAAAGAAAGAATACTTTTCTTAGTTGAGGAAATGCGTAAGTAACAATACAGTGCAAGAGGGTGACGGAATAAATGAAATATTTGGGTGAAGAATTAAATACAAAACATGAAGTTGAGAAAGAAGAATACAAGGCTTATTATGTGGGAACAAGGGGGCTTACTTACAAGGACCTTACGCCACCATAGCGTCACCTTTTTGTGACACTGCGGCAGCGCAAGCAGTCCCCTATAATGCGCCACATTTACAAACTGGCACAATGGGACCATTGCACTAGTTTGTAAAGCCCTGCACCACATTATACCTGCGCCAGGTCCAATGTATGCAGGGTGGGAGTTCCCACGTTAAAAGTCACGCAGAACTGGCGCACTGAAATTTATCACATTTCACTGCATTGTTCTGTAACTTCACTTCTTCAAAAATGTAACACCTGCACAGAGCAGGCGTTAAACTGATGCAGGGCTTTTTAACATGAGAGCCTTCCACGCATTGCTGGAGTAGCTTAGCTTTTTTGACGCTAGTCCAGCAATGCGTTAACTTAGTGCCATAGATGCATCAGAATTTCTGACGCATCTGTGGAAACGTGCTCCATCGAGCGCTGTATCATAAATACAGCACTACCATGACGTCGTTAAGGGGTCCAGGTCTGGCGCAAGAAAACAGGCGCATCAATTCCAATGCACCAGTTTCTTGTGAATGAGGCCCAAAGTTTTCAAGAAAGTGGAGAGGGACGATGAAGAAACACAAGAACGTGAAAACACAATAAGTTATTAAAATGAAAGCACCATTTCTTATTCCATCATTGTGGAAATGAGTGACTGGTGATTCGCACACTCAGGAAAAAATCTGACGAAAGAAACTGTGGGGTGTTTGTTAAAATAAATTGAGAAATAACATTGCTCAAAACACAAATTCTTTTTGAGTAAACTCAGCTTATTACAGAATTTCCTTTTTTCGTTCTTAAGTTATTGCCACACATTGAAAGGGATAGAAACAAGGACTGTCAGCTCATTCTTGTTTAACGTAATGTGCTCTGAGTCAATGGTCTTCGGACTGACACAATTCTTCCGTATAAAGGGAAATGTTGAACCTTATATGTACACCGTCCATACATGCCTGCAAACATCCAGGATCGTTTCCATGGAGCAACCAGATTTCCTTGATCTGTTGAAAAAAGACGTTTATAAGTTTGTGGTTAAATAGGTAACACATTTCAGAAAACCAGTAAAGAATTCAAGAATCTTGGAAAATTGGAGTACCTGTGCACTGTCCCTTCTTTGGGGAATCTTACTGAGATATTGCTGATGACCACAACCTGAGCGGAGATTTCAGCACAGGAACTTAAATATTCACCATCCCCTATGAACACAGTGGCAATTATCTCATATAATTTACAGCAGAGCAATCTACTTCTCCAATCAGTCATCACTCAAGAAACAATTCTCCAGTCCAGTGTGATAGCTTACCCACTTTCCTAATCAGCCAGCAATCCTCTTTCAAACCTAGATCATGCCAAAAGTGCCTGACCCGTTGGGCCAATCACAGCTCCACAGCCCGTCATGGCCCTCCTGCCTGCCGCTGACAGCTCCTCCTGCATTCCTGAGCCTGATTGGAACAGCTCCGCCCGCATTCCTGAGCCTGAGTGCGACAACTCCATCCGCATTCTTGAGCCTGATTGTGACAGCTTCGCCCGCATTCCTGAGCCTGATTGCATCTGCTGACGCCCCTGCCGATGCCCTTTTTGGGCCACTGCCACTCCCATACTCCCACTTTCCCACCTCCCACCCTGGTCCCTCCCAGGACATATAATGTAGGCTGCAGCGTGGCTGTGCAACAGGACATGCGCAGCGGACACATGCAGCGGGTGCGCTGCCAGCACAACAGTGGCAAGCCCGTCTGTCCCTGTCTGCACCTGGAGCGAGCCCAGAACCAGGACCCTCTCCTCCCACTCCACGTGGCTACACCATCAATGAGCTCCAGGACCTGAACGTTAGACACCCCATCAATAGCTGTATCATGGCCTTCCAATGCTCAACCAAAGGACCCTTCACCTGCCTACACTGCTGTTTCTCCTGCTACCCGGGCCCACCTGAGCACAATAATACCTGCACTGCACCCACACAGAAGACTACGAACAACCAAGCACCACTCCAGTGCATCGTGCTAATCGCCCGCTCCTTATGCAAACATGCCATGGAAATCTGGGACACCATCACCACCCATGACCCAGACATCGCCTTCATCACCGAAACATGGCTAACACCCTCCTCAAACCCTGACATCACCTTGGCCACCCCTGACGACTACAAGATGATACACTTGAGACCTCACCAAAAAACATGGTGGGGGCATCGCCATCATCTTTGAGGAAACCATTAAATGCACCATCACCAAAGATGACAAAAAGCTCCTGATGGAGCACCTCAACTTCCGACTCCAGACCGATGCCAACATCACAATGCGAGGCACCCTCGCATACAGACCCCCATGACCACGCCCAGACTTCTGCAATGCCATTGCCAACCTCATCGTCCCCCTCGCTATCGACTCCCTCCACTACGTCCTACTCAGCAATGTCAATTTCCACCTTAAAGACAACAACTCCACTTCCTTCATAGAGAACTTCAGCAACATCAGCCTCACCCAACTGGTCACCAAACCCACGCACAAAGTCAGACACACACTGGACGGCATCTTCACTTCTAGCGACAGAATCATTTTCACCCACGTGACTGAACTCACCTGGACCGACCACGTCATCGTCCACTTTACCATCTCCAATTCCCAGCACACCACCTCTAAGCACCTCAGCACCCTCCACCGAAGCTGGGGCAAGGTAATCTAGACCCTGTAGGCATAGGCCCTAGGCACCGCACAACCTGAGCCTATGGCAGACCTTGACCTCCACCAGGCCGTCCAAAACTTCACCACATAGATCCCCAAATCCACGGACAGAGTCGCTCCACTGAAATTAGCTAAAACCAGCAACAGCTTGAAGCCAGCGAGATAGCAGAATCCAGAGCTCAGAAACTCCAAACGCGACTGCCACCGACTCCAGAAATAATGGCGCATGACCAGCGACAGGCTACTGCGCATGTGTGTTTGGCCGGCCCGAGACGACCGGTCAAACATACATGTGCACTGAGGGCGCTTGCTATGCACTCCCCCTCACTGTTCATCATCCCCTTGGCCCCGCCCCTTTACAAAAAACGATAATAAACACAGTTTAATATTGTTTTCTTGTAAAGGTTTTATAGCTGCTGCTGTTGGCTGGGGGGTGGGCAATGGGCCTCCGCCCTAAAGGAGGGGCCGCCCCTGCCTTTGCTT
The DNA here is from genome assembly GCF_031143425.1 of Pleurodeles waltl. Taxonomy (NCBI): domain Eukaryota; kingdom Metazoa; phylum Chordata; class Amphibia; order Caudata; family Salamandridae; genus Pleurodeles; species Pleurodeles waltl. Next base: position 242,502,897 of record NC_090449.1, on the reverse strand, counting down.
ATAACAGGGGTTATTTGCAGGGCATGGCATTTGGCCAGGCCCTACCCCATAACCCCTGACTGTCCATGTTTTTGTGTGTCCAACTCATCTCATGGCCTTCAATGATGCACCGCAGAGGTTGGATTTAGGGCTCAGAGTTCAGCAAGGCCTTCACCCAGCCTTTTATGTACTCAACCTCCCATTAATTCATCCCATGAGGTACACAACTTTGGCCTTGGCAAAGGCCCTACATGCAAGCTCCCACCCAGCATGCCTTGCGCTCAGCTTCCCATGCATAGGGTGACCAGGCTTCCCGGATTTCCTGGGGCAGTCCCGGTTTTCACTAATTGTCCCAGCAGATTTTGTTAAATTTAGCTCATGTCCCAGTTTTTACAGAGGGTCGCGTGAAAATGTTGGGTAGTGATTTTTTTTTTTTCAAAGAAGAGATAGTAAGCAGGTGTTATCAGAAAGCAATTTAATTAATAGGCATTTTAATGGCTTTAAAAATTGCATTTTATTTATGTTCTTAGTGCCTCTTCTGTAATTCCCTGCTAATGAGCGCTGTCATTCTGTAAAATAGGTTGAAGTAAAATTGTAGTTCTTTTTTTTGTGTGAAATGTCCTGTTTTTTACCTTTAAAACTCTGGTGACCCTACCCATACATCTACCCCCCCCGACTCGGGGTCCGCACGGAAGGCTCCGGGTGCTGGCCCTATGCCAGCCCTGGGCCATTAAATTATCTTATTATGGCAGTGGGAAGTGCACTACACAATCTGAGTGCAGGTCCTGGGGCAGTGCCAGCCTATGTGCCACTAGACTGGCTGAACATGGTATTCAGATAAGCAGTGATCTCTGGCTGCTGAGACAGGCTTGCAGCAAGGCTTTGCACAGTGGGGCTGATGCCAATCATCTAAAATGATGGGGCAGGGGAGTGGGGGGTTGGGTTTTGTGAATTAATCATTAAAAAAATATATATATGTACCTGCTGCTGCTGACCACGGCGGTGCTATTCTCCTTCCGGCATGGGCAACAAGCACTGGCTGCCCACCCAATCCAGATGCTGCTCTCATGCTATACCAAGCATGAGCACAGTGCTGAGATTGGCCTGAGCGGGCTGGTCTGTCGCTTGATCAGGCACAGGGAGCCTGTGCCTTTTTCTCCACCTGACTGTGTAACACAGCTGGGTTGGAGAAATGTAAGTGCAGATGTCAGTTTGGCCATGCTAAGACTGCCAGATAAACTGACATGCACACTTACAGTGCCCACCGCTCCTCCTCCCTGATTCGACCCAGCCCGGCCCGCCCAGCATTCCATCAGCTCTGTCAGTTAAAAATAAAATGATCATAAAATTGTCTTATTATCATTTTATTTTTCTGTGACTGACTCTGAGCAGGGGAGCGGTGCTCCTCTATTACGAAGGAGCTGCCCCTGCATCAGACCCAGTGCCACTGAACCAGCTAAACGAACAAGTTACTTACCTTTGGTAACGCATTATCTGGTAGAGACTATCTAGCTGCAGCTTCCTTACCTTCGAATTCCCTGGCGTCAGCTTCGAATACGGAATCTTTTTGCAGTGCATTACCCTGCACGCGCCGTCGGGTGGCGTCGTTCGGATCCATGTGCGTCCTCCGACTCAGCGTGGCTTGGTCAGCGTCGTTGGAGCCATCTGTAGGCCTCGAGCTAGCGCAGTGGTAGCTGCTTTGCCCCTGGCAGAATGAGCCCACAAGCCCTCAGGAGGCTGCTTCATGGCCAATGCGTAGCATATCGTAATGTTGAGAATGACCCAGAGCTAAATGGTTCGCTTCTGCACTGCCCGACACTTCTTTCCTCCCACGTACCCCACAAAGAGTTGGTCATCCACCCGGAACTCTTTTGTGCGGTCAAGGTAAATTGACAATGCTCTTTTTGGATCCAGTCCAGTCTTCTTTAGAGGAATGCGGTGGAGCAAAGAAGGTGGGCAGGGTGATGTTCTGACCCAGATGAATTGGGGTCACCATCTTGGGGAGGAAAGAGGCACGAGTTCTGAGAACCACTTTATCTGGATTGGTAGGGAGATGCGGTGGGTTTGATGACAGGGCAGATGTTATTGCCACTAAGAAGACAGTCTTGATGGTGAGCAGCCGGATGGGACAGTTGTGGAAAGGCTCGAAAGGAGCACACATAAGAAATTTGAGGACAAGATTTAAGTCCCATTGAGGCATAATAAAGGGCGTAAGGGGAAACATATGTACAAGCCGTACATAGAGGAATCTATGTACAATGGGAGATTTGAAGACAGAAGGCTGATCAGGCAGCCAAAAAAATGCTGATAAGGCAGAAAGATAGCTCTTGAGAGACCCCAAGGCAGAACCCTTCTGGGCTATAGAAAAAATGAAGAGAAGAATATCAGAAAGAGAATAAGAGGGTCAATAGACCTTTCTGTACAATAATATACAAAGCGTTTCCAATGGCAGGCGTATACCATTTTAGTGGAAGGATGCCTGGCTGCCAAACTAACTTTACAGAGTTCGGGAGGAAGGTAAAAAGCCATCAACTGCTCAATCTCCACGCATGAAGGCACACAGTTTACAGATTCAGGTGGAGAACCTTCCACTGCTGCTACGACAGAAGATCATCTCGAAGGGGAGACTGATCGGAGGATTGATGCTCATTTTGAGTAGCTCCAGATACAAGACTCTTTGTGCCCAATCCGGAGCCACTAAGATGACTTGGGCTCAGTTGTTCTTGATCTTCTTGAGAACTCTGGGCAGAAGTGGTATGGGTGGAAAAGCGTATAGGAGGCCTGAATTCCACTCACGACGAAAAGCGTCGCTGAGCGATTGCCGCCTTGGAAACTCCAACGCACAATACTGCTGACATTGCGCATTCTCTGTGGAGGGGAACAGATCTAACCAAGGCTCTCCCGACTGCTGAAAGAGTCTTCCACCACCTCCCCATGAAGACACCCCTTGTGATCCGCTAGGCATCCACGGCTAAGTTCATCCACCCTGGCGTTCAGAGAACCTGCCAGGTGTTGAACCACCAAGAGTCCCCGACCCCACTCCGCCCTGCTTGTTGCAGTACCACATGGCGGTGGTGTTGTTTGTGATCACCTGCACTATCTTCCCTTTCACAACAGGAAGAAATGCTTCCAATGCTAGCTGGATCGCCCAGAGCTCCAATAAGTTGATTTGAAGCCCGGATTCCGCCGGAGACCAGTGGCCCCTGATCTCCACCTCTTCCAGGTGGCCGCCCCATCCCAGAAGTGACGCATCTGTCACTACTGTGAGATCTTCCAGGGAAGAGGAGGAGAGGCACTCCTCTTCCCTGGGTTAGGGAGAGGAGTGCCTTTGACCCAATCGTAGTTCACTAACCACCACTGCAGGCCTTTTGCAGTTCCCTCCGAGATCTGAACCATGTTGATAAGATTTCCCTGATGCTGTGCCCACTGGAACTTCAGGTCCCATTGCAGAGCTCTCATATGCCACCTGGCATGTTTGACTAACTAGAAGTGTACTGGCATCAATACTGGGGTATGATTCCAAAATGTTTGATACCAAACATGCCTAGGTTAGGAGTTACCATTATGTAGCATGACTATGGGTAGTGACCTATGGCCAGTACATAGCTAAAATGGCTCCCCGCACTTACAAAGTCCAGTGGATTTGAACTGGAGTTTGTAGGGGCACCTCTGCTCCTGCAGGGGTGCCCACACACACAGGGACCTGCACCCAGCCCTTAGGACTGGAAGGGCCTACCGTAGGGGTGACTTACAGTTACCCGGTGTAGTGACTAGCAGTGAAAGGGTGCATGCACCTTTTCACCCAGGCTGTAAATGGCAGGCCTGCAGACACAGCTTGCATGGGCTCCCATGGGTGGCATAATACATGCTGCAGCCCATGGGGGACCCCTGGTGTAAAAATGCTCTGGGTACCTAAGTACCATATACTAGGGACTTACAAGGGTACACCAGTATGCCAAATGTGAGGTGTAAAAAGTACCAAGACAACCAAGAGGGGAGAGCACCATCACTGGGGTCGTGGTTAGCAGGATCCCAGTGAAAACAGTCTAAGAACAGTGACATCAGGCAAAAAGTGGGGGTAACCAGCCAGAAAGAGAGACATTCTTACAACATGTAGTAGCTCTGCTGTCCTTGAAGCATTCTAGCGTGGAGTCAGCCTTATCTCTGAAGAGACAGGAGCCATCAAAGGGCATGTCCATGAGAGAAGCTTAGACATCCCCAAAGAAACCAGTGGTTCTCAAGCAAGCGTGGCGTATAAGGGCCGCTGACGATTAAACCACTTTGCTTAGTAAGTCAATTATGTCCATCTCACAGCAAATGGGGAACTTAGCTGTGTCCCTCCCATCTGCAATAGCTTGGGAGAGTATGGCTCTGGCCTCCTCCGAGACCGTAGGTAGCACCTGCGCAACCGAATCCCATAGCAGTTGGGAGTATCGGCTCAAAAGGCATGCAGCATTCACTGATCGCAGTGCTAAGTTGGTAGAAGAAAACATCTTCTTTCCCTAGGTATCCAGTCTTTTGCTTTCCCTGTCCAGTGGAGTGGTAGGGAACGTGCCGGGATTTACTCTGGAAGTGGAGGCTTGGACCACCAAGCTCTCTGGGGTGAGATGTTGGGTAAGGAAATTGGGGTTCTCTGGCGTGAGGTGATGAGGGCGTGTAATTGTCTTATTCACAGGAGCCCCTGTGCAGGGCCTGCACCAGACCCTAAGTAGGACATCTGTAGGGGCTTCATTAAGTGGGAGAAGCATTTCTGAAGCAATGACTCACGGTTGAAGCTCATCCCCAAGACGTTTGTCCTCAGACCTTGGCCGTCCTCCTCACTACCAAAGCAAATGAGGCTCCCTCCTCCGTAGCCAGTACCTGGGGAGGTAGTCCACTGGCATTTGTCAAATCCTCACACCAGGTGTCCTCAGTGAGATCTATGGGCTGGATATTCTTCAGTGTTCAGTGGCCCCTCCCATTCACTATATGGCTGCTGATCCCAGGACCCAAAACGCAGATGCCCGCCTTACAAAACCGGGTATACGATTTGGGCCCTTCCCTGTCCCGGCTCTGTGCGAAGATGGGGGTTACCCAGACTGTGCGAGTCATCCAGCAGTACTGCAAGGTGGGTTTCTGCACTAACCTCAATTTGAGCATAAGGCCCAAAGCTAGCTTCAACTCCGCCAGCGAAGTGGGAGTCCTCTGGCGTGCCCTAGAACTGTGCCCTAGAACCAGGCCCTAGAATGCTTCCATGCTCCCTCAGAAATTGTTCTGCACGCAAATTTGCCTGCTGCACAATTAGCTGAAGAAAGTCAACATCCAAAAAGAGATGTACGTAGTCGACTGGCAAAATGTGGGCCATATTGACTTTACATCCAGCGTCACCAGTAAAAAGTGAAATTTGGGGCTGAACTAAATTGGGGGCTGCCAAGTGAGCACTCTGTCTGTGCTTGCCGTCGCACACACCTGCTCACTGGTTGGGCTAACCCGCTGTTGTCTCGCTGCACAGACTGTGCTTGTGAAGCAACAGCACGACTGTCCTCATCATCATGCTCAGAATCACTGAAAGAGGTGTCGTCGGATGGGACTCTGCCAACTGAAAAATCACTCCCAGATTCTATTCATTGTCCTTCCCCTGAGATGCTGTCTCAGTATCTGGGGTCTCAGTCTCTGTTCCTGCCTCTGCGCTGTTCTCCATAACCCAGGAGGGTTCAGCAGCAGTCATCAAACGAGACGCCATATCTACTACTGGCTAAACTGCCCTTGTAAAACACTATCCTACATAGGAATAGGGTGTAGGCTCCCACCTGGATGGAGTTTCTCCAGTTGGCCCAGGAGTCAGCATAAGGAGATGCCCATCTGGCTCTGTGACGGGGATAAAAATGGGGGGGGGGTGTTGGCGGTGGGTGCAGGGGATGTCAGCAGTCGGGCTGGTGCTGAGGAAGGTCGAGGTGGCTTAACTGGAGCTGGTCCGGACCTATCCATGAATCTAAGGGACCTTACTGGCTCCGGGGACGAACCTGCTGGTGCAAGACCAGTAGGGGCCCCTCCTAAACCCACCGGACCCAAAGGCACAACAGCGGGGACGGGCTGCCAAATATGAGGTCCATGGCCTCATAAAACTCTTGTTGGGTTGCTCCAGCTCCTGGAAACTTGTGAAGGTGCGGAGAATGCCAGGCGCAGGCTCAACTGCAGTGCCAAGCCTCAAATGCTGATGCTCCCTCGTTTCTTTGGATGACTTCAACGGACGGGCGAATTCAAAGATATCCTCGCCTTTTTGTTCTTTTTATGTTTGTGAGACTTACCCATGCGATCCCTCAAGGCTTTGGGGCGCATGGCATAACAAGTGACGCAGGTTTTGGCATCGTGGTCGCACTCGACGCACTAGAGGCAGGAGAGGGGTGGGTCCGTCACCGACATTTGCTGGTGACAGACACCACAAGGATTAAAACCAGCCTTGATCGCCGGACATCCCTGCAACACCAGAAGACAATGTTGAAAAAAAAATTCAAAAAAAGGTCAGTCAAAAAGTGACTGGGGGTAGCCCTTCTCCGGATCTGCAATGACTGGTGAAGAAGGTAACTGATGTCAGTGCACTGGGGTGGCACCTATGTAGGAACCGCGCACATCACTTCTGTCGTGGACTGGAGGGACAGTAGGATAGCTCAAGCTTCCACCTCATTGGCCGAGGTTTGGATCCTTTCAAATGAGGTGGATGTGCTACTAAAACTACTATATTGTTTCAAGTTTACGGCCGTTTACACTACGTATTATATGCTGTATAATTTACACTGTATACTGCTATATTAATGTACCACGGATTCCAAGCCTGATGATGCGGAACGATTAAAGCATTTCAATATATAAAAGATCCAGTGTGGAAGAACAGAGGAACTAACTCAGGGTGAATCCGTATTAATGACAACAATTAAAGTTCTGCCAAAAACATATGTCAATGTTGAGCCTAAGGTGAGTACAAGGAGTTGCAGCTAAATATGAAATACTTGTGGGCTTGAATGTGAGGATGGGTACCGTGAACTCAAGATTTAAGGAAGACACAGATAACACAACGTTCTAGGTTCCAACTTTCAGAACTCTGAAGATAAATCTATTATTCAACTGGAGAACAAAGTGGAAGGAATGGAAAAATGCTTCCTGACCTTAATTCAGTGGTGTTTCCTGAGCAATCCCCCTCAGGAATGGAGCAGGTCAAGGCATTTCGGCACCCAGCAAGATATGGGACAATTTTGCCTGAAATAAGCAATGCTCGACTGAGAGAATGTATCTTTAGGTGGCAAGTTGCAAGACTGGCATTGCATGCATGGGTTGTGAACGACCACCTTTCAGATTCTTGTAGGGAGACAACGCTTTGGGAGGCATGACCTGCAGAGCATTAGGAAGCGGTTGCTGCAGGTAAATGTGGGGGTATAAGTCCTAGATCTTGCAAAACCTTATATGAAATACCAAGGCTAGACATACACATACTCACAGGTGTCATCTGCCCAAACATTGTATGAGGAAGTCAGCAAAGAATGGTAGAATGATTGACTCACTGCAACGCTAATATGACCAATTAAAAAGGGAGCATGCTTGAGACCGGGCTTGTAAATGTTACAGGAGATGGGGTCTTTTTCTATGTTCAGTTGTGATATTTCTCTCTTCTTCCTCACCTTTTTGGCGTCACCACCTATTTGGCACTCTTGGATTAGAGAGTGGTTTATGGGTGAGGGAGGTTATTTGACGATTTAGGGTACTAGAAAAGTGATACAAAAAGACCTGGTTATACCGAGTGCTTAGATGGCTCGGTGATGATATTAACATTTTTCTGAGAGTTTGAAGTTCTTACTTCTAAAGAAGTGAAAGTTTTAGATCCAAAGAAGTGACTGATGCGTTACTGTATACCACTTCAAACAATCAACGAATTGAAACATAAAATTCCACAACTGACTGAATTTGTCAAACATGAAATTGGCCCCTGGGCAACTTTACATTTAGAAGGAAACATAAGAATCAATACACACTTCCTCTTTCAGATATTGACAAGTTAACATGATTTTGTTTTACTGCTTTAAATCTTTTTTGTTCCATATTCTGAAAAGTGTATCATAAGGAACCGTTTCTGTAACTTGCTATTAGTCCGCTCTTTTTAAATGTTTTCATAGCTAAGGATCCAATGCAAATAAACTGTTGTAATAGGATGTGCGTAGGATACGTCTTGTACCATTAACCAACAAAATGCCTGACTTCACAGGTCACTGTGAAGAATGGATTTCTTTATGACAGTGCCCCATTTAAAACATCAGATCTATGGTCAGAAAGATAAATCCAATCCTGAAGCATGACACTCACATGCCTTTCTCATTCAGCCAATGGTAAAGTCAGACATTTCCCAGAGGGTACCCAATTCCCTTATTCGAAATGTGAATCCAAAAGGATTTGGACTGATGTTCAAAGAGCTGGCAATCCTGTTGGTCAAGTGAATAACAAATACTGACAACTCCAGCAAGGAGGAAAGGGAATGTTAAAAGCCAGGAATGCAACAGAGAGACAATATACTGTGCATTCACCCATATGCACACGTTTTTAATTCTCATAAAGCCACAGTTTCTGGTCCTGCCACCGTAGAAAAAGAGGACCAAATACAGGAGTAATTTAACATTACAAATAAGATGGATTCAACCTCCGCGTGATTTTTTTTTTATTATAAGAAACATTAATTTAGCATCTGTGTATCAGCAGAGTTGGTTCAATTGTATAAATGCATTGCACATTGCTGCACAGTGAGGCAGGTGAAGATTTGTAATGATGAATGCTTTGTTTTGTTCATTTATGAAAATCAATAACATTTATTGCATTGAAAACATACGTTTTGTACAACATCTGCATTTTTATATTTTGTACCTGAACTGAAGAGTGCACTTGTGCAATTCTTAATGAAGATGACCTTAGTCTAAGGTTCAAAATCAGCTTCTTACCTCACAGATCACTTTCTTCAAATGAAACATCTTTTGGATCCAATTCCGTCTGTTTTTCTAACAGTAGCAATCTAATGCACAACAAACACAATTACAATTAATTTATGTATTACCTTCGGATATGGTATATATCTTCTCTTCTCATGTATGTAATGATATTTTCAAGGGTTCAGGAGAACTACTCAAGTTACCGAGGCCGAAGTTAGTTGATGCTCTGAAGTCTCTTGGTTCCGATTCTAAAACTTATTCACTTTGTATGAAGTCCACATTAGTGTGAATATCATCTAAGAACTTCAACTGTAATAAGTACATATAATTCTAGACGTGAATGACGCGAATCTCAAACTGTACTGAGGATATTTCAGTTGTTGACAGTAGGGGCGATGTGCATGTGTGTATGTTTTGAGAGTAGCTTTCCCACTTCTTGGCATACGACTTAAAAACATAAAAGAAATGTAATACAAAGCTCATAATGTATCACGTGTAAGCACACATGTTTTGTATACGTTTTGTGTGTGTTTATATTGTTTTATGTTACCGTATTTGTGTTAGGCTGGTAGCTATTTTTGTGCTAGCTTTCAGTTTTCATTTAATTACGTGACGTTTTCTGAAATGAAAATTTTAGCTTTCATTCTCCTGCCCCACCCACCCAGGAATTTGGCGCCTGATATACGAATTACTGGTGGTTGCAACAAAATGGTTGCAATTTACAACCAATATTTTTTGCGAATAATAAAGAATTTTAAGAACCAACCTAAGTACTAACAGGTCTTTTGTAAAATTCCACTGTGGAGTGTGTTGTAATCCAGCCTACCTCATGAATATTAATGATGTAGGTCGTAAATTCTGCAAATCGATAACTCTGTCAATCACCATTGAAGTTTTCTAATCAAGTGATTGGCTTATAAAGGGCTAAAAATTTTGTTTACGCCACTTTGATGAAATCAACTTTTTTTTCACAAAATTGCAATTTTAGCGCTTTTCAAAAAATGCAGTACGGGTAAGGCACTATGGGAGGTGCCCTACATCAGGGGATTACTAGGGGGGCACTCAGAGATGTATAAATGAGTGTAATAGTCCAATATTGCACTCAGAGATGTAGAAATGAGCGGAATATGTACAATATTGCCTTACAGAGGTTCTAGCTAAATCATAAACCAGCAGGCCAAAAGCCGCATGCTTTTTGTCACCAGAACTCTAAGATGGCAATATAGGACCATATAACATTTTAGCATTATGTATTTATTATTATTACACAGGTATTTGGAGGAAGTCAGATAGGAAAAGCTGTTTTTTTCCAAGTGCAACTAACAATGTGCACTGATGGGAATTCCAATGGTTAGGATTTGTTTACCAATCAAGAATAAATTGCAGATAAATCAATAAATATCACTGAGGGTCAGTGGATTAAAGATCATTCTGGGGCTAATGTTGTAGTGCTTACAAATAGAATTTACCACATCATTTGTAGATTTAAAAAAATGTTTCTAGCTCAAACAGATGAAAATGATACTGCCAGGGAAAGTGACAAATAACTTGTCATTTGACTATATCATTTACACAACTTTTCTGTATATTTTGGTCCATATTTTCCAAAGTTTAACTGTTCCCTGTGGAACATGGATTTTAGGAATGCATAGAGCACACAACATAACTAATGGTGGACCACCATGTTGTCCTCGAGCTTTTTGTATATGTGCCTTTCCAAATATGTTTTTTATTTATGGATGTCGACCACAAATTATATTGTGTGCATTCCTCAACATAACTGCTGAATTTCAGGGGTTTTGCACGTATGAGGCACAAACATAACTCACTTTTTAACAGTGATTGTTTTCAGTGAATTTAATTGGTTTTTGCTATGATTAACCTATTTTTTGAACCCCACTAGCCCCCCCCGTTGTTCACTGCCCTAATTCAAGCCCTAATTCAGTATATCAAATTGTCTTAAAACGTGGAAATGTGATTGGGAGGATTGATTTGCAGGTTTAAACGGCAGAGATATACAAAAATGTGAAGCCTTTAGAGCCTCCGCAGCATCTGTTAAAAATCCTAACATCTAAAAAACCAAAACAGATTGATAACAACCAAAAACAGCACGCTTCTGGAGTAAAGTTCTACCTTCAGACCAACTTTATTACAAATTTGTTCAACCTTTCTGACTGAAACAAAGAGACAGAGTCTAGAACATACAGAACGATCCAAATGTAGTGAAAGAGCCCTACGGTAAAGGAAAAAAAGTGGTCCTAAAGGTGAAGGATTTCTTCTGAAAGGAAGCATATAGGCATTGCAGAAATGAAGAGTATTACAACCATATGTCCTACTTGTATATGCTTCCCAAAGTGCATAAAAATGCCACTGAAACGCCCTGCAGACCAATTTCGGATTCAGTGAAGCTTTTATAAGTAAGATCCACAATATACACTGTGAATCTAATTACACACTGAGAGGTCTAGGTATGGCAAGTTTGCATTATTAAACATGCTGATGAATGAATGCATTAAGTTCAGAGGGGCAAGGCAGCTGACAGTGTTCGAGGAGGAGGAATCGTTGTGGTGGAGCCCATGGTCTGGGTAGCAGTGAAGGTTTCTACATTTGGATTTGGTTTCTTTTTTGGAAGTCGAAAATCTCTAGAGGGAAGAAGCTGCAGGTTGTAGCTGATTAGGGCTCTACAAAGCTGGTTACCCCCCTGGACAGAAGCTGTAATGCAGGATTTGCTGCTGAGAAAATCGTAGTGGGAGCTACAGCAAAGCCAGGTGGACGGACGATGCAGCCTGGGCGGATCAGCCAGCAGGAAGGTCCCAGTCTCCCCTCAGTATGCAGGGCACCTTTTGGCTGAAACCTTTCTGAGTCCCAAGTTTTAGATTTGGGCTATTTAGCCAACTTTAGAACCACTTCAAAGGGTCCAGGACTGGAGGCGCAGCACTTGGAGGGGCTAAACTCACTCAGACTGGGCCCACGTGTGGTTAAAGGTGGTTGGAGCCATTTTCTGTCCCTGAGGGTTTGATCCGGAGGCCAGCCAACCAGTTGTTGGAGTCACTCAGGACGTTTAAGGTTCAAGAAGAGAAGAAGATTTCAAGCAGCAGGGCAATCCTTTGAGGGGAAGGGCAGGCTTCTGGCAGCAGGGCAGACCTCTGACGTCCACAGCAGGCCACAGGCAGCAGAGCAGTCCTCTGAGAGTCCTCTGCGAGTCTAGAAGTGAACTGAAGAGTGAGTTTGAGAGTCCCAGTTGCTTATTTGGTGACAGCTTTGAAGTGGGAAAAACTTATGGAGTTTTATTACCACAGAAGTGTCTGGAATTTCCTGTCTCCCTGCCCTGGTCCCAGGTTGTCTGGAATCAGAAAAGTGTGTGTGTGAGCTGAGGCAGTGTCTTTAAAGTGAAGGAGGGACTGAGCACATCTTCACCCCCCCCCCCATCTTGACAACACCCAGTCCCCCTATTGTGTGGCTCTCTTGGATGAATACACAAAGACCAACTGCCAACTACACTTAGTCATGTGACCCAGGAACGGGCTGCAGGAACCAAATGGTTTGGGCAAGAAAATGCCAACTTTTCAAAAAATTATAATAGGCCATAATGGTTCGACCAGGTATCATACAAACGACTATATAATAAGTGAACAGAATAGTCTCAAAAGTCATTAAACATGTCAGACTCCAAGGAACTGACTGAAATCACAACAAACACCACTGCTTTGAAAAAGTAAAGATATTTTTATATTATAACCATATAAACACACACACTCAGCCAGATGGCAGACAAAATCAGTAGCACCTCAATTTAACAAAGACAAAGTGCAATGTGTCCCCAGTGTTAAAACAACAAACCAAATAGAAATTGATAATAGAAATTGATAAATATAATATACAAAGGTTTTGTTTGGCAGAAGACAACTCTGAAGGACAGTTTGAAAAGTCTCATCAAATATCAAAACAGAAGTCTATTTGTCTGTGCAAATAGCTGTCAATAATGTTTCGACCCCGGGAAGGGAATAAGGGTCTCATCAGGGCTAATATAGAAACAGGGACATCCTGATAGCAAGGGTAATCAAGAAGAAATGCAAACAAAGTGCATGCTCACCACATCAAATCAAAACTCAAAAATTAATCTTACTCTTTAGCAATGCAAGAGTAAGTTTGGTGGGAGACCAACAAGCCCTGAGTTTCTAGCGGGTGTGCCCGTGATGCAGCGGCCCGGGATAACAAGGTTGCAAGGGGACACCGCCCATTACAAGGTACTGTACAGCAAACAAGCCCCAAGAGATGCCTGCATGTTTTTCCGTGATACACCCACCAGTAGTAACAAGGGCAAAGAGCAGCAATACTACTCTTCACATAAATGAGCAGGCCCAAGAATGGTGCTGCTCAAATTATTGTACAGACAATTCTCCGACCGGTAAGCATCAATAATTTAAGTAGATGTGTAGATGATGAGGGAATCTTTCATGCATGGCCGGCGTCAGCCCACTCTCACTTATTATACTGCAGTTTATATGATACTTGTGTCAACCACTGTTGCCTGTTATAATTGTATGCCCAGGTTCCCATGTGTTTAGGGGTTGCTCTTGTAGCCTGATTATGAACTTTCTAAAAAAGCATTTTCAGAATTGGGTCTTAAAATCTGACTTTACCATTAAAGAGGGTATTAAACGACAATTCTTTAGACACCAGACTCTGCATTCCTACCTGATTTAAATGAAAGATTATCACTCATTATTAAAATATATAAAGAAACCCAATGTTATCCTGTAGGGGAGGATTTTAAATTACAATTCCTTGAACACCAAACCTGACATTTCTACTTGCTCCCAAACAAAGGTTGCCACTTATTAAATGTAATAGGATAACCTAATGTTATCCTATGGGAGATGCAGGCCCCACAGTAGGGAAAACAAATGTGTGTGTTTTTCACCACTTGGACATGTAAAACTTAAAAGTACATGTCCCACATTTTAAATACACTACACCCTGCTCTATTGGCCATTTAGGGTCTCCCTTGGGGTGACTTATATGTATTAAAAAGGGAGTTTTAGGGCTGCACATTCCCATTTTTGATCTATATAAACATTACTTAAGGAATTTAGTTTTGTAATAAGCATTTGTATCTTTGTAAGCATTTGTTTGTAGCTGTGTGCACTGTTTCGGAGTCACAGTGTAGGCTTGGCTTTCTTTTGCACTTCATGGATGTGGGGTTGGCAGATCACATCACAGTGTGGCATGCATTCATTTGTTGAACGTTGTTGTATGAGGTCTATGATTATCAATCTACGTTAAAAGGTGTACACCAAACATCAATTTAAAGGGGTTTATTTTGCCAGGTCAAAGTGGCAGATTAAAACTGCACACAGGCTGCACTGGCTTATTTAAGGAGCTACTTAAGTGAATAGCGCAATAGGTCCTGCAGGCCCACTAGTAGCATTTAATTTACATCACTGTGTAGTTGGTATACCACTAGGAGTGAGTGCAAATACTTAGCACTGGCCAACAAAAATTAATTCAGCATTCACCTTAAAGCAGACAGGTCTAATACCAAGCTAGTAGTATTTATCCTCCTAACCTTAAATTGAGTATCCTATATTAAGAGCAACATGTGCTGTAAACATTGCTTATGCAGGAAAAAATGTAACGTTGAGAAGATCCAGAGGAGATACCCAAGGCATATCTTTAAAAAACAGTCAGAAGACATGAAGTATGAGTAAAGAGAACATGTTATTTGGCCCAAGAGGTGGTAGGAAAGGTGGTGATGCCACCAATGTCAAAATGATTACAACATGTAGGCTAGTCTATTAAGAACACATTGGAGAGGACTGCAATCATGTGTGATAATTGAAGACTTGGTAGGACTAGGGCACAGGTCACATATAGAAAGGCATCCTCATTTCATTGAGAGATAGATTGTTAACAGGACCTCTCGTGACAGAGGAAAGAAGTGCATGGATGGACCCAAAAGTTGGCTTTTGGAAGTGTGCACACTGTAGAGCAGGGGTCTCCGACCTTTTCAGTTATAAGAGCTACTTGTGTTTCTTTGTAAAAAACACCCGAGCTATTAATATCGGTGATGTACTGGTGACCACCCCATCTAAGATTGTAAAGCAGTGATCACATCACTGCATCCCACAGGGTTATCACTAATAAAGTATTATCAACTTGAAATGCCTCTACAAGGGTAGCACATAACAGCTATAGCTGTAATCCGAGTAGCACCCCAAAGTAATAATAGGAGTAATATGTCTCTCCAACACCACCTGGTTTATCACCCAAATAATAGCTTTAAATCGAATTTGAACATGCAACCATTTTTCTCCAAACATCAGCTTATGAGTTCTGAAAATACACACCTTTTTATCTCAAATGTGCTTTTTAATTTTACTATACATATATTAATTCAACCTAGCAAATGGTTCTATATTATTAGGCTGGAATGACCACATGAGAGCTACTTATAGGTAGCTGTAGAGCTACTGGTAGCTCACAAGCAACTCGTTGGAGACACCTGATGTAGAGTGTTAAAGCACATTATTAGCAGTAAAACATATCAAGTGCATAGTGATTGTAAAATGAAAAAAGGTAGGAAAAGGATTACTTGTAATTCAGGTTTAGTTGTTTATGTTCTAGTGTGTCATTGTGGGCAAATCTGATTTGACGGCATGATTTTTCCACTTAAGAAGTGAGTTCTTGAACATCTGCAGGCAATGTGACATGGCGGGTTGCCTTGCACTTCAGTGAGATGTACAAGTAGAAAAGCAAACTGTTGAGTTTTGTATAGCATGGACTCTCCAAAGGCGGAGGATTGTTATACAGGGTCAAAGGCAATGATACAATCTGTGAGGTAGATTGTTTGTAAACTGTTACTGTATCATGATGTGGCATTCTTAATAGAGGTGCTTGTTTCAACTCCTTCCTGACTTGGAGCAGAGTTGGGATGGTCTTCATGGATCTAGGTTTGTTATCCCAGATCCTGTGTGCGTAGATGAAAAAGGACAGTTAGTGATTTTGTTATGCTTTTATGCTTTTTCAGTGCATAGATACCCCAGGCAGCGCCCTGTAGAGGTTGAAGACAAGTGACATGATGAAATAACAAGATTACTCAAGAATACTCAAGACTTTTGCACTGTGGAGAAGAATTTAGCACAGCCATGGGGGACACCCTCTTGGGTAACCCTGACCCACGGTAGTTCTAAGGAGTACCTAGAAGTATGGAAAGGAAAAATCAAGCCCCACATGAGGAAAAAACATCAAAATCAGGGCACGACTCTTGTGTCACCAAAGATAGGAGAGTCATATGAGTAGACAATTTAGGTGCTAGTATCCAATACCATTTTGTGGTTGGCTCTTGAATAACCTGTAACTTAAGACTTTCATGCTGAAAGAAAAACAAAGACAAAAGAAAACACTTTCACAAATGTCCAGCTAAAAGTAAAGACCAAGCCCTTACACCAACCCCTCCTGAGAATATCTGAGGGCTGCATATTGTGTGGGTAAACGACAAGCTGGAGAAGCATACAGGGCGTGACTGCAGGAAAGACACTGCGCCCAATGTCATAAAAGTACAGGTGAAGACTGTGCACAGCGGGTTTAAAGCTATGTCTTGAATTTCTAGTTAAACACTGTATAAGTAGTTCCATGACTAGCTCAAGAAGGAGATTGTTTTAAAAACTTGCTCTACAGGATGAAAAAATGCCACCCTCTCAGAACATACAACTGTGAGAAACGCCATCTTTTTGTTGTATGCCTCCCATTTGTGTATCATTTATACACTCTGGATATCTTGCATTTGACCACTGGGGTGACTTTACAACTGGCAGCAACTACATGTGTTTAACCCTTCAATCACCTTTAAAATTGCAACTAACACTTTGGTGAGACAAATGTAATTGTGCTCAAAGGTATGGCATAATTGCCCCGGGCTTAGATATGGGCTACACAAGAAGAAACCTACCCCAACATCATCAAAAAAATATAACATGCTATAAAGCTTCTGCTTATGTAACAGGATGAAGAAGACTATGTTAAAAAGTGTAACTTGGAAGAAAAATGTTGAACTTCTGATACAAAACTGCTACAAGCTTCAATATTGTGGTATGACAGTAGATAAATATGACAAAATCAACAGAAATGTTATGATTCACTGCACTTTTTTCCTGTCTTATGTTGCAAGTCTGAAGTTGAGCAGTACGGTTAGCAAAGGGTTATTCATTTTTTCCTCCCAGAACCTCTTAAGGTTCATACCAAATTGTTCTCTTCCAAGGCTAACCATCCTTGGGGCTATATCGCCAACTGAGTGGCTTCAAAGGCCAATTCAAACAAAGGAGGGAGAAAGGAAAAGAGAGAAAGACGGAGAGAAAGTTGTCTTCCCCACATTGGGCAACATTCCTCTGTGAACATATGGCACAACTTAATTGGCATTTTATGTGAAGGTTCCATCTCCAGTATAGAAGGGGCACTCACAGGAAGGAAGGGGGAGCAGATGGAAATGTAATGGTAGAATTTTCTTTGATCCTTTTTGGGAGGAGTAGGACTGGCTTTGGGAGGAATTAAGACAGAAAGGCAATCAGAGACAAGCAGTTTTTACATGTTGTTCTAAGGTGGAGGGGAATATGGGATAGTATTTGTCAGAAAGCAGATCCACAAAACAGGCACTAGATCACACTGCTGTAAATATTGGGAAGAATCCTGGGTAAGCTTTAGTTTGATTTGGTCAAGCATTGTCACCAATCATAATCTCCTTTTAAAACCATTGCATGACCGCACTTGGGGACAGAACGTCCTGCTGAACAAGTTACTTACCTTTGCTAATGTATTATCTGTAGAGAATATGTCTAGCTGCAGATTCCTTACGTTTAAATTTTCCCAGGCGTCAGACTGGATCCGGAACCTTTTGTGTGAGCACTACCCCTGTGCGCCGTCTGGTGGCTTCATTCGGGTCAACGTGGCGCCATTGGCGTCATTAGTAATGTCACGGTCACCTATATAGGTGCCAACCAGGCGTGCGGACATCAGTTGTATTTCACACTTACCACGCCAGGTGCTCTGAGCCATGAAGTGAACTGACAAATGTGTGTACAAACCAGGGCCAAGAAAGGGAGTAGCCCTAACCCTAGAAATCTGTCTGAAGAACAGGGAGGCATGGGTAGGTGTAAGGAATCTGCTGCTAGATAGAGTCTCTACCAGGTATGTAACTTGTTCATCTGATAGACACTTCTAACTGCAGATCCTTATCTTTGAATACATATCCAAGTCATATACTCCTGGCAGTGGGCTGTGGACACATTTTCTAAACTAGAAAGTCCTGCAGGACCGAACGGGGGAAATATCCATCCCTGTGGACCTGACTGTCCAGGCAGTAGTGTTTGGCAAATGTGTATAGGGATGCCCAGGTTGCTGCCTGACAGATGTCCAGGACCAGGACTTCATGAGCTAACACAATGGTCACAGCTTTTCCTCTGGTGGAATGGGCTGTTAAGCCTTCCGGAGGCTGCTTTTCAGCCAGGGCGTATAAGATCTTGATATCGATAACAACAGTGCGAAATAGTTTCTGTAATGCCTGACCTTTTTTTAGCTCTGACATAGCACACGAAGAATTGGTCATCCAACCGGAAATCTTTTGTGCGGTAAAGGTAGAGCGACAACGCTCTTTTTGGGTCCAGACGGTGGAGTCACTCCTCTTCTTTGAAGGGATGTGGAGGAGCGTAAAAAATAGGGTGGGTGACAGATTGTCCCAAATGGAATGGTGTCACCTCTTCCGGCAGGAAGGAGTCCTAAGTGCGAAGCACCACCTTGTCAGGGAACACAGTAAGATAGGAAGGCTTGGATGATAAAACCTGCAGCTTATGCACCCTCCAGGCAAATGTTATTGCCACTAGAAGGGCTGTCTTGATAATAAGAAGTCGGAGGAGACAATTGTGCAGCATCTCGAAGAGAGCACACATGAGGTATGTGAGAACTAAATTAAAATCCACTGAGGCATGATAAAGGGCGTAGGGGGAAACATATGTACAAGCCCTTTGAGAAACCTATTCACAATAGGGGACTTAAATAAAGAGGGTTGGTCAGGCAGCTGCAGGAAGGCAAACAGAGCAGAGAGATAACCCTTAAGACTGCCCAGAGCAGAGCCCTGCTGGGAAAAGGTAAGAATGAAAAGAATGTCAGAAAGAGAGGCAGAAAGAGGGTCGGTACACATTTTTCCATCAGCAGACGTATACCATTTTAGTGGAGGGACGCCTGGCTGCCAGAATAACATTATAGACTTCGAGAAGAAAGTCAAAAGCCATCCACTATGGCCGCTCAATCTCCACTCAAGAAGTCGGAGAGTCAACAGGTTTGGGTGGAGGACCCTCCCCTGCTGCTGCAACAGAAGATCCTCCCTCAGGGGCAGAGTGATCGGAGGATTGATGCTCATTTTCAAAAGCTTAGGATACCAGACTCTCTGTGCCCACTCCGGAGCCACAAGGATAGCTTTAGCCAGATTGTTCCTGAGCTTCTTGAGAACTATGGGCAGAAGTGGTATGCCCAAAGGTGTACAGGAGGCCTGAACTTCACTCGAGACGAAAAGCATCTCCAAGTGATAGCCGCATTGAAAACTCCAATGCGCAAAACTGCTGAAATTGTGCATTCTCTTCGGAGGTGAACAGATCTAACCAAGTCTCTCCCCACTACTAAAAGAGTCCTTGTGCCACCTCCAAAAGGAGACGTCACTTGTGATCGACTATGCATCGATGACTGGGTTTGCCCTGGTATTCAGAGACCATGCCAGGTGTTGACCCACCAGGGTTATGCCCTCCTGTTCCAGCCATGTTCAGAGATGCAGGATTTCTTGACAAAGTGTCCATGACCCCACCCCGCTTGCTGGAGTGCCACATGAGGGTGGGGTTGTCCGTGAACAACTGTAATAACTTCCCCTTGACAGAGGGAAGAAGTGCTATCAATGCTAACCGGATTGTACGGAGCGCCAGCTAGTTGATGTGGAGTCTGGATTCCGCCAGAGACCAGAGTCCTCCGATGTCCACCTCTCCCAGATGGCTGCCCCATCCCAGGAGGAACGCATCTGTCACTACTGTCAGGTCTGCTTGGGGAAGGGAGAGGAGTCTGCCTTTGACCCAATCACAGTTTTTCAGCCACCACTGCAGTTTTTTTTGCAGTTCCCTCCGAGATCTGGACCATGTTGGGGAGATTCCCCTGATGCTGCATCCACTGGAACATCAGGTCCTACTGCAGAGCCTGCACATGCCATTTGGCATGATTCACCAGCAGGATGCAGGAGGCCATAAGGCCCAAAAGCCTCAGAGTCAATCTCACTGATATCCAGGACAGAGGCTGAAACATCAGTTTCATAGTCTGAGTATTCTGGACTAGCTGCTTGAGAGGATCAGCACAAAAGTACACTGTGTCCAGAACAGCTCCAATGAAAAGGAGTGCCTGAGAAGGAATCAGGTGTGACTTCTGCAAGTTTATAGTGAACCCCAGCAAATGCAGCAGGTCTGCCGTAGTATGAAGGTGGGAGACGACAGCCTGAGGTGAGCCCATCTTCAACAGCCAGTCGTCGAGATAGCGGAAGACTGACACCCCTAATCTCTGCAGATGAGCTGCAACCACCGTCATCACCTTGATGAACACCCGAGGGGCACTGGTAAGGCCAAAGGGGAGCATGGTGAACTGAAAGTGATCGTGTCCTACCTTGAACAATAGGTAACGCCTGTGGGCAGACAAAAATGGGGATATGGAAATAAGCATCCTGAAAGTCCAACGTTATCATCCAGTCTCCTTGGTCTAGGGCAGACAAGACCTGAGCCAAGGTGAGCATCTTGAATTTCTCTTTTCTGAGGAAGAGATTGATGGTTTGGAGGTCAAAAATAGGGCAAGACCCTTGTTCTTCTTGGGAATCAGAAAGTAGCAGGAATAACAACCACTGTCTACTTCTGATATTGGAACCCTCTCTGTAGCTCCCTTGGCCAAGAGAGCTGTAACTTCAACTCGGAGCAGGGACAGATGATCCTCTGCCAGCCATTCTTGTGTTGGTGGTATTTGGGGGGGGGGGGGAAGATTGGAACGGGAGGGAATAGCCCGTCTGAATCTGAATGATATGCAAGACCCATTTGTCCGATGTAGTGGATTGCCAGTGGAGGAGATGATGTTGGATTGTCCTTCCAAATAGGAAATCTTGGTCTTGCAGACTAGGAGGGCTTAGAGGCTGCAGCTACTGGGGGGCTGGTGGTGTACGACTTCTGGCTACCACATCCTCGCACAGCTTGTGAAGCTTGCGTAGGATGGTGGCTGGCATAAGCTTGGCACGGAGGCACGCCCCTTCCGTAGCCACAAAAGGAGCAAAAGGCAGACTTGGGGTGAGGTGTCACTGAGAGGCCCAAGGATTTGGCCGTTGCCTGCGAGTACTTGAAGCGCTCCTGCGCTGAGTCTGCCTTCTCTCCGAAGAGATGAGTCCTGCTGAATGGCATGTCCATGAGGTTGGCCTGGACATCCTCTGGAAAGGCAGATGTTCTCAGCCACACGTGGTGCCTCAAGACCACTGTCGAGGAAACCACTTTGCTTAGCGAGTCAGCTGTGTTCAAACCACACCTAATGGTGAACTTTTCTGCATCACTACCATCCCTCAGTGCTTGGGAGAGGATGGCCTGGGCCTCCTCTGGGACCAGGGTCAGCACTTGCGCAACTGTATCCCACAAAGTATGGGAAAAACGCCCAACAGGCATTCGGTGTTCACCAAATGCAATGAAAGGCTGGTAGAAGAGAACATTTTTTTGCCTAAGCTATCCAGACTCTTGTATTCCCTGTCAGGGGGAGAGGCAGGCAATGCACCATGGGAAGTTGAGGCTTGGACTACCAAGTTCTCAGGGGAAGGGTGTTAAGTGAGGAAACCTTGATCACCTGAGGCAGGGTGATAGTTGCTGGCCATTGTCCTGCTCACAGGTGCCCCTGTGCTCGGTTTGGAACCAGTTCCCAGGAGGAAATCAGTCCGTGCTTCATTAGAGGGCAATAGGGGCTCAGATAAGGAAGCCCCAGGCTGAAACACTTCCGTCAAGAGGTTAGTCTTGACTGCCACTGACGGATGCTCAAGGACCTCTGCTGCCAAAAGGGCGTGGCCTGATGCTGATGGCGACAGCGGCAGATTGAGGAGCTACTGACCCGCAGACCCCAACCCGACGACATTCTGTAGAGCAACCTGCCCCAAAACGCACCCAGAGAGATAGGAGACTCCCAAGAGTAAGGGGCCCTCCCGATTAAGCCGGGACAGGCAGTGGTGTGGGCCTAACAGCTGTGTTGGAGCGGACGAAGTGCCACAAGATGGCGTCCGCCACAGCTGAGGCCGGAGCTGAGTGAGAATGAGGCCCCGCGGTGTGGAGGTAGCAGCGAGGACCTGCTGACGACCTGGCTGCTGCAAGTGAAAGAGTGGGAGGTATGTGAGAACTGCGGCTTTGCCGGACAGCGGGCCTACAAGAGAGATGAAAGGCGGGAAGAGGTGAGCAGGCCCCGATCAGCAGAGGCAGAGAGGTCGGGCCGCACTCTGGCAGTAAGAAGATGGGAGGGCAGAGGTGCTGCCCAGACTCCAGCGATGCGTCCGGGAAGCTATCTGGTCCTGACTGGAGCTGGTGGCGAGGACAGTTATGGAGCTGACCTGAGCAGACGGGAGTGCCTGCGGGGTACGGACAGAGGCTGGGCTATAGCGCAGATCCACAGGAGCGAACAGACGGAGTCAGCCTGGAGAGGAGGTTGCTGCAACACCATTGGGATAGGCGGGGGCTGCGAGGGGGGCCACGGAGACAGTGACGAGAGATGTGCCCCCCTATTTTTGTTTTATGCTTACCGGGTGGGGGCCTGAGTGTGGAGGAGTTATGGGAGGAAGAGGGGGAATCAGTGTCCCCCCCTGAAATTGGAGGCTTGTGCTGGAGGGCCCTCACCCCCGCAACTCAGGAGCAAAGACTGGGATGCTGCTGACTGTTTCTTGGTGACTTGGCCCCCCCGGGGAGGAAAGAGGTGACTTCCAGTCCTAAGGTGGCATGGAAAGGGGAGTAATTGGAGAGATAACAAACTGCAACTGAGTTGTGGATATCCCCCTGCTACACTGGCTGTGGCTGCCTTTTGCGCCATGCTCGAGAGGCACCGGAGGTGAAGGCAATAACTAGAGATTGGCACTGGAGATGGAAACTGTGGGGAGGGGCCTTAATGAGGAATAAAGGGTTGACCCTGGACTTAGGACTCCCCAGCCTGGACCCTACATAGAAGGCATATGTGAATGGCCTTGGCGTGATAACAAGAGGGGGAGACGAAGGCAGAAGGCACGGACAGCGTGGGGCCTAGGGATCTCTGAGAAGAGAAGGATCTGTTGGAGGGTTGGGAGTAAAACTGGAGGGCGAATTGCTCAAGATCAGGGGCGGACACAATGGGTAAGGCTACAAGAAAGAAAGACACTACCCGCAGGCATGTGAAGAACCAAGTGCTGAAGGAATACACAGCAAGGTCCAACACTGCGTGGTGTAATTCACGCAATAACAGCCACAAAGGAGGAGTTAGAGACCAAAATAGACAATATGATATGTTATTCCGAGCCTGTCTCTGAGGAGTAATGGATGACAAAGTCCTATTCTTCAACACCCCGCAAGAAGTCTGGAATTGGATCGACACCCACCCGCAACCTGGGTCAAGTGGAATGCAGGGGACCCAGCACCCTTTGGGACCTCGAAGAAAGAAGGGGGTTCGACCATGGAGTAAGATGACTCCATCTGGAGAGGAATCCAAAAATGAAAGGAGACGAGCAATGGAAGCAGTGGCTCATATACGAGATTCTCACACTGGATCCCTGCTTACGATGCAAGAAGCTCGTACAGAAGATTTAGAATCGGTCTCGGCCTCAAACAGGTCGGACACTTCTAGTACACTACTGCCTCACGTTACTCCTGGAACCGCAGACTACATCATTTAATGCCTGACTGTCCTACTATGGAAACCTGTATCACAAGCTAGGGTGCTTTGAGAACACCACCCTGCAATTGCCTGGGGCAGAAATAAGATGATGAACATAGCTGTAAGATGCACTATATTGCGCCTGTCATAAGCTCCTGGGTGAGGCTCTGGATTAGGGGTTCGAGCTGGAGTCCCAAGCTGTTTGTACATGCATGTTAGGTGGAACAGTCCACGGTATATGGTTAGGTATAAACTGGTTTGTAAAGGGGGCTTTGCTCGATTTCTCCCAGGAGGGAAGGTTTGTTGAAAGTTGGGAAGTTGAGTTATTGAAGGTTTAAAAGATTGCAAAAATACCTGAAATTCTATAACAATACGGGTTGCCCTGGAGACACACAAAAAGGGAAGGAGGACAGGGGGTCTCGGCACCTACACTATCAGCACACCACCCTGGAGTACCGCCGGCAGCATTATGAGCCTGCCTACCACTGTGGTTTTCGTGGCGTTAGCAACTCCACGAAAACCATGATGGTAGGCCCTACCAATGACAGGGAATTCTTTCCCTGTCACCAGTAGAAGGCTCCCCCAGTACTCACCTGACACCCGGTACCCCCTCCATCCAAACACCCACCCACACCCTCATACACGCACACACCTGCAGACACGCACCTCGCATACACCAAATCACTCACACTGGCATACACACATTTATACACAAACTGGCACACGCATACATCCAGACATGCTCACACACATTCTTACAACGATCACACTGACATGCAGACACGCACTCACTTCACCATTCTTACACGCATTAACTCACATGCATACAACCATGCAAACAACACAACACACAGACGCATTCACACACTCACTCACACATTCATGCACATACTCAGACACACACACAACAACACCCAACCTCCAATCTCCCCTCCCCTGTCGGAAACCCGACTTACCTTGAGCGAGGAGGTCTTCTGGCAGAGAACGGGAAGGGAAGCTGCTACCACCAGCAGCGCCCCGCCAGCAGAACACTGCCAGGCCGTATGAATTGTCATAATATGGCTGGCAGCGTTCTACTGGTGTGGCGGTGCTGGTGGTAGCACCGCCACCTTACCACCGTCCTCCACCATGAACACTGCTGGATTTCCACTCTTCTTGTGGTGGAACTCCGGCAGTACTCATAACATGGGGGACGGATGGTAGCGGCTGTGGCGGTATTTTGGCAGCCGTCACCGCAGCGGTAGGCCATTTTTACTGCCAATGTCATAATGACCACCCAGGTCTTTAAGGAAGAAAGAGGACATAACATTATTTTGAAATTAATGATGGGACAGCGATGGGCAAACACGTGAAGTGGGAAGCATTCAAGGTAATGCCGAGGGGCCAGTGTCTGGTGAAGGGTATGGGTGTGAGGGGGATGCTGTTGAAGGACGCGCTAAATGCAGAGAACGAGTTGCGGCAGCTTGAATGGCAAAGACAAGAGAGTACAGATCAACAGCAACCACTGTTGGATAAGAGGGAAGAGGTAGGGAGACTTCGCTGCTTTGATTACTGGGGGTATATGGTGCACACTCATGCGGAGAGGGACAGGGCAGGCACCTTGCTGGCTTGGCTGACCAACCCCACCATGAGAGGGTCTCCAATTCTAGAAGTAGAAACTGAGGGGGCGGGTGAGACTTTAGGCAGGAAGAGATTAATGACTGCTTCCTCCAATGTTATACACAACTTTATTGACGTGCCTGCACCTATGAGGCGACAGCGGTGAGGGAATACTTAGATCCTTTAGACCTACCATGCCTTTCTTGTGAAGAGGCTAAGGAACTTGGGGATGCTATCACACAACAAGAAATTAAAGCAGCAATAAAGGGCATGGCCCGGGGTAAGACACCAGAGATGAATGGGTTCCCTGCAGAATGGTACATGAACTATACAGCCCAACAGGCACCTCGGCTCGAGGCCTGGCATAACGACCAGATACTACCCGAGAAGCACTAGTGGTGCCAATTTTGAAACCCAGAAAATCCCCCAGTGACTACAGGGCCTATCGGCCTATATCGATGCTGAACGTCGCTTATAAAATTCACAGTAAAATATTGGCCACACCCTTGCTCCCTCACATGCCTTGGCTTATACACCCGGATCAGGCTGGGTTCATCCTGGGGCGTAACATGGCCATCAATATTAGACACCTGCGACTCGATTCTAGAACAAGAGGCTCCTGTCCATGAAGGGGCAGCAGTAATGGCAGTCGATATAGAAAAGGTGTTTCATAGTCTGGAGTGGGAATACCTATACGAAGTGATGTTGAACATGCGCCTTGGGGCAGGCTTTCTGGCATGGACCAAGCTACTATATACGGGTCCAACAGTACGAGTCTGAACAAACAGGGTGATCTCACAGAGCTAACAGGTGGAGAGGGAGACACAAAGGGTGCCCTTTGTCATCTCTGCTCTTTGCTTTGGTGATGGAGCCACTGGTGCCCCATGCTCGCCTGGGAGCTCATTACCGGGGACTGGAGTGAGGGAGACTTGGCATAGGATAGCCTTATATGCTGACGACCTGTTGTTATTTCTAAAGGATACTAAGGGCGAGCTTCTTGGAGCCAGGGCCAGGTTAGATGCGTTTGGATGGATGTCAGGAATAAAGGTAAATTGGCAGAAATCTTGGGTGTTCCCAATGAATGAGGAGCAAGCACCATCGAAAAACCTGGACCACCTGCAGTGAGCCCCTAGGTGTATCTCCTACCTGGGGGTTAAGGTTTACCATGATTGCAAAGACCTATTAGATGGGAATATAGGGGGTGTGCTGCGAGCCTTTAAATCCAGTATAGATTTCTGGAAGACCCTCCCGCTGTCAGTTATAGTCAGAATAGTGCTGTTGAAAATGATTGCTTTGCCCACCTCTTGTATTTTTTAGGGGCGCTCAGATGATGGATACCTTGTGCGACCTTTAGAGAGCTAGATTCAACAATCATATTGTTTATTTGGCGTTCAGCACGTAGCACTGATCACTTTGCAATGGGTGGTAGAGGAGGGGGGATTGGCGGCACTGGATTTTTAAGGGCATTATCTGGCAGCCAAGTTCCAACGGTTTGTTCAGTGGCTGGAGGGCAGGCGAAGACTGGAGCTGGGTGTAGGCCCATTTGTACCTGGGATGACTGAATTTCGGTGAACCCTGTTGAGGGCAAGGTGCATCTTCAAATCAGATACTGAGGAGTTCAAGGTGATTGATAAATGTTGGGCTAGATGTTTAAGGAGGGTACATACCAGGGCCCGTACTCCTAGGCTTGCTAATTACCATGCTGAGAGCTTTCCCACATGGCGGGGACTGGAGGGGGCCTAACGGGTTGGGAGGAGGAGGGGGCTTCTACCCTGGGTGACTCCCCTATGAGGACTTCAGGGTGGAATTTGATGCGCAGCGGGGGCATTTCCTCTTATACAGGGCAGTTACAGCGACGATAAGACAACATTGGGGAAATGGTACTGTTGAGCCTCCGGCTCCGGGTAGCTTTTGGTATACAGCCCTTTCATCAGTCATTGTCAAAGTAGTCTCTTGCCTGTACAGGGCACTCGGAGAAGACCGCTGCAGCCAGCTTGAAAAGCTGAAAACTAGTTGGGAGGAAGATCTGAGGACTCTGATAACAGAAGAGGTCTGGGAGACCATACTAGATAGGACGCCACGCGTGTCTCGCAACGTCCACTTCAAGCTGATCAATTTTTTTGTGTTACAGAGAGCTTATTTAACCCCTGAGCGTATTCAGAGATATTTTTGGGTTGTGGATGCAGGATGTCCCAGATATGGGGAGAATGGGGCAGGATTAATGCATATGCTATGGAGCTGTCGCCAGCAATACTGGAGGGGGATCACAGAACTTCTGGCCACTGTACAATACAAGGCAATACCATGCAAACTGGGGCACTGTCTACTGAGCTGGTTCCCGCACACAGTGCAAAATAAGGTTACCAGTAGGTTCCAAGATATGGCATTCTTATTGGCAAAGCGCAAAATAACTAGGAACTGGAGAGCAGCGGGAGGACCCCACCTACTTAAGTGGTGCCATGAGTTGGCAAAATGGCCAGCAATACAGGGAGAAGTGTTGCTTAGAGAGGCAAAGAGAGGAATGAACACACTGGAGGTGGCACATGCATGAGGGGCTCTGGTGGCTGGGGAGGACCCCAACTACTTAAGTGGTGGCATGAGTTGGCAAAATGGCCAGCAATAGAGGGAGAAGTGTTGCTTAGAGAGGCAAAGAGAGGAATGAACACACTGGAGGAGGCAAAAGTGAAATGATGTAGGAAAGTGGCATGGTGACTCCCTCCCCCCCCACACTTTCTGCCTAGTGTTGATGCCAACTTTGTTTGAAAGTGTGCTGGGACCCTGCTAAGCAGGCCCCAGCTCCAGTGTTCTTTCCCAAAATCTGTAGCTTTGTTCTACAATTGGAAATTCTTGACACACAGTTAAGCCCCTTGTAAAAGGTATCCATGGTACCAAGGGCCCTGTGGCCAAGGACGGTCCCAAAGGGCTGCAGCATGTATTATGACACCCTAAGGGACCCCTCACCAAGCACATCTACACTGCCCTTGCACCTTGTGTGTGCTGTTGGGGAGAAAAAGGCAAAGTCGATATGGCACCCCTCTCTGCGTGCCATGCCCACAAACCACTCCCTATGGCATAGGTAAGTCACCCCTCTAGCAGGCCTTACTATCCTAAGGCAGGGTACACTATACCACAGGTGAGTGCATAGCTGCATGAGCAATATGCTCCTACAGTGTCTAAGTCCATTCTTAGACATTGTAAGTGCAGTGTAGCCATATTGAGTACGAACTCCACAGCTCCATAATGGCTTCACTTAATACTGGAAAGGTTGAGATAAAACCTCTCAGCACAATAAACCCACACTGATCTTAGAGATGCCCCCTGTATGTTAGCCAAACTGCTAGTGTAGGACTGACTGGTCTGTGCCAGCCTGCCACTTTCAGACAAGTTTATGACCACAGGGGGTGAAAGTCTTTGCCAACTCTGTGGTCAGAAACAAAGCCTGTCCTGGGTGGAGGTGCTTCACACCTCCCCCCTGCAGGAACTGTAACACCTGGCGGTGAGCCTCAAAGGCTCAAGCCTAGTGTTACAGTGCTCCAGGGCACCTCAGCTAGTGGATTTGCCCACCTACCCCCCCCCCGGACAAAGCCCCACTTCTGGCGGCAAGTCAGTCGGGAAAATTAGGGAAAACAGGGAGGAGTGTGACCACCCCAGCTAGGACCACCCCTAAGGTGTCCGGAGCTGAGGTGACCCCCACCTGCAGAATCCTCCATCTTGGTTTGGAGGACAGGGATCAATAGGGTGAGGAATGTGCCCCCTTCCCAAAGGGAGTGGGCACAAGGAGGGTGTAGCCACCCCCAGGGACAGTAGCCATTGACTACTGCCCTCTGACCCCTAAAACGTCCCTTAATTTAGGATTTAAGGGCCTCCCTAAACCCAGCTCACCAGATTCCTGGCGACCTAACAAGAAGTAGAAGGACTGCTAAGCTGAAAGCCCAGCAGAGAAGAAGAAAGACGACAACTGACTTGGCCCCAGCACTACCACCTGTCTCCTGCTTCAAAGAACCTGCAAAAGAACAGCGACGCATCCAGCGGGCCAGAGACCTCTGCCAAGCTCCAGAGGACTGCACTGCACCCAAAAGAACCAAGAACTCCCGTGGACAGCGGCCTTGTCTAAGAAGAAACCAACGACTAAGGACTCCAACCTCACTCCGAATGCGTGAGTCCAAACCACTCTGCATCCGAAGCCCACGGCCTGTGTCCAGGTGGCCCAACCAGGTAGAGAGGATCCCCTAGCAATTCCAAACCAGTGCCCACCCTGGGTTGACCTCCCCACCCCTCCACGACGACACCTGTACAGGGAATCCCGAGGAGGCCCCCCCACCTCGAAAGCTTCGGACGAAGATATCCGACACCTAAAGGCCCATTACACCTGCAGCCCCCAGGCCTTGGAGAAACCGACACCCGGTGCGGCAATGTTCAGCAGGCGGCCCTCCTTCCTGTCCAGCCTGTGGTTTGCCCGAGACAACCCCCTGGACTTCTCCTGCAGCCTCTGAGTCAAGAAAGGGGTTGGGTAGTGGTGGTAGAAAGGGGTGCACTTCCCACACGTTGAGCAAGCAAAGTCAATAGTAGTTCATGTAAAAAATTGTGCAAACATGGGGTGGGTTATGGTGCTATGCTGTAAGATGCTCCGCTACCCAAGAGCATACAGTAGTGCTTCAAAGAAACACTAAACATGAAATTTAGCACAGAAGCTGCAGCACTCAAAACAATGTTCATAATAAAGATGTCCTTCAGTTGAGTTGGTTGTAGTGGATTCCTTTAATTGGTAGCCAAGGGCATCAAAAGAGATCGGTTGAGCATTGATCCATAAATACAGCTAAGTAGTCAGTTGAGCATAGTTCCATATACCCAGCCAACACGTATTTAGTCACAACAGGTGACTTTTTCAAGGCTATGAGACGGCACAGCCTCTGCCTCTGAGTGACCCATGGGGTCCCCTCATGAAGAATCAGTGGAGACCCAACATCTTGTTTGCACCCTGCACAAGGCTGCCCCAGCGCCGCCGAGGGTGTGTTTGGTGCCTACTTGTGGCCCCCATGCTCCTCTAAACCCCCAGGTCTGCCCCCGAAGTCGCAGGTACTTACCTGCCTGCAGATCTGAATTTGAGTGCCCCCAGTCTCCATAGGAGCCTATGTTAATTTTGCCTACACTTTGACCTCTGTACGCGGCCGGCCCCGTGTTGCTGGTGGTGGGTGTTTGGGGTTAACTTGAACCCTAACCTGTGAACTTCCTAGCCCCCAGAGACTGGGACTGTAAGCGTTGTACTTACCTGTAAAACGATCTAACGTTTCTTCCCCCAGGAACTGTGTCTGAAAACTGCAGTGTCAAGTTTTAAAACAGATTATTGCCAATATTTCAAAAACTGTATAACTTATTGATTTCAAACAAAGTACTGTTGATAAATGTGTGAAAGATGAATCTATTGAATTACTTACCTGCAACTTGAATCTTGTGGTTCTAAAAATAAATTAAGAAAATATATTTTTGCTTTATAAAAACCATTGGTCTGGAGTGGTCATTGAGTGTGTGTTTCTTCTGTTGTCTGTGTGCATACAACAAATGCTTTGCACTACCCTCTGATAAGCCTAACTGCTCGACCACACTACCATAAAAGAGAGCATTAGTATTATCTACTTTAGCCTCTGTTAAGCCTCTGGGGAACTCCTGGACTCAGTGCACACTATATCTCATTTTGATACAGTATATACAGAGCCAGCTTCCTACTTTGGTTGATCAGTGGTGGGGTCTACAACTGCATTTGCTGGACTACTCAGCCAATACCTGATCACACGACTAAATTCCAAAATTGCCTTTAGAAAACTGATTTTTGAATTTGGCATATTTTTCTAAAAATTTTAAAGTCCTGCTAGGACCTTGGCTAAGTCCCCTTAGCATCTCTTTTTTTAGATGTAAAAGTTATTTTTAAAGTTAGGATTTAGTTAATAGAAGTAGTTTTTAGTTTCTAAAAAGTAATTCCAACTTTTAGTACCATAATGAGCAGCTCAGAGGAAATAGTGATGGAACTCAACCTCACCCCTTACCTCCTAGGGATGGCACAATTAAGGTCCCTCTGTAAGCTGAAAAAGATTAAAACAGGTTCCAACCCTACCAAGGTCAAGTACCAGGAGCTCTTGGCAGAGTACACCAGGGACCACCCTGCTGAGGAGGAAGACCTCCCCTCAGATGGGGAAGAAGTTAGGGATCAGGAGGATGACCCCCCCTCCTCGCCTAAATAGGGAGACCAGGGTCCCAAGACCCCTGTCTCCAAGGATAGTACTCACTGGATCTGGATCTTCCACAGGGGAGTCCAGCTCTTCTGGGAACATTGAGGGCAGCCTCAATGAAGAGAATATCCTTTTAGCAAGGATGACCAAAAGGTTAGCTTTGGAGCAGCAACTCCTGGCTTTAGAAAGGGAGAGATCAGAAATGGGCTTATCACCCATTAATGGTGGCAGCAATATAAATAGGGTCAGAGAGAATACTAAAAATCCCCAAAGGGGTTATCTCACAATATGAAGAAGGTGGTGGTATCACCAAGTGGTTCACAACTTTTGAGAGGGCTTGTGCAGAAAGTTAAACAGATCTCACTGGGGAGCTCTCCTTTGAGAACTGTTCGCTGGTAAGTGTGAGGATAGACTCCTCACACTCACTGGTAAAGATGCTGAATCCTATGACCACATGAAGGCTACCCTGATTGAGGGCTTTGGATTCACCACTCGGGAGTATAGAATTAGGTTCGGGAGGGCTCAAAAACCTCAAGCCAGTTCTGAGTTGCTTTTGTTGACTACTCAGTAAATACACTAGATGCTTGGATGACTGGCAGTGGAGTGCATGACTATGATGGGCTTTATTATTTGTTTATGAAGGAACACCTGTTAAGTAACTGCTTCAATGAGAAGTTGCATCAACATCTGGTAGACCTAGGTCCAATTTCTCCCCAAGAATTGGGAAAAAAGGCAGACCATTGGGTCAAGACTAGAGTGACCAAGACTTCCACAGGGGGTGACAAATAGAAAGGGTTCACAAAGCCTCCCCAGGGGAAGGGTGGCGAGACACCTAAGGACAAAAACAGAGAGTCTTCACAAGGGCCCTAAAAACCTGCTCAGGAGGGTGGGCCCAAGCCTATTCACAGTCCACAAATGGATACAAGGGTAAAAACTTTTATCCCAAGAAAGCCTGGTGTCACAACTGTAAGCAGCATGGACACCAAACTGGAGACATGGCCTGTCCCAAGAAAATACCCACTAGCACTACTCCAGTTAGTACTGGAATAGCCACTCTCCAGATGGGATCAACAATGTGCTCAGAGCAAATCAGGGTTCACACTGAAGCTACTCTAGTCTCTGAGGGTGGGGAGGATATAGCCACACTGGCTGCCTGGTCGCCTAACATGCAAAAATACAGGCAGCTGCTCTTAATCAATGGGAAAAAAGATAGAAGCCCTGAGGGATACAGATGCCAGTGTCACCATGGTGACAAAGAAACTGGTTTCCCCAGGACAGTATTTGGCTGGACAAACATCCAGTTACCAATGCTGACAATGTGACTAAAGTCCATCCCAGGGCTATGGTGGCTTTAGAATGGGGAGGGGTTACTGGTCTGAAACAGGTAGTGGTCTCTTCTGCAATCCTAGTAGAATGCTTGCTAGGGAATGACCTGGAGTCCTCAGCTTGGGCTGAGGTAGAGCTCAAAACCCATGCAACCATATTGGGAATCCCTGAACTGGTGTGTGTGTGTGAAAACTAGAGCACAAAGCAGAGGGCAGGGTGAAAAAGAAGTGTTGCAGCCTGGAATAATGGCCCAACCGTCCAAGAGAAAAGGTAAGAGGACTGGGGGACGAGCCTCTGAACAGCAAAAGAAACAAGTCCTCTGTTCCCAGGAAGATGTCTTACCCCCTGAGGGAACTGAGTCCATGGAGCTGGAAACTTATCAGGTAGAGCTCTTGGGCCCAGGGGGACCCTCAACGGAACAGCTGTGCCAGGAACAAAAGACTTGTCCCACTCTTGAAGGCCTGAAGCAGCAAGCTGCTGCACAGGAGAAGGGAGATGTCAGTGGCTTACACAGGGTCTATTGGGAAGATGGACTCCTTTACACTGAGGCCAGAAACCTCAAACCTGGTGCCACTAGGAGAGTGGTAATGCCTCAGAAGTTTAGAAAGTTTATTCTCACTTTGGCCCATGGCATCCCCTTAGCTGGGCATTTGGGACCACCCAAAACGTGGAGCAGACTTGTAAACAACTTTTATTGGCCCAATATGTCCCAGAAGGTGAAGGAGTTTTGTAGCTCCTGTGTCACCTGTCAAGTCAGTGGCAAGACAGGTGGCCATCCAAAGGCCCCCCTCATTCCACTTCCTGTGGTGGGGGTTCCCTTTGAAAGGGTTGGTGTGGACATAATTGGTCCACTTGAGCCACCTACAGCTGCAGGGAACCAGTACATAGTGGTAGTAGTAGATCATACTACCAGACACCCTGAAGCAGTTCCCCTTAGGTCCACTACTGCCCCCTGCAGTAGCCAAGGCCCTGATTGGTATTTTTACCAGAGTGTTTTTTCCTAAGGAGATGGTTTCTGACAGAGGTGCAAACTTAATGTCAGCTTATCTGAAACACATGTGGAATGAGTGTGGGTGACTTACAAATTCATCATACCATACCATCCACAAACCAGGGCATTATCATGGGGCTCCCTGAAAAACTCAAAAGGAGATGGTATGTCCTCCTGCCATGCATGCTTCTCGCCTACAGAGAGGTGCCACAGAAGGGAGTAGGTTTTTCCCACTTTGAGATTCTGTTTGGCCATCCTGTAAGGGGACCACTGGCACTTGTTAAAGAAGGCTGGGAGAGACCTCTCAATGGGCCTAAACAAGATGTGGTGGATTATGTGCTTGGCTTCTGCTCTAGGATGGCTGAGTACATGGAAAATGCATCCAAAAACCTTGAAGGCAGCCAACAACTCCAGGAGTTGTGGTATGATCAAAAGGTTGCACTGGTAGAGTTGCATCCAGGGTGGAAAGTTTGGGTTCTGCAGCAGGTGGCCCAGGGCACTTCAGGACAGATGGAGTGGCACTTACCCAGTCCTAGAAAAAAAAGTCAGGTCACCTACTTGGTGGACATGGGTACTAGTAGGACACCCATGAGGGTGATCCATGTTAACCGCCTGAAAATCTATAATGATAGGGCACACATAACCATGCTGGTGGTTACTGACGAGGATCAGGAAGCAGAAAGTGCCCATCTCCCTGACCTCCTCTCAAATGACCCTAAGGATGGGTCAGTAGATTGAGTTGTCTATTAAAATACCCTCTCTTCCCAACAGCAGGCTGACTGCAAGCAAGTCATACAGCAGTATGCCAAGCTCTTCTCTTTGACCCCTGGTCAGACACACCTGTGTACTCATGATGTGGACATAGGAGACAGTTTACCTGTCAAAGACAACATTTATAGACAGTCTGACCAAGTCAAAGAGAGCATCAAAGTAGAAGTCCACATGATGCTGGAGTTAGGGGTAATAGAGCACTCTAACAGTCCCTGGGCTAGCCCAGTGGTCTTGGTCCACAAACCTCACACCAACGATGGCAAGAGAGAAATTAGGTTTTGTGTGGACTACAGGGGGCTCAGCTCTGTCACTAATACAGATGCCCACCCTATACCCAGTACAGATGAATTGATTGATAAGTTGGATGCAGCCAAATTTCTAAGTACCTTTGACTTAACTGCAGGGTACTGGCAAATTAGGATGGCACCTGGAGTAAAAGAAAAGACAGCATTCTCTACACACGAGGGGCATTATCAGTTTACTGTTATGCCAGTTGACTTAAAAAATTCCCTGCCACCTTCCAAAGGTTGGTGAATCAAGTCCTTGCTGGCTTTGAGTCCTTTAGTGCAGCATATCTAGATGATATTGCTGTCTTTAGCTCCAGCTGGCAGGATCATCTGGTCCACCTGGGGAAGGGTTTGCAGGCCTTGCAGTCAGCAGGCCTCTATTAAAGCATCTAAGTGCCAAATAGGACAGGGCACAGTTGTATACTAGGACCACCAGGTAGGTGGAAGCCAAGTGCAACCCTTACAATCCAAGATCAAGACAGTTCTGGACTGGGAAGCTCCAAAAACCCAGACTCAAGTCAGGGCATTCCTTGGCTTGACTGGGTACTACATGAGGTTTGTGAAGGGGTATGGATCCGTTCTGACTCCCTTCACTGAACTGACCTCAAGGAAGATGCCAAAGAAGGTAAACTGGAATCTTGACGGTCAAAAGGCCTTTGACACCCTGAAAGAAGTAATGTGCTCAGCACCAGTTCTTAAAGATCCAGATTATTCTATGCAGTTCATTGTGCAGACAGATGCCTCTGAACATGGGATAGGAGCAGCCCTGTCCCAAACCAATGAGGATGGCCTTGACCAGCCTGTTGCTTTCATTAGCAGGAAGTTACTCCCTGATGTGATGCATCCTGATCAACGCACGCTCCGTCCACAAGCACGCCGTTGAACTATGGGACCTCCTGGACTCCACCGCACCGGACGTCGCCTTCATCACTGAGACCTGGATGAACGCCTCTTCGGCCCCCGACATCGCCATAGCCATCCCCGACGGCTACAAGATCTCCAGGAGAGACCGCACCAACCAAGTAGGTGGAGGAATCGCCATCGTCTTCAAGGACTCCATCAACGTCACCACCTCCACCGAAGACACCCCCCTCACCGCCGAACACCTGCACTTCCAGATCCACACCGACCCCAGGACCACCCTCAGAGGAACTCTCATCTACAGACCCCCTGGACCACGGGCCCTCTTCAGCGTCTCTATCACTGACTTCATCTCCCCGCACGCCCTTGCCTCGCCGGACTACATCCTCCTCGGTGACCTCAACTTCCACCTGGAACAGAACAACGACCCCAACACCACCGCCCTGCTCGACAACCTCGCCAACCTCGGTCTCAAGCAACTGGTGAACACCCCCACCCACATCGCCGGACACACGCTCGACCCCATCTTCTCCGCCAGCAACCACGTATCTTTCAGCCACTCCTCCGTAATACACTGGACCGACCACAGATGTGTCCACTTCACCTTCCGACGCGAGACTCGCCACCTCCGCACACAATCCATCCCACGCCGACATTGGAACAAAATCCCCGCGGAACAGCTTCTCTCCACTCTCAGCGACAACCAACCCACCTTCTCCACCGACCCCAACGAAGCAGCCCTCAGCCTCACGCATTGGATCACCAACTGCGCAGACAACCTCGCTCCCCTCAGACGCCTCCCAAGACAGACCAACACCAAAAAACCTCTCTGGTTCACAGACACCCTCAAGGAATCTAAAAAAAACTGCCGCACCCTCGAGAAAGCCTGGCGCAAGGACCACACCGCAGATAATATGTCTGCCCTCAAGAACGCTACCCGCGAACACCACGAACTGATTTGCGCCACCAAAAGAAATTCCTTCACAGACAGACTGAACAAGAACACTCACAACAGCAAAGAACTCTTCAACATTGTCAAAGAGCTCTCCAACCCTAACGCCAATGCCATCACGCCCTCACAAGACCTCTGCAACTCCCTCGCCACCTTCTTCCATCGTAAGATCACCGACCTACACGACAGCTTCGGACACCAGACCCAGCCAACCACCACAGAACCTACAACCCCAGCCATCACCCTCAACGCCTGGACTCACATCAACACGGAAGAGACCAAAGCCACCATGAACTCCATCCACTCCGGTGCCCCCTCGGACCCCTGCCCACACTTCAACTTCAACAAAGCTGACAACATCATCGCCCCGCATCTCCAGACCATCATCAACAGCTCGTTTGCTTCTGCCACCTTCCCCGAGAGCTGGAAACACGCAGAAGTCAACGCCCTACTGAAGAAACCTACGGCGGACCCCAGCGACCTAAAGAACTTCCGCCCCATCTCGCTCCTCCCCTTCCCTGCCAAAGTCATAGAGAAGACCGTCAACAAGCAACTTACCATCTTCCTTGAAGGCAACAACCTACTCGACCCCTCTCAGTCCGGATTCCGAGCCAATCACAGCACAGAAACCGCCCTCATCTCAGTCACAGTCGACATCAGAACTCTGATGGACAACGGAGAAACAGTCGCCCTCATCCTCCTCGACTTCTCGGCTGCCTTCGACACCGTCTGCCACTGAACTCTAATATCCCGCCTCCGCTCCCCAGGGATCCAAGGACAGGTCCTGGACTGGATCACCTCCTTCCTCTCCAACCGCTCCCAAAGAGTCTACCTCCCACCTTTCCGCTCAGACCCCACCGAGATCATCTGCGGCGTCCCACAAGGCTCCTCGCTCAGCCCGACTCTCTTCAATGTCTACATGAGCCCCCTCGCCGACATCGTACGCAAACACAACATCAACATCACCTCCTACGCCGACGACACTCAGCTGATACTTTCCCTCACCAAGGACCCCACCAGCGCCAAGACCAACCTGCAAGATGGAATGAAAGACGTTGCAGAATGGATGAAACTCAGCCGTCTGAAACTGAACTCAGACAAAACGGAAGTCCTCATCCTCGGAAACACCCCGTCCGCCTGGGACGACTCCTGGTGGCCCACGGCCCTTGGCACCGCACCAACCCCCTCAGACCACGCATGCAACCTCAGATTCATCCTGGAGCCACTTCTCACCATGACCAAATAAGTCAACGCTGTATCATCCACCTGCTTCCTCACCCTCCGCATGCTCCGAAAGATCTTCCGTTGGATCCCCGCCGACACCAGAAAGACCGTGACCCACGCCATCGTCACGAGCCGCCTGGACTACGGCAACACCCTATACACAGCAACCACCGCTAAACTCCAGAAACGGCTGCAGCGAATTCAAAACGCCTCCGCCCGCCTCGTCCTCGACATACCCCGCAACAGCCACATCTCTGCCCACCTGAGACACCTGCACTGGCTTCCCGTCAACAAAAGGATCACCTTCCGACTCCTCACCCACGCACACAAAGCCCTCCACAACAAGGGACCCGAATACCTTAACCGTCGCCTCAGTTTCTACACACCCACCCGTCAACTTCGCTTCGCCAACCTCGCCCTCGCCGCCGTCCCTCGCATCCGCCGCACCACGGCAGGTGGGAAATCCTTATCCTACCTGGCGCCAAGACATGGAATTCCCTCCCCACCAACCTCAGGACCACCCAGGACCACTTCGTATTCCGGAGGCAACTCAAGACCTGGCTCTTCGAGCAACAGTAACCCCATCCCCCTAGCGCCTTGAGACCCTCACGGGTGAGTAGCGCGCTTTATAAAAAAATGTTTATGATTTGATTTGATTTGACTCCCCAGGGAGCAGCCTTGTAGAGCCACTGAGAGGGAGGCCTTTGCAGTGATTTGGTCCCTGAAAAAGCTGAGACCATAATTGTTTGGTACCCACTTTATTGTTCAAACTGACCACAGACGGCTAATGCAAACGAAGGGTGAGAACTCTAAACTTTTGAGGTGGTCCATATCGCTACAGGGAATGGACTTATTAGTGGAACACAGACCTGGGGCTGCCCATGCCAATGCAGATGGCCTTTCCAGGTTCTTCCACTTAGATAATGAAGCCTCTCTTGGGAAAGGTTAGCCTCACCCTCTTTTGTTGGGGCTGGGGGTTGTGTAGGAAAGTGCCTCTGTTGGCATGGTTACCCCCTCCCACACACACACTTTTTGCCTAGTGTTGATGCCAACTTTGTTTAAAAGAGTGCTAGGACCCTGCTAACCATGCCCCAGGACCAGTGTTCTTTCCCCAAATCTGTACCTTTTTTCCACAATTAGCAAACCCTTGGCACACATTAAGGGCCAGATGTAGGTAGGTTCTGATTTGGGACTTGCAAATTGCGAGTCGCAAATCAGAATGTAGGATGGTGTCCCTGACACCATCTGCGACTCGCAAGGGGGTCGCAAAGGCCCACCTCATGTATATTCATAAGGTGGGTCGCAATTTGCCACCCCCTTGAGACTCGCGGCACTCACAGGGATGGTGGCCTGCTGGAGACAGCAGACCACCATATCTGTGACTGCTTTTTAATAAAGCAGTTTTTTTTTGTAATGCAGCCCGTTTTCCTTAAAGGAAAATGAGATGCATTACAAAAACAAAAAATTAAACGTTTTTATTTTATTTTTTCAGAGCAGGCAGTGGTCTATACGACCACTGCCTGCTCTGAAAAAATGTTTGCAGTGCCATTCACAATGGGGAAGGGGTCACATGGGGACCCCTTCCCTTTTGTGAATGGGTTACCACCCATTTCAAATGGGTGCAAACTGCGATTACTTTGCGACTGCGTTCGCGGTCACAAAGCAATCCTGCATTGCACTGCGACTCGCAATTAGGAAGGGAAACCCCTTCCTAATTGCGACTCGCAAACCCGTTTTGCGATTCGGTAACCGGGTTACCGAATCGCAAAACGGGTTTTGTGCATTGCAAAGTGCATTTTGCACGTCGCAAACAGCGATTTCACTGTTTGCGACGTGCAAAATGCTTCCTACATCTAGCCCTCAGTCCCTTGTAAAAGGTACCCATGATACCAAGGGCCCTGAGGCCAAGAAAGGTCCCCAAGGACTGCAACATGTATTATGCCACCCTAGTGGACCCCTCACCAAGCACATGTACACTGCCCTTGCAGCTTGTGTGTGCTGGTGGGGAGAGAAAGGCAAAGTCGACATGGCACCCCTCCTAGGGTGCCATGCCCACAAACCACCGCCTGTGGCATAGGTAAGTCACCCCTCTAGCAGGCCTTATAGCCCTAAGACAGGGTGCACTATACAACTGTGAGGGCATAGCTGCATGATCAATATGCCCCTACAGTGTCTGAGTCCATTCTTAGACATTGTAAGTGCAGTGCAGCCATATTGAGTATATGGTCTGGGAGTTTGTAATTATGAACTCCACTGCTCCAAAATGGCATCACTGAATACTGGGAAGTTTGATATGAAATGTCTCAGCACAATAAACCCACACTGATGCCTGTGTGGGATTTATTGAAAAATGCACACAGAGGGCATCTTAGAGATGACCCCTGTATGTTAGCCAAACTGCTACTTTAGGAATGACCGGTCTGTACCAGCCTGCCACTTTCAGACAAGTTTCTGACCACATGGGGTGACAGCATTTGTGCACTCTATGTTCAGAAACAAAGCCTGTCCTGGGTGGAGGTGCTTCACACCTCCCCCCTGCAGAAACTGTAACACCTGGCAGTGAACCTCAAAGGCTCAAGCCTCATGTTACAGTGCCCCAGGGCACCCAAGCTAGTGGAGTTGCCCGCCCCCCTCCCCCACTTTTGGCGGCAAGTCCGGTGGGAAAATTAGGGAAAACAGAGAGGAGTGACCACCCCAGCTAGGACCACCCCTAAAGTGTTCAGAACAGAGGTGACCCCCTCCCTGCAGAATCCTCCATCTTGGTATGTAGGACAGGGACCAATTGGGTTAGGAATGTGCCCCCTCCCCAAAGGGAGTTGGCCCAAGGAGGGTGTGGACACCCTCAGGGACAGTAGCCATTGGCTACTGCCATCTGACCTCTAAAACGCCCCTAAATCTAGGGTTTAAGGGCCACCTGAACCCAGCTCACCAGATTCCTGGTGACCTAACAAGAAGAAGGACTACTAAGCTTAAACCCCAGCAGAGAAGGAAGACGACAACTGACTTGGCCCCAGCCCTAACGGCCTGTCTCCTGCTTCAAAAAGCCTGCAAAAGAACAGTGATGCATTCAGCGGGACCAGAGACCTCTGCCAAGCTCCAGAGGAACGCCCTGCATCCAAAAGGACCAAGAACTCCCATGGACAGCGGCCCTGTTTAAGACAAAACCAGGGACTAAGGACTCCAACCTCACTGCCAATGCGTGAGTCCTAACCACTCTGCACCCGGCGCCAACGGCCTGTGTCCAGGTGGCCCAATCAGCTATAGACAATCCCCAGGCGATTCTGAGCCACTGCCCACCCTGGGTTGACCTCTCCACCCCTCCATGATGACGCCTGTAGAGGGAATCCCGAGGACCCCCTGACCGCGAATGCTCTGGAT
Organism: Pleurodeles waltl; assembly: GCF_031143425.1. NCBI lineage: Eukaryota > Metazoa > Chordata > Amphibia > Caudata > Salamandridae > Pleurodeles > Pleurodeles waltl. The sequence goes on along the minus strand of NC_090449.1, from coordinate 242,461,435 downwards.
AAAGATATTAAACACCTGAAGACCCATAGCACCCGCAGCCCCCTGGCTTTGGAGAAACCGACACCTGGTGCAGCAACGTTCAGCAGGCAGCCCGCCTCCCTGTCCAGCCTGTGGTTTGCCCGAGATGACCCCATGGAACTTGCCTGCAGCTTCTGAGTCACCCCTGGGTCCCCTCATAGAGAATCATTGGAGACCAGACATCTTGTTTGCACCCTACAACCAGCCTCCCAGCATTGCTAAGGGTGTATGTTTGGTGCCTACTTGTGGCCCCCCCAGTGCTCCTCTAAACCCCACTTCCCTCCGAAGTCACGGGTACTTACCTGCCTGCAGATATGAAACCAAGTGCCCCAGTCTCCATAGGAGCCCATGTTAATTTTGCCTACACTTTGACCTCTGCAACCGGCCGGCCCCGTGTTGCTGGTGGTGGGTGTTTGGGGTTAGCTTGAATCTCAACCTGTGGACTTCCTAACCCCTGGAGACTGGAACTGTAAGTGTTGTACTTACCTGTAAAACAATCTAGCTTTTTTTCCCCCCAGGAACTGTTTCTGAATTTGCTTTGTCAAGTTTTAAAGCAGATTATTGCCAATATTTCAAAAACTGTATAACTCATTGATTTCAAACAAAGTAGTGTTGATACATGTGTGAAATACAAATCTATTGAAATACTTACCTGCAACTTGAATCTTGTTCTTCTAAAACTAAAGTAAGAAAAGATGTTCTTGTTATATAAAAACTATTGGTCTGGAGTTAAGTCATTGGGAGCGTGCTTCTTCTGTTGCCTGTGTGTGTACAACAAATGCTTTGCACTACCGTCTGATAAGCCTAAATGCTTGACCACACTACCACAAAAGAGAGCATTAATATTATCTACTTTAGCCTCTGTTAAGCCTCTGGGGAACCCCTGGACTCTGTGCACACTATATCTCATTTTGATATAGTATATACAGAGGCAGCTTCCTACAAATGGCTCACTGGTACTGTACTTATTGGGCCCACGGTTGGCAGACTCCCACTGCCTCAGGGACACATTTTGATACTGACATGGGCAGCTGGGATCTAAATGTAGTGTGTAACCTGGAATCATACCTGGGAGATTATTGCTATTAAGGATAATTCAAGATGCAATCAAAGGAGGGTGGGGGTGGAGGGGTTAGATGGAGTGGGTTGTTTATTGTTACTGTGAATTCCTCACCATCTGACTAGAGTACCTAAGCAGTGCCACACTCAGAGGAGGGTGTATTTCTGCCTATTTAAAAAAATCTTGCAAAACAGAACGATCAAAGTGACCGTCTGTCAGAGAGTTTTTCCCAGGGAGGTCACCGGGCTTTGGGTTATCCTTATAAATTCAGCCAAACCAGGGAGTGATTATTCCAATTGTGTTTATTTCGTTTACTATACAGTATCCTAGAATTTGTTGATGTTATCACATATATAGTCCTTCTCCTGGGCTTGGCGTTCCTTCCTGTAGTTACTGGTTCTTTGTTCTTTGTCTCCACAGGTCTTCAGGGTCTCACAAAGATATGGCTCTCAGGTGGACAGTGGGAGGGGGGATAAAACAACAAAAGGCCATGGTCAGGTAAGTGTTTCAAGCTTTGGTATTTGCATGCGATAGGCAAAAGAGTTGTGAGGGAGTCCCTTTTTGTGAGTCACAATTTCTTTATGTGTACTATGTGCTGCCCAGGGGACATTTATGTGGGGATTTGGGATTTTTCCTCTTTATTTGTGGGTTTATTATAATTCTTCTCTTGTAATTCACTGTGCTAGAACTGTGACTCATGTGTGCCCCAGGTCTTCCAACTGCCTTCCTTCTCCCCAGCCCCCCGCTATTCCCATCCTTCTTAATACCGGCGTGATATGACCGCTCAAGTGGTAACGTACCTGAACTAGCCACATCCCTCCTGGGATGCGGCTGGCCCATCCACGTCTCCCAAACCTCTTGGCTGGTCCCCTCAGTTCATCCTCAGGTCTCGCTCCATTCTTCTTGTCGCCTCCTCTTTGTCATTGTTCGTTTCCCAGCTCGTCTCCTCCTCTGTGTCCTCGTTCCTCCTTTCTGCTCCTTCTGAGTCTCCCGGGCTTACACCACGCTGGGCTTCCTGCTCAGCGGTCTGTCTAACTTCCCTGCTAACGTCCGCACTCTCCTCGATGCGCACAGATGTTATTCTCTTCTGAGTCCACCTGGGGGACCCAAACATCGGCTCGGGCTTCCCTCAGCCATCGGAATCCATTCCTCACGGTGATACCCTGTCACATTCGCTCACCCCAGAGAGTGACTGATGCAGCCACGGGTCTAAGGGGTGTCTTGATAAATAGTCTGCATTGGTCAACAAAGAGCTAGGGGTATGTCGTACCTGAAACAAAAACAGTTTGAGGGATAAAAACCATCTTAGCACTTGTGCGTTATTGTCTTCATGGAGGGCCATCCAAGTAAAAGGGGCGTGATCAGTGAGAAGCACAAAGGGTCTACCTAACAGGTAATATTGTAGAGCTTCAACAGCCCATTTTATAGCTAGACATTCCTTTTCCAGGGTTGGGTAGTTCTTTTCCCTTCGAAGTAATTTCCTGCAAATGTATACAGTGGGGTGAGGGTGTCCTTCCTCATTGTCCTGTGAGAGGACAGCCCCTCATCGCTGATCGGAGGCATCTGTCTGTAGTATTAAAGATTTTTTGAGTTCGGGACACTGCAAAACGGCTTTAGTGGACAACAGCTCCTTCAGTCTCTGATAGCTGCGATATTGTTTTTCCATTGAGTTATCTTGTTTCGCCATCCCACCATGCCAAAAAAGGACTGCACGCCGTGTTTGGTTTTAGGGACAGGTATTTGCCTATTTGCTTCGACTTTATCTATTTGGGGTCTTATCTGTCCTCTCTCAATGACGTACCCAAGATAGTTGATGGAACTCCTGGCTATATTACATTTTTCTGCATTCGCGGTCAGACCTGCCTCTTGTAAGGCCTGTAGAACATTGGATAGTTGTTCTAAGTGTTGGTTCAAGGTATGGCTGTATATAACAATGTCATCAAGATAGGCCGCTGCGTATTTCTGATGGGGTCTCAATATCACATCCATGAGACGCTGAAAGGTTGCTGGAGCTCCATGAAGCCCAAAAGGTAACACTGTGAATTGATACAGACCCGAAGGGGAAGAGAAGGTTGTTTTCTCCATATCAGGAGGGTTCAGAGGTATCTGCCAGTATCCTTTAGTGATATCTAGGGTAGTTAGATAGCGGGCCTGGCCTAATGGTTTGATTAGTTTGTCCATCCGGGGCATGGGATAAGTATTGAACCGAGAAATCGCATTGAGTTCGCGAAAGTCAATACAGAAACACAGGCTCCCATTTGGTTTTGGAACTAAAACCACTGGGGAACACCAAGGACTGTTTGATGGCTCTATAACACCCGCCTTTAACATGTCTCTTACTTCTTTCTCTACCAAGTGGCGTCTGGCTTCTGGAAGCTGATAAGGTTTCAGTCTTACTGTTTTTCCTTCCTCTGTTCTGATTTGGTGTTATATTAAACGAGTTTTACCGGGTACTTTTGAAAATACTCCCTTGTTTCTTACATGGGCCATTATTTGGGTTCTTTGTTAGGTCTAAGCTAAGTGAGGGCTGTGTTTCCTTCTCTTCTTCAGACAAAGGGAGTAAAGATATTTCTAGGGGTTTTGTTTTCGTAATGAGGAGGGTCAAGCTATTCTTAGAGGATGGAGTATCCCCTGTCTCCCAAGTTTTAAGCAGATTAACATGATATATCTGGCTTTTCTTAGATTTATCTGGGATTCCTATCCTTTATGTCACTGGGGTTACCTTTTCCCTAACTCTATATGGACCCTGCCATTTGACCAAAAGCTTGTTTTCGGTTGTAGGTAATAGGACCAGTACTTTACTATCTATTGGTAGGTTTCTTAGATTTTTTCCTACATTGTATCTTCTCTTTTGTCTTTCCTGGCTGTCTTCTAAATTGGACCTTACATCCTCCCATACCGTGTGTAGATTTTGTTTTAGTTGTCGGGTATAGGTAAGTATGTCCCAGGACTCTTCTTCCGTCTCTTCCCTCTGTTCTGTGGCCATGTCCAAAAGTGTCCTTGGTTGCCTCCCAAAGAGCAATTCGAATGGACTATGTCCGGTGGACCCTTGTACATGCGTCCAGATAGCATACAACACTAGAGGTAACTTTTTGTCCCAGTCCTTCCCTGTCTCTGTTTCTTAACAGAGTTTTGATTGTTTCATTATACCTCTCTACCAGTCTGTCTGTTTGAGGATGGTAAACTGAGGTACATATTTGCTTTACTCCTAGTAGTTGGCAGATTTCAGCCATTGGCCGTGACATGAATGGGGTGCCCTGATCGGTACGGAGTTCTCTGGATAATCCCACCCTGGAAAAAAAACAATCATGGCCTGGGCTATGCTCTTGGTAGTCATACTAGTGAGGGGTATAGCTTCGGGGTATCGAGTAGCATAATCTACTAAAACCAATTTATATTGGTATCCCTTGGAGAAAGATACCAGCGGTCCCCCACTAGATTCATCCCTACTCTGGAAAAAGGGGTTTCAATAATGGGTAAAGGAAACAGTGGAGCCTTAGGCTCATTACTGGGATAAACCAGCTGACACTTAGGGCATGCACGACAATGTGTTCTGATATCACTAAACCCCCCTGGTCTATAGAAGCGGCGTAGTAAGTACTCCTCTGTCTTGTCTCTGCCAAAATGACACCCTTCTACCTATGTGCCAAATGCAACACTTGTTCCCGGTATACACGGGGAATGCCCAACTGCATTTTTAGGGACCTTTGCTGTTGAACCATTCTATATAATAACCCATTTTTAACAAGAAAATAGGGACCCACCTGCCCTGTCGGGTTAGATACAGCCAAAGTCTAGGCATGCTTCAGAATAGGATCGTCCCTCTGGCATACTCTGAATTCCCCTGAACTAGACAGGACTCTATTTTCCTCAGGGCAAGGAATCAGTTCACCCACTGTGTTATCCAGTCGATATTCTGCACTCTGGGTCCTCTTTTGACGTTTGGTCAGTTTCTCCTTGTCTTTACCAGGTATTATGTTATTCGTGGAAAAAGGGACATCTCTCAGCCATGAATTCATGGGGTTCTGTGTGATTGTGGTTTCCAACAGGGTTTGGAAAGCGGGGTAATCAGTTCCTAGTATAATGTCTTCTACTAGGTTGGTTGTTCGCCAGCACGGACCTTATCCTCCCAACCCTCCAGTTTATTGTTACCTCCACTACAGGACATACCTTGCTATCCCTGTGTACGCAACTGATGACCACTGTCTCTTCTTCGATCCACTGGTCCTTTGATACCAGTTATTCATTAATTACAGTTTGACTACACCCCAAGCCTATTAGTGCTTGTGTAGTTGTTTGTTTTACGGCCATAGTTTTCACATACTGAGGGGCTTGTCCTCCAGCCCATAAGACTCTACCTCTGGTCAGGCCTATTTCCATGGGCTCGGGTGTAGGTTGTTTATGGGGACAGTTCTGAGCTATGTGGCCCCATTCGGCACAATTGTAACATTGAGGATTTTGACTAGGTTCTTTAACCGAAAAGCGCCCTTTGAGGGGCCTCTCTGTAGGAAACCATGTAACGGCCCACGGGTTTGGAGAGGGATGAATATCCTTTTGGATCAGTGTTATCCCTTTCCCCTGGGTTGCTCTAAGGTCAGGTGCTCTATGAAATGCGAAGGCCAATTCAATAGAAGAAGTCACTGTAACTTTGGGATGTTGTTCTCTGAGGGGGTCCACTTTGTTCTACGGAAACAGAGCCAATAACTTTCCTTATCGAAACCCACCCTCCTAGTATGGCTTTCTTTACATCCCCATAGGGTGTCTCTCCCCCTGGGTTGACAACTTGGTCCGCCGACTGTAGCGTTCCGGTAAAAAGTGGGGCTATATACTGTCCCCAACGTTCCTGTGGCCAACTGGCAACCCTCTCAAAATTAGTGAAAAATGCATCAGGGTGCTCTCCCTCCTGGTATTTTTGCAAGACTGAGCTTGGTACAGTCGGGTGAACCCTAGTGGTAGCTATAGTCTCTGTAAGTTTTTGGATGGCCGTTTCGTGGACCAGCTGATTACTCACTATTATGGCTGCTTGGCTTTTCAATGCATTCTGTAATGTTTCTCTATCCGAATGGGCCTCGTTTACTTGTTCCTCCCATATGAGCTGGAGATGTTGTTGTCCCTCTGCCAATTGGGCGATCATGTCTTCTAGAGTTGGTTTCACCTCTATGGTTCCTTACCCTATGTGGAAAAGGTTAATATCCCACTTCTGACACCACTGTCATAGGGTTTTTCCCAGGGAGGTCACCGGGCTTCGGTTTATCCTTATAAAGTCAGCCGAACCAGGGAGTGATTGTTCCAATTATGTTCATTTGGTTCACTATACAGTATCCTAGAATTTGTTGATGTTATCACATATATAGTCGTTTTCCTGGGCTTTGTGTTCCTTCCCACAGTTACTGGTTCTTTGTTCTCTGTCTCCACAGGCCTTCAGGGTCTCACAAAGATCTGGCCCTCGGGCGGACAGCGGGAGGAGGGATAAAACAACAACAGGCCATGGCCAGGTAAGTGTTTCAAGCTTTGGTATTTGCATGTGATAGGGAAAAGAGATGTGAGGGTCACAATTTCTTTATACTATGTGCTGCCCAGGGGACCTTGGTGTGGGGATTTGAGATTTTCCTCTTTATTTGTGGGTTTATTATAATTCTTCTCTTGTAATTCACTGTGCTAGAGCTGTGACCCATGTGTGCTTCAGGTCTTCCCACCACCTTCCTTCTCCCCAGCCCCTCCCTCCTATTCCCAACCTTCTTAATACTGGCGTGATATGACCACGCAAGCGGTCACTTACCTTAACTAGCCACATCCCTCTTGGGATGGGGCTGGCCCCTCCACGTCTCCCGAACCTCTTGGCTGGTCCCTGCAGTTCGTCGTCAGCTCCGCACTCTGTTCTCCTTGTCTCCTCCTCTTTGTCCTTGTTTGTTTTCTGCCTCGTCTCCTCCTCCGTGTCCTCGTTCCTCCTTTCCGGTCCTTCTGAGTCTCCTGGGCTCACACCACGATTCCGGCTCCACGGTCTTTCTAAATTCCCTGCTGACTTCTGCACACTCCTCGATGCACGCGGTGCCCCAAAAATCAGCTCAGGCTTCCCTCAGACATTGGAATCTGTTCCTGGCGGTGATACCCCATCACACCGTCTGTTGGACTTTTTTCCTTATGCAGGGTCATCTCCAATCTTTTTGCCTCCTGCCTCCTATTTTTGCTGATATGTTGTTATTGGCTTTTGAACTCTGAGCACTTTACCACTGCTAAAGTGCATATGCTCGCTGTGTAAATTGTATTGTTGATTGGTTTATCCATGATTGGCATATCTGACTTACTGATAAGTCCCTAGTACAGTGCACGAGATGTGCCCAGGGCATGTAAATCAAATGCTACTAGTGGACCTGCAGCACTGGTTGTGCCACCCACATTAGTAGCCCTGTAATCATGTCTCAGACCTGCCACTGCAGTGTCTGTGTGTGCAGTTTTAACCTGCCAATTCGACTTGGCAAGTGTACCCACTTTCCAGGCCTAAACCTTCCCTTTTCCTACAAGTAAGACACCCCTAAGGTAGACCCTAGGTAGCCCCATGGGCAGGGTGCAGTGTATGTTTAAGGTAGGACATATACTATTGTGTTTTATATGTCCTAACAGTGAAATACTGCCAAATTCGGTTTTCATTGTTGCAAGGCCTATCCCTTTCATAGGTTAACATGGGGGCTACCTTTAAATATGATTAAAGTGTAGATTCCCTTTGGGAGCGGATAGACATGGAGTTTGGGGTCTCTGAGCTCACAATTTAAAAATACCTCTTTTAGTAAAGTTGATTTTGAGATTTTGGGTTTGAAAATTCCACATTTAGAAAGTGAGCATTTTCTTACTTAAACCATTCTGTGACTCTGCCTGTTTGTGGATTCCCTGACTGGGTCAGTTTGACAGTTGGGCTGTTTGCACCTCTCTCTAGACAGTGACACGAAGGGAGCCGGGGTGTAGCCTGTATATCCTGATGAGCCATCTGTGATAGGAGGGAGGGGAGGAGTGGTCACTCTTGCCTGAAAGGGCTGTGCCTGCCCTCACACAATGCAGTCTCCAACCCCCTGGTGTGTGTCTGGGGCCTGGCCTGGGCAAGGTAGGATTTCACAAACAAGAGAGACTTTTCTTTGAAGTGAGCCTACTTCAAAGAGCAAAATGGGTATAAAAAGGGCACCCAAAACCACAGAATTTAGATCACTTCTGGAAATAAAGAGGAACCTCTGCGCGGAGAAGAGCTGAAGAGCTGCCTGTGACTGTGCTTTGTGGAGCTATACTGCAGTTGCTGCTTCTGCCTGTGCAAGAGGACAAAGACTGGACTTTGTGTGCCTTCCTACTTGTGAAGAACTCTCCAAGGGCTTGAAACTGAACTTGCCTCCTGTTGTTGAAGTCTCAGGGACAGCAAAGACTTCTCTCTGCCAGCACCTGGAGCTACTGCTACGACTTCTCCCATACAAAGTGGTGCCCTATCCAGTTCCTGGAGCCTTGACAGGTGAAGCTGGTGGACCAAGGTTGGAAATCCACGCACAGATCGGCGTGAGGGAAATTTCCGACGCAACCTCAGAGAGTAGCTAAAGAAACGACGTGCCGATAGCTCCGCAGCTGAAATTGATGCAGCGCTTGCAGCGTGGCTGTGAAATCGATGCACGCGGCTGGAGAAGCCATGCACGGCATCGCTGACGGAGGCTGCAACGACGCAACATCGCTGGGTGCGGAAAAACAAAGCAAGCCTGCCCGGACCCGAAGTGCTTTGTCCGGATTGACACATCGCTCTCCTGCAGGGAGAGAAAGGGCGTACGCCGATCGGACCGGAGAAGGAGAAACGACGCACAACCTCGCTTGTGGGTGAAAAATTTACGCACCGCTTACCTTTTTCGACGCACACTCGCCCGTGCGGGTTATTTTGACGTGACCCAGGTACATTTTCACGCTAACAGCGTTAGCGTTGTGCTTAAAAGAACATGAAGACTCTTTTTGCATTTTAATTAATAACTTGACCTATGTATGGTGTATCTTTGTCGTTTTGGTCTTGTTTTGTTTAGATAGATATTTTCTATTTTGCTAAACCTGTGTTGTGTCATTTTGTAGTGTTTTCATTGAGTTACTGTGTGTTTTGGTACAAATACTTTACACCTAGCACTCTGAAGTTAAGCCTGCCTGCTCGTGCCAAGCTACCAAGGGGGTGAGCGGGGGTTAGCTGAGGGTGATTCTCTTTTACCCTGACTAGAGTGAGGGTCCTTGCTTGGACAGGGGGTAACCTGACTGCCAACCAAAGACCCCATTTCTAACATTGGTGATCAGTGGTTGGGATTGGACTTGTATTTTTAGTTGACAGACAGTGATTAAGTGTACACTACTGTTGTCAGTGCAGACCACTACGTGACCACATACTGCTTGTCTTGTGAGTTTTGCTTTTCTCTTTGGGACTTCTTTTTATTCTACTTCTTGCTGATCCCTTGATTGACTTTTTTTTTTTAAATCTTCATTTGGGAACTTGTTTTCTGCCTTTGGAACTTTGCACTTGTTTACCAACATGTCTCAATGTGGAGATGCACCAGCTGGAGCTGTTTTTGAATTAGGGAAACTGAAAAGGTACTCAGTTGCTCAATTGAAACAGTTCTGTAAAGATCTTGCCTGTCCCGTTAAGAGCTCTACCAGGAATGGGGAGCTGCAAAAGGCACTGAGGGCCTGGGTGACAGTCAAGGAGGCTGTGGGGCACAAAGAGAAGGAGGATCTGGATGGGGAAGTCCAGAGGGTACACAATGGTGTAGTGGAGATACCTGTTACACCTGTGGGGAGGGTCTCCAGGGGGGGTAGCAGTATCTCATCTGAGGGCCTGACTCCTCAAGAGTTGCAGGACAGACAGGCAGAGACCAGTTGAGGTTAGAGGAGTTGAGGATGCAATGGGAGAAGACGTTGGAAGAAAGGAGGAAGGCCTTAGAGGTGAACAAGATAATTTTGGCTTATGAGCTAAAACTGAAAGAGCTGGAAGTCATGAGGGCTGAGTCCAGTTGGAATGGTGGCAGCAACAATTCTATATTCAGTGCTGCTGAAGAAGTGCACATGCCCAGAGATGTGGTGCCCTACTTGAAGGAGGGAGTTAACACACACCAGGAGGTTCAGGAGTATGAGGTAGCTCCAGTGATGCACAGGGTCCCTGAGGTGGATTGGGGAACTGGCATGGGGAGTCATATTCCAAGTGATGGGAGGGGCACTCTTCTGGCTCTAGGTGAGAGTGACAGGGAGAGGGGTTCCCCGGAGGTAGAAGTCCTGGTTATGGAGTGTGAAGACATCCCAGAAGAGTGTGGGTTGAGTGTCAGGGACAGTCAGGTACTGTCTCACCAGTCTCAGGAGGGTGATGTGGGGTGCTTTTTCAAGGCTGAGTCACTGGATGGTTGGGTGAAGGGTAGTTTGGTTAATTCATGCTGAGTGATGTAATTGCTGGAAAGCACATATCTAGTCCTTATTTTCCAGAGCTACGCCAACACCTGGTGGAGTGTGAGTTCTCTGACCCCAGGGAACGTACGATGGTGGCAGACCTCTGGGTGAATAGCAGAGAGTCTGAAGAGGCATTTGGGGGTGCTCCTGAGAGGAGTGGTCTAGGTATTTCCCAACCAGGTGAGGTAGGGAAGGATTACAGTGCCCCAGGTAGGTCCCAGTGTAGTGGTATGAGTGAGGGACCCCATGTTCAGTCTCAGAGGAGAGGGAATGGGGAAGGGCTGAGGCCCAGGGTGCCAGAGATCCAGTCCCACATCCTGGATGGTTCCATGAGGGAACACCAGGAGGGGAGCCTAGCCTGTACCGTTGGGCCATCTGCTGAGGGAGACACCACAGTGTCAGGAGAACTTGGGGGGCGGCTGTAGCCAGCATCCCACCAGTTCTGGTGTATGGCAGTACCACTCCTAGTGAGAGGGTGCAGATGTCCAGACAGAAGGTTGAGAGGGGGTTGCGGACCACAGTGGAAAGCCTGGAGGGTCAGGGGTTAGCTCTGAGGTCAGATCTCCCCAGGAATGACCTTGGTGAGACCATTTCTGGGTTGGGGGGAATCGAGACTCTGCCAGATGGGCAGGGATCAGGAGACCTGCCCCAACCAGACTCTTGTGCGGCCCTTGGGGACGGTGTGTCCTTTGAGGGGGGTAAGTGTGCCCCCCTGGAAGTCCTGGTGTGCCAGGCAATGGTTCAACCGCAGGGTGGTAACTCTGGGTTGAATGATCAGGTTCAGGGGATAAACTCTGACCTGATGGGGGGGGTAAGTGTGCTCCCAAGGAACTCCTGGTGCGCCAGGCAGTGGTTCAGCAGCAGGGTGGTGAATCTGGATTGGATGACCAGGTCCAGGGGTTAAACTCTGAGCTGGTGGGGGGTAGGTGGGCCCCCCAGGAAGTCCTGGGTTGCCAGGCAGCGGTCCAGTCTGAGGGTACAGACCCTGGGCTGGAGACTCAGGTGCAAGGGGTAAACCCTGACCTGAAGGGGGGGGGGGCGGTTTGCCCAATCACCCCCCCCTGGTGTGATTTCTAGGGGTACTCTCCCTGAGGGGGGGTGCAGAACCCCGGGTTGGAAGGCCAGGTTCAGGGTGTGCCCCCTGACCTGGAGGGAGGGGCTACTGTTAAGAGTGCTCCTATCTTGTTGTCTTCGGGGGGTCACTCCTAGTTGGTGAGTGCAGGACCCCGGAAGGGAGGGCAGGGGGAGGGAAACGTTCAGAGGGCGCCTCTCCTTCTTGTCCAGTCTTTGGTTTTCCAGAACCCCCTGGACCCAGCCTGCAGCATCTTTGTGACCACTGGGCTTCCCCCATTGAAAAGCATTGGGCGTCTGACGCTGTGTTTGCACCCTGCACCTGGACGCCCCCGTGCCGCTGAGGGTGTGTGTTTGGTGCTGACCTCTGCCCCCCGGTTGCTCATCTAATCCTCCCAGGCCTGTGCCCTGAAACCGCGGGTACTCGCCTGCAATCTTTTTTCTTCCGAGCACCCCGAGTCCTTATAGGATTCCATTAAACCCAATGTCAACTTTGACCTCTGCACCCCGCCAGCCCTGTGTTGCTTGTGGTGCACCTTTGGGGTCAACTTGAACTTTGACCTGTTGACATCATAACCCTCGAAAGTGTAACTTACTTGTAAACTCTTTTATCTGCAAAACCTAGACAAGGTCATTTGATACATATGCTCGATACCTATTTACAACTGTACTTGCCTGTAACAAAGACCTTTTGGTTCTAGTAATAAAGTAACAAAATATATTTTTGCTATATGAAAACACTGGCCTGTAGTTAGTCATTGAGTGTGTGCCTCATTTCTTGACTGTGTGTGTACAACAAACGTTTTGCACTACCCTCTGATAAGCCTAACTGCTCAACCACACTATCAAAAAAGAGAGCGTTAGTATTATCTACTTTCGCCTCTGTTAAGCCTCTGGGGAACCCCTAGGCTCTGCAAACTATACCTCGTTTTGGCATAGTATATACAGAGCCAGCTTTCTACAGAACACATAAAAATTGAGCACTAAATTAAGATGCCACTGACTCATAATGAACTCAGTAGGAGGATACTTGTTAGTAAGTCCTAAATAAACCTTAACATTATAGGGGACTTAAAGAGAGAAGGCTGATCAGGTAAACAAAGAAATGCCGAAAGAGCAGACAAAAAGCCCTTAACTGTTATAACTGCACAGGCTTGCTGTGCCAAGCAAAGCACAAAACACAAAATGTCAGGCAAATGGGTCTTTAAAGGGTCTATAGAATTCTCACTCCATCAATTAACAAACTTCGACCATCAGCCAGCATAAAATTATTTGGTGGAGTGTCTTCTTGCAGATAAAATAACATCCACCACAAGAGAGGGAAGATAAAAAGAACTCTGGTCGCCCAGTTCAATCTCCAGGCATCTAGGTGCAGTCTCTGAAGGTGGGGGTGTAGAACCTGGCACTGCAACTGCAAGAGGAGATATGCCGTAAGAAGAAGATGGAGCAGACGGCACATGGAGTGGTGAAGATCTGTGTGCCACACCCTTCACAGCCAATCCGGGGTTATTAATATGACTTGGGCCCGGTATTAGTACATTTTCCTCAGAACCCGAGGAATCAAGAGTATGGGGAGGAAACGCGTAAAGCAGCTGGGAGCCCCATTCAATTGAAACGCGTCCCTCAATGCTCCCTGGATTGGATACTGAAGGCTGCCAAATGATGGGTAGTGTGCATTCTCCCAAGTAGCAAAAAAGTCTATCTAAGGAGTCCCTCACACCCGAAAAATGTGAAGAACCACCTCTGGATGGAGACGCCACTCGTGAGCAGTTGAAAAATGCCAGCCGAGACTGCCCGCACACACTGTGAGAACCCCGGCCAGATGATAAGCAATTTGATGACCCAGAACCCAGAACCAGAGATGTGGCACCTCTCTGCAGACAGGATACGACCCTACTTCCCCTTGCGTGTTTATATACCACAACGCATTAGTATTGTCCATCAAGGCCTGTATTGACTGACTGAGAAGGGAAGGGAGAAAGGTCTTGAGAGCAGATGTATTGCCCGCCATTGTAACAGATTGATGTGCAACAACTGTTCCTCTAGAGACCAAAGACCTTTGACCTCCAGATTCCCCAGATGAGATCTCTATCCTAAAGGTGAGTCATCTGTTATCACTGTGGCCACTGGAGTAGGAAGGCGAAACAGCTTTCCAAGAGAGAGATTGCCACATACACCCCACTACTGAGGATCCAACCACAGCATTCCTGGAGACCGTGACAGTCACCTAATGATCCCCAATGTGCTAAAACTACTGCCTGAGGAAGAAACACTTGATGGCCCTCGTGTCAGAGTGCATGGGTGACCAACGGAATGCAGGAGGCTAACAGACTAAACAGACGCAAGACCTCAAGGACTGGAACCATTGCTCCATTCTGAAACATCAGAATCATAGCCTGAATGTCCGGAATCCGCTGAGGAGGAGGGAAGGCTCAACTAACCGTAGTGTCCAGTACTGCCCCTATGAACAGAGTGCACTGAGGGGGCTCTATGTGTGATTTGGGCTTGTTGATGGAAAAGACCAGGTTGAACAACAAGTGAATTGTTAAATGCAAGTGATGCAAAACCAACTCTGGAGGCTTGACTTTGATCAACCAATCGTCCAGGTAAGGGAATAAAGATATTCCCTTCAATTCTGAGATGTGCTGTGGCCACTGCAATCACCTTTGTGAAGACTCGAGGTGCGGAAGTAAGACTAAAAGGAAGAACCGCAAACTGGTAATGTTGAGACCCTACTGTGAATCTGAGATACTGCCTGTGTGACTGCATAATGGGAATGGGAAAATGTGCATCCTGCAAATGGATCGAAACCATCCAGTCTGCGTTTTCCAGCGCAAGAAGCACCTATGCTAGGGTCAGCATATTTTACTTTACCTGTTTGAGAATTCAGTTTAAAATCCTGAGGCTTAGGGGCAGACATAAATGATCGTCCTTTCTGGGAATCAGGAAATAGGGGGAATAGCAATCCTGATCCTGCTCTGGAACCAACTCAGCTGTGCTCTTTTGTAGTAAGGATTAGACCTCCTGTTGGAGTAAGAGGAGTAAGATAATATGGTCTTTGGAAAAGAAACCTTTTTGGGGAGGAAAGTGTGGGGAAAATTCCTGGAAGGGTAGGGCATACACCTTTTCTACAATATTCAACACCCACTGATCCGATGTTATGGATCTCCACTGCTGTAGAAACTGGGACACCTGGCCTCCCACCGGTAAAGCATGCTCTAAGATGGCAAAACTAGGGGTGCTTTCCTTTGATGTTGGCTGAGGAGGAGGAAAATCAGGGAAGGGCAGCTCCACGCTGTCTATTTTTGCCACCTCCTCTATAAGTTCTATAGAGAGGGTTAGCTAGCTGCTGTTGCTGTTGCTGGTGATGGTACTGTTGTCTTCCTCAAAAGGAAAAGCTCCTGCCAGAACCTCAGAACCTTCTAAAGTGTCTGTAATCCTTGGGCTGGGATTGTAGACCCAAAAATCTAGTCTCCTTGCTGTCTTTAAACCTTTCCAAGGCAGAATCTGCCTTGTTGTCAGTGTCAGGAGGACATTTTGTATATCTGGAGAGAAGCCGGATCCTCTCAGCCAAGCATGCCTTCTTGAAATGGCTGAAACCCCATTCCTCTAGCCACCGAATCAGCAGAATCCAACCCCGACTGTCTGAATTGCTGAGCTGCAGCTTGACCATCGTCCAGAAGCTCTGTCAAGTGCCATTAAACCCCCACAGGCAGTTTTGGGATGACTTCTTTAGCCAAATTCATCAAGGAAGTAACGTTAGTGGGCTTTAGCGCCAAACAGCCTGATTAAATAACTATGGACAAGAACCCCCCACTGGCTATTAATTGATCATTTCAGACAAACACAAAGCAGTACATCATTAGTGTACCAATATATAGTATTAATTTTCCATGCTTTTCACAATGTTTGTTTTTTTACACACAATCTCCTTGTCTAACACATAAAAAATACAGACAGCGTTATTAAATACCTCCCTACACCCAAAAGAAAAGAAAATGATTTAAGTTCAAAACACATATAGATACATATAGGGGGTCATTCTGACCCTGGCGGCCGGTGGCCGCCAGGGCCACCGACCACGGGAGCACCGCCAACAGGCTGGCGGTGCTCCAACGAGCATTCTGACCGCGGCGGTTCAGCCGCGGTCAGAAGCGGAAAGTCAGCGGTCTCCCGCCGACTTTCCGCTGCTCGTTTGAATCCTCCATGGCTGCGGAGCGCGCTCCGCAGCCATGAGGATTCTGACCCCCCCTACCGCCATCCTGTTCATGGCGGGAAAGCCGCCATGAACAGGATGGCGGTAGGGGGGGTCGCGGGGCCCCTGGGGGCCCCTGCCGTGCCCATGCCAATGGCATGGGCACGGCAGGGGCCCCCGTAAGAGGGCCCCGCAAGGTATTTCAGTGTCTGCCTTGCAGACACTGAAATACGCGACGGGTGCTACTGCACCCGTCGCACCTTTCCACTCCGCCGGCTCGATTACGAGCCGGCATCCTCGTGGGAAGGGAGTTTTTCCCTGGGCTGGCGGGCGGTCTTTTGGAGACCGCCCGCCAGCCCAGGGAAAAACTCATAATACCCTCCGGTATTATGGGGGCGGAATTCTGGCGGGCGGCCTCCGCCGCCCGCCAGAATTAGAATCACCCCCATAGTACTCAAATAATCCACTTGTATTCAGAGTCCCATCACTTCTTTAAAACAGGCAGCTAGCCATACACAAGTCTCCGGATTGGCATAAAGGAATATAGCTCACTGCCCTTCACCGCAAGAGGATTAGAGTTAATATACAGGGTCATTCTTCATTGATTTCAATAAATCTTTTTGGAGATACTTGATAATTCAATTCATTGGATGCCACAAAAGAGGCACTTCGAACATTCCTCACGCCATCTGCCAACACTTTTCGACCTTTATACAATTTGGGCATGTGAATTCAGACAAGGTCATCATCAGGGCTTCACATTGTTCATCATGATGCAGACTCCATGTGTAAAATATAAGGAGGGTGGGGGAAAAGACACAATACATACATTTGCTACCCAATAGCGGAATCCATTGTTAGTCATACAGCTATGGATTGCACTCCAATGTTTATAAAAAGTGATGATAGGGGATAGAACCATGGCCTCAAGAACAAGGCAATCTCTTGTTCATGCTTTATAAAAGAGGGAAAAAGAGCATGTGTATCGGAAGTCACTTGTAGTCAGGAATGGACAGTCAAAGAAGTGATCCAAAAGATAAGAAGGAGACTCGATCTTACGTATTATGGAGCCCTGTGATGTTCCTGCTGTTGAAATTCTACTTGAAAAAAACACATTGGTTTGTGCTCCCTGGTTCGGAAGACTCACGAAATATAAATGTTTAGGCTTGCCAGCTTTATGTTTTCCTTGTGTATGAACCCGGCGTCTAAAGCAAAAATGCTGACACAGTAACAAGTTGTTTGTTGAGCTTATTTTGAATAATCCTTAACAAGTTAAAACAAACATTACAACTTGTTCTCCTACCTTTTGGCTTTCTTCTACAGGTAACAGTGCTCCAAGAGCCGAGCTTCTTCTTGTGCTGGTACGTTAGGTTGGGCCTAGGCAGCATGCATGCGCGGTCTGCAACACATGCTGTACTCAGCTTATGGGCTTTAACCTTGCCCACTACTGCCATTCGTTCTTTGTTGTGCTTGTCTTAAATGCTTCCTTTTTATTGGTGCATTTTTCTAAATGCCCCTCCTTTGTGTGCTTAGTTCCCTCCCAGGCGATTTCACTAAGAGAACATTTTTGTTGGCCATCACACTATGTTCAGCTTCCTCCTGTTATAGCGTGTGATGTCACCTCCTCCTGCCTCCCGTCTGGGCATTACAGCCTTAGTGTTCATTTGGTAGTCCATAGCATTATGTTCACACCACACCAGTGAAATCACAGGGTTTAGAGAGGCACGAAAGCTTTCAGGCTTCATTTGTTCTTGTGCCTCTGCTCGGGTACACTTAATTGATGTTTTCCAAGCCACTTTTCACTCCACTGCTGTTTTAGGAATAATTGGCTCAATGTGCGTGTTATGCACCCTCTGGCAAGCGCACACTTACCCACTTTTAATCTTTCTCATTCTAAAGTCCTCTAGCAGTGCTGCAGCTGCTTCTCTGGTCCCAGTGCTAAATCCTTATTCTTAATCCTATAGGCAGTGCTGCTAGCTGCCTCTCTGGTCCCAGTGGTAATTACTCATTCAAAGTCCTCTATAGAGTACTGCTAGCTACTTCTCTGGTCCCAGTGGCAATTCCTCATTCTAAGTTCTCTAGACAGTGCTGCTAGCTGCTTCTCTGGTCCCAGTGGTAATTCTGGGGAACAGGGTCAAGAGTGATTTGCGTTTGGCTGAGTCCAAACTGGGGTGCCATGGTGGGCAAAAAATGATGTATTAAACCTAGATCTTTGTGGCTGGAGGAGCATTCCGTCCATCATCTGTTCTTTTTGCTTTTGTCTCCCTAAGTAGGAACAGTATACCCAGAAGAGGGTCCTGTGGTCACTGTGCAATGGTTTCAAGCTTGCCTGGCTGATGAAGGGTGATACCGTGAAACTGGTCCCAGGATGCTTGTTCCTGGTCCAGGGAGGACCTGGCTTGGCAGTTAGGGCTGGACTGTTCCCATGGGGAACACAATCAAGACTGATTTGCATATGGGTGGGTCCAAACTGGGTTGGCATGGTGGGCAAAAAAATGATGGATTAAACCTACATCTTTGTGACTGGGTGGTGAATGTTTGCATTGTTCAGCATTCCGTCCATCATCTGCTCCTTTTGCTTTTGTCACCCTAATAGGGAAGGGTATGGCCAGATGTGGGTCCCGTGCTCACTGCGCCACTGGATTCAAGCTAGACTGCTGATGACGGGTGATACCCTGAAACCGGTACCAGGATGCTTGTTTCCGGTCCAGGGAGGACCTGGCATGGCAGTTCGGGCTGGACTGTTCCCATGGGGAACAGGGTCAAAACTGATTTGCATATGGCTGGCTCTAAACTGGGGTGGCATGGTGGGCAAAAAGTGATGGATTAAACCCAGATATTTGTGACTGGGTGTGAATGTTTGCATTGTTCAGCATTCCGTACATCATCTGTTCTTTTTCCCAGTGGTAATTCCCCATTCTTAGTCTCCTAGACAGTGCTGCAGTTGCTTCTCTGTCCTGGTCGGTAACTACCCCATTCTAAGTCCTGTAGGCAGTGCTGCAGCTGTGTATCTGTTCCCAGTGGTAATTTGCCATTCTTAGTCCTCTAGACAGTGCTGCAGCTGCGTCTTTGTTCATACATCCACTACTACTCCAAACCAAAACATATATGTAAAAGACACTGTCATATACAACGCCAGTAGCTGTAACTCCCACAAATGCAAGACTTATT
This sequence comes from Pleurodeles waltl, assembly GCF_031143425.1. Lineage (NCBI taxonomy): Eukaryota > Metazoa > Chordata > Amphibia > Caudata > Salamandridae > Pleurodeles > Pleurodeles waltl. Next base: position 242,442,485 of record NC_090449.1, on the reverse strand, counting down.
GCACTGAAAATGCTTGTATGGAGGTTGCCACATCTTGCTTACAGTCAGCATATATTTTCCGTTAGGTGGCTTTCAGGAAGACCCTCAGAGTCTGTGTTTTTACGGGTGACTGGCGTGCTTGGCGTATGATGTCAGGTTTGCAAAAAAGCTGCTTGGGAGATATAGTACTGGGCGTGGACTATTCCCCTGCTCCTACTGTATGTGTTCACTCCATGGCTTGCGGGAAGAACTCCGACGCCTATATTTTACAATTGGTGCGCTTGTGTATGATATCAGGTTTATCAAAAAAAGTGCTTGGGAAATATAGTACCGAGTGTGGACTACTCCCCTTCTTTTGCTGGATGTGTTCACTCTGTGATCCTGTTGTTGCGAAACCAGCAGTGTTTCAGTTTTGGGCCACTGATCTATCGCCTATGAGTTCAATATGTATATATGTGTATATATGTGTGTGTAATACAATTCCTCCATTAGCAATCATCAAGAGTCTTCTTGGTGTCAATGTTTCTGTGTTGCCACCCTCACTGATACCTAAACTATGTTACCGTATTCTGATATTTAGTTAAGACCTGTTTCTGCACTGCACAATTTCATTATTATGAAGGATTGTTGTCATAATAGTGTCCCTTCATTTCCGATTTTTATTTGCCTTAAAATTGTCCGTCTTATATCTAACACTCTGTGCCCATTTTGTAGGAAGTGTTGAACCAATGGAGCAGACTAGGGGCCTGATTACAACCTGGGCGGATAGGATACTCCGTCACGAATGTGCCGGATATCCCACCTGCCATTTTACAAGTTCCATAAGATATAATGAAACTTGTAATACGGGGTGCGGGATATCCGTCACGTTTGTGGTGGAGTATCCCATCCACCAAGGTCGTAATCAGGCCCTAGGTGTGACATCTTATTCTGGAATTATGTTGACTAATACAAAGTCTGATTTCTTGGCTAGATGGCCAAAGTATGCCGTATTGCATGGACACAGTATGCATTATACCACATTCTTTGAGCGACTGTTAGTAAACTTTTGTTTAATTTAAATGTCATTATAAATGAAGATACTTCCTTCAATAGTTTCTTCACAGTCAATGCAATTTCCACATTTGTTATGTTTCGTTATCGGAGGTAATCCTAGCAAATGTCTAAGATTTTGCTGTAGAATTCGTTTTTTTGCATCAGAATATACCAGTCGGTTCTTTATATTCCTATTTCTCGTTAAAGCAAACAGAGGCAGTTCCTTAAAGTTTTTTTTTAAAGATGATACCATATCCTAATGCTTTTTCACAATTCTTTTGATCTCATTAATAGTGGGGTTGAATGTTGTGACACATACCAGGTGGTTTGATGCATCCTTTTCATGGTGTTGAAGTAGACTGTCTCTTGCGGTATACCATGCCCTTCCATCCCTCTTTTGAGAGGTTTAAGTGGATACCCTCTTTGCTGTAATTTCAAGGGGATATACTTCACATTCCAGAAGTAACTTTCTGTCCTTGAGCAGTTCCCTCTAATTCTTACTGCCTGATTAAAACATTTTCTTACCTGATTGTTCCATCTCTTTGGACTCCCTATCTGCTGGTGAAGATGGAAAAGACTCAGGAGCATCTTTGAGGAACACGAAGCCTGAACAACCAAAATTCAGGTGACGGATGTACCAAGAAAAAGGAGAGATCTACTGCAGCCAGTTAATACTGCCTACCTATTTGCCTGAACACAGCAGGATTCATAATGGGCTTTTGCCAAACATCCACAATAGTCTGTGTTTAAGCCTCATTAAAAGGCAACAAGAGCCTGAGGACGATGAAGAAGAGTCGAGCTCCTCAGTTAACAGATTTGACTTAAGTTCTGTGGAAGGTAAAGGCAATTCCAACATTTTTGCTGCCTTTCCTATGACTGAGTGGTAGGAGGTAACCTCTTGGGGGGAATACCTTTGGTTGATAATAACTACCATTCTGGGGAAGTGTCCAAACCTCTTGCTTCTTCTAACCCTGAAAAATACGGATTTAGTTACACAATCTCATCCTCTTCTAGTTCTGGAGGATCTTTTTCCCCGAAGACATATCTTTCTTCTTCAATAAAGCCTTTGGGTCTCTCTTCTTGACCTGTGACATGGAGCCAGTGACTTCGGCACTTGCACCAGAGAAGTAAGAAGTAGCACCAGAGTTGAAGCAATCAACGTCGGGATGGAGCCAGCCAGCACCAGAGAAGTTATGCTCGGCATAGGCGATACATCAGCAGGCAGAACAACCAGAGGAGAAGGGATCTTCTTGGCAGGAGACTCTCTTGGTGCCAGTCAGCCAGGAAACCACGGACATCAGCATAAATGAAGACTGTTGTTACGTTGCCGGAAAGCCCAAAGAATATGACAGCAGACCCATGGGGCTCGTATGCGCACCAGCTCGAGTCATCGCCATATTAAAAATGCTAAACACAACATTAAAAAAAATTGGAAGGATCTCCCCCTGGAGCGGGAAAGGCTGGATATGCCTGCTCCTGCTGAGGCTCCGGATTCAAGAGCGGGGTTGCTTCCTGCACTCCAGGTGAAGTCACCGATGGCACTGAATCCAAAGGTGATGTCGGGGCGGCCCTGGAGACGGCACCGGAGTGGCTTCCTGACACCCATGATTTGAAGCCGGCTGACCAGACCCTGACTTCAGAGGCCTCTCCTTTGAAGAACAACATTGGGAACTGTGACTATGACGCCTCTTCTTCTTGTCCTCCTTGTTTGCCGACCTCAGCGAGTGACGATATGGAGACTTGGATTGAGGTAGAGACTTTCGACTACCTCTTTTCTCCTGCTTCCCCCTTGCCATAAATATTTTCGCTTCCATTCCTTCAATGCTTTAGCATTCATTTTTGACATGAAGAACAGGCGTGAACATTGTGATCTGACCCTGGATACCCAAGCCAAATGTCATGATGGATAGTAATTGATATTTGGCACCCACAGTCCTTACAAGGTTTGAATCCTGACTTCCACAGCAGCGACATTTTACCAAAAACTGCAACAATTACAAAAAAGTATTGAAAACTTTTGACCACTCCCTGCTGGAGAGCCTAGAATAACAAAACCGTTACACGTCGAAGATGCAGAAAAAAAAGGAAACTGATGTCAGGACACCGACGAGGGCTTCTTATGGATCCTGTGACGTCATGCGAGGTGCATGCAGAGTCGCTAAGATTCCAAGGGCCAGATGTACGAAGCCTATTTGCATTTTTTAACGGTCCAAATTGGTATTTCGGGCCTTTATGAGATGCAAACTGGACTTTTCTAATGTACAAAACCATTTAAGGGATCTCAAATTGTGATTTCCACCCTGCAGAAATTGCAGTTTTCGATTCTCAGAATAGGAACTGCAAATAGGGATTTCCTATTTGAAGTTCCTATTCTGATGTGGCATGCATTTCCAAAATGCAATTTGGTGTTTTTGGATATGCAATTACCACCGACTTGAAGTCAGTGGTAACCAAGTGCAATTTTAATAAAAGCACCCTAAGGTGCTTTTTTTAATTGCAATAGAGCACACACATGCCCATTACGCATTATGTGTGCTCTACAGGTGCACCCCTATTTTTTGGTGTCACCAAGTGTAATGCCATTTGTACTCACCCACCTGCTCCATCTTGACCACTGACTCCATTTTGTGCTTAGCTTCACATACCGTCAGGTATTTTTTGGCACACAGCTTGGGCAACTTGTTTTTGCCCTTTCTCACTGAAGGATGGGTACATAATATGGGGGAGTAATGAACACGGATGATAAGATGTACCAGGCTGAGAATGTTTACAGTAAGGCAGGGAAAAGCTCGGTCTTAGAAAAACACAGTGAGAGTTGGCCAGTCTCGCGCATGCTCCTTTCCAACACTGACCTGGTGCGGCCAGCGCTTGAACAACAACTTACCTGATGGGAGGTGTGGTTTCAAGAATTCTCCTCTACAGTTTGTTTAAAGAATATAAGGGGAGGAAGCTTGACAACTGGGTTTCAAGGAACTCATTCTGAGGGGGGGACACCTTGCTCAGCATCCCATGCGGTTGAATCCCTCTGTCTCAGTTGTGAGGGTTCTTCAGCCTGATGCTGGCATACAAAGAGTTGATGTCATCAAGCCCCATGGTGATGCATTTTTAATTCTTATTTTTAGCTTTGCATTGTGCATGTGTGAATGTGTGATTTACATTTTTATATTATAATCATTGTTGAATTCTGTGATCAGTATTATTTCACTGCTCTGATCATTTTCAAAGTTGCACATGTTTCTGCATCAGAAATACAAGCTCATTTTATTTTTGTCTGTGCATGAGACTTGAGAAGCGTCTTAATAAATTCATTACTCAGACTAAGAGTGCTGCATTCTTGGCATTCATTTTATTTAGTCTCAGTCTGAAGTAAAGCAGAACACCAAGGGGGGCCTTTACCCATTGCCATCCCTGGTTTTGCATTTCCTAAATAGCAATTTCTTAATAATAAGAATACAAAATAGCTATTTATGAAACGTAAAACCGGCCCATTGACTAAAATGCAATGGGATTTGTTGGAAATGGCCTCTCTGCAGGCCCACCCCCAAACTTTCTGCCTTCCTCCTTCTCTTTTTTTGACCTCATTTATGCTGGCTTTAGGACTCTGCGCACTTTACCACTGCTAATCAGTGCTGAATTGCATATGCTCTCTCCCTAAAAACATGGTAACATTGGTTCATACCCAATTGGCATATTTGATCTACTTGTAAGTCCCTAGTAAAGTGCACTACATGTGCCCAGGGCCTGTGGATTGAATACTACTAGTGGGCCTGCAGCACTAGTTGTGCCATGCACATAAGTAGCCCTTAACCGTTTCTCAGGCCTGCCATTGCAAGGCTTGTGTGTGCAGTTTCATTGCCACTTTGACTTGGCATTTAAAAGTACTTGCAAAGCCTTAAACTACCTTTTTCTACACATAAGTCACCCCTAAGGTAGGCCCTAGGTAACCCAGAGGGCAGGGTGCTGTGTAAGTAAAATGTAGGACATATATCTGTGTGTTTTATATGTCCTGGTAGTGGAAAACTTCTAAATTTATTTTCCACTGCTGTGAGGCCTGCTCCTTTCATAGGCTAACATTAGGGCTACTCTCATAAACTGTTTGAGTGGTAGATTCTGATTAGAAAGGGGTAAACAGGTCATATTTAGTATGGCCAGAATGGTAATACAAAATCCTGCTGACAGGAGAGGTTGGATTTTATATAACTATTTCAGAAATGCTACTTTTAGAAACTGAGCATTTCTCTGCACTTAAATCCTTCTGTGCCTTACAGCCTGTCTCCAATCCACGTCTGGGCTGGTTGACAGCTCCCTTGTGCATTTCACCCAGACAACCACAAACACAGGATGCTCAGTCACACCTGCTCACATCTGCATACTGAATGGGTCTTTCTGGGCTAGAAGGGTGGAGGGCCTGACACTTACATTTCAAAGGACAGCGGCCTGTCTTCACACAAAGGACTGCCAACCCCCCTACTGGGACCTTGGCAGACAGGGTTGTACTGAAAGGGGACCTTGTGCACTTCAAAACCACTCTTTGAAGTCTCCCCCACCTCAAAGGCACTTTTGGGTATATAAACTGGGACCCTGACCCTACCAAATTAGACACTTCCTGGGACAGACACTCTGCACCAAAACCTGCAACCTTCCAAGAGAAGCTGCCTGGCTGCCCAAAGGACTCACCTGGAGTGCTTTGCGTAAAGGATCTGGCAAACTGCAGATCCTTAGCTGCCCACAGGCTGGATATCAATCTTTTACTGAATGAACTAACACCTACAGCCCTGTTCCTAACAGAAACATGGCTCCATGAGGGTTCAGCTCCAGATATTACCCTGGCTGTACCTAAGAATTTTTCAATAATAAGGTATGACAGAGTCTCTGGGAAAGGGGGGGATTGCCATTGTTGTCAAGGACTCAGTTAAGGTCACCACTTATCCCCTTAAGTTATCAGATTGTGAGAGTATGTATTTTTCTTTTTCTTTAAATCCCCAATATAGTTTTTTGGGGCCTTAGTGTATCGTCCCGCTGGCACAACACAACATTTCTTTCAAGCCTTCCCGGAGCAAGTGCCTGATTTAATTTGTAATAAGCCAAATTTTACAATCCTTGGTGACTTTAATATTCATGCAGAGAATCTAGAGAATGCAGCCGCTAAGAGACTTTTGTTAGATATGGAGGCCTTTAGGCCTCACACAACTGATCAGGGGCCCTACACACATTAAGGGCCATACCACTGACTTAGTTTTCAGCAATATAGCCGATTTAACTGCCTTGCCCTCCACTCCATTGGCCTGGTCCGATCATTATTTAATCTCTCTCTCCCTTCCCCTCCCAGTATTGAAAACACCTTCACAAAGTATTACCCAACCCTATAGGTGCTGGCATATGCTTAAGGCCAAAGAAAGGATTGATATCCTAGAGAGCTCAAAACCCACACTGAATGGGAATATGGTGACATCTCTAGACTTATTTAATAATTGGATTAGTAAAAGCTTAGATACAATCGTTCCAAATACGTCAAGGCCGAGGAGACATAAGAAAAAAAGGGCCCCCTGGTTTTCTAAAATTCTTAGCCTAAGAAAGAGGGATTGTAGGCTGCTGGAGCAAAAATGGAGAAAACCTTACGATATTTCTTCTAAAGATGAATATAGGAAGACTATTAGAAGGTTTCCTGCTGAACTTAAAGCAGCTCAAAGTGCCTATTATGCAGATAAAATTTAACAGAGCTCTAATTCTCCGAATGAAATCTTTATCTCTCCTCAGGCATACACAGATACTGTAGAAGCCTCTCATAAACATAGTAATGACTTAGCCTCATTTATCCAGGAAAAAGTTGAAGAGATCTATTCAGCCTTTCCAATAGGTACCCACAGTCCCCAAGTGGTAGACGAGCAGTGCTCTAATGGTTTAACAAGGTTTACACATATTCCTCCCCTTTCTCCTGAAAAGGTCTCAACATTATTGACCACTCTTAAATCAGGGTCTCCCCAGGATCTGGCCTCACCTTCAATACTAGGACAAGGGGCTTCAATAATAGACCCCTTTGTAACTGACCTGCAGAACATGTCATTGTCAGCCGGCACCGTCCCTCCACAATGGAAACATGCAATTGTGAAGCCGTTGCTTAAGAAGCCCAACCTGGATCCACTCATACCTAGCAACTATAGACCAATCTCTATGCTGCCAGCCCTCGTTAAGATACTTGAAAAACATGGCAATACTCATCTTTCGAGTTTTTTGGAGGAAAGTAACATTCTCCATCCTTCTCAGATGGGCTTCAGACCATTACATAGTACGGAATCTGCTTTAATTCAGTCACTGAAGAAGTTAGGAAACGTTGGAACAAGGCTTGGTTTCGGCAATCGTGCTTCTGGATCTCAGTGCTGCCTTCGACACTGTTGAGCACAATATTCTACTCCAAAGAATGAGGGAAAGTGGAGTCTCAGGCAATGCCCTGAGCTGGTTTACCTCATATTTGGACTGTTCTTCTGGTTTCAGTGGGTATCCATTTGTACATCTTTCGGAGCATGCGGAGGGTGTTGAAGCAGGAGGAGGAGATGGCGTTGACTTGCTGGGTCATGGATAGTGAGGGGTCCAAGATGAATCCTAGGTTGCGTGCATGGTCAGTGGGAGTCGGAGCGGTTCAGAGAGTGGCAGGCCACCAGTAGTCATCCCATGCGGAGGGGGTGTAGCCGAAGATGAGGACTTCTGTCTTGTCGGAATTGAGTTTGAGGCAGCTGCTTTTCATCCATTCGGCGATGGCCTTCATTCCTTCGTGGAGGTAGGTCTTGGCGGAGTGCTTGGTGAGGGAGAGGATCAGCTGGGTGTCGCCACTGGAGGGGTCGTATTACATCCTCCTCCACTACATTAGAAATTACATGGAGGGCGTGGGCAATGTCACCCATTCATTCTCAGCCTGCTCACTACAGAATAGATGCTTGGAGCTCCAACTTTCAAAAAGCCCTGGGAAAACGCATGGAAAATTGAATACTAAATCAGTCTGGCCTGACACTCTTCAAGAAACCTGGAAACCGACTCATGGGAGGGGAAGAGGGGAGTTCCGGTCTGATGGGACTGTTATGATCGATTTTTAATTGATTTACTTCCCTAGAGCAAGGATGTTAATTATATGAGTGCTGACATTAGATGAACGCGACCTTACTTGTAATGGCAAAGTAATACTGATGAAAATCGTTCAATAAAATCTGTTTTAAAAAAATACTTTGCCAAGGACACTGCCATTGATGAAGTGGAAAAGAAACAAGCTTATTTCTTGGTGGTACTGTTTTCTGTGGCACCTGTTTCATTGGCTGAGTCATCATCAACAAACAGGGCTTCTTCGTTGATGGAGCAGTTGTGGACAGGATGCTCTTAGCTAGCGACTGTGTTGACTTTTTCAATGGGACATGCTTCCATGTTGACATTGTAGTCTTCCTTAATGTGGGAGATTTTGCCACATATTGTTTAGTCTTTGTCAACAGGGTAAACTTCATCTTCAACAGGATGGACTTGATCATTGGTATCACCTTTGTTATTGACATAGTGTCATCAACACTTTTGTAGTCTAGGTAGCCTTTGCCAGCGATTTTTACAAAGGTTGTTTACCCGTGTCTGTTTATGTTGGGACTGGCAGTTATAGCAACTTTATCTTCTGCCTTGGGGTTAAAGACGGCTTTGCCCTCGAAGATGAATTTGCCTTGTGTATCTCAATATCTGCAAAACTAAAACCATAGGTTTGTGCCTTCAGAGCAGACCACAGAGGACCTTTTGATGCGTGTCCTTTGCAACTCTTCTGAAGGGCCTGCTTCCAGGCCTTTTAAACAAGCCAATTCCAATTTCTGCTTCTTCAAGTTTGAAGATGTATGTGAAGTCACTCCTTTTATTGAAACCCTCCTTGGGGAATCAAAATTTAAGGCCCTGGGTAGCCTTGCTTCTGTGGTGTTCAGCGTTTTAGAACTGAATGTCCCACAGTTGGAACAGTCTTTTAAGACATGCCTAGATTTGTGAAGGCAATAGATACATTTTGAGTCTGTGTTTTCTCTAACAAATGTCTTCACTCCCACCAGGCACATGACTTACATAAAGAGAACTTGAAGTCTCAGCAATGGTAACTAGAAAGTCCAATCCTAAAAAAGTATAACAAGGGATAAACCTTACAGACACAAAAAAGGAGCAAGACTGTCTACTTTCTCTGGTTGGATGGAGGTGAATGAATCCCAAGAATACAAGAAAATGTAGAAGAAAAACAAATATTTTATCTGTAAAGAGAAGAGCAGATCTCAAAGGATTCCCTGTGTCCTGAAGACGTACAGTAGAAAATTACGCATGTGAATCTATGAAAGATACCAAGGCTAAAGAACTGTAGTCACAGAAAAGTAACTTTTTTGTACTCATTTCTACATCAGTATTCTCAGTAAACTTGTGGGGCCTGTTTTTTACACATTCAGTATTACCACTAAACTCTTAGCAACCAATACACAAAGCTTTTTCAATACATAACTGCCTTATGCACAGATACAGTTTCACTGCTTTAAAAATATAGGATGAACATAGCTCAGCATGCAGAATTCATAAATCAGAGTGTGGGGAAATCTGCAAAGTATATATATATTTCTGCAGAGCGGGGAGGCTTGGGTGGGTGTAAGGAATCTGTAGCTAGATAGAGTCTCTACCAGATAATTAGTTACCGAAGGTAAGTAACTTGTTCATCTTATAGAGACTTCTAGCTGCAGAATCTTTACCCTGGAATAGATACCCAAGTTATAACTGCTGGTGGTGGGTCTTGAGGATATATTTCATACCAGGAAGTCCTGCAGGACCGAGCTGGCAAAATGCCCCTCTCTCCACACCTGGCCATCCAGGCAGTAGTGTCTCGCAAACGTGTGCAACAAACCCACGTTGCTGCTTGGCAGATGTCAAGTACCGGCACGCCATGAGCTAACGCAGTGGTAGCAGCTTTTCCTCTGGTACAGTGAGTCCTCAAACCCTCCGGAGGCTGCTTCGTGGCCAAAGCGTAGCAAATCTTTAAACAGAGAACGACCCAGCGCGAAATGGATCATTTCTGTACTGCCCGACCCTTCTTTGCACCAACGTATCCCACAAAGAGTTGGTCATCCATGCGGAACTCTTTCGTGCGGTCAAGGTAGAACGATAACGCTCTTTTTGGGTCCAGCCGATGGAGATGCTCCTCTTCCTTAGAGGGATGCGGTGGCGCAAAGTAGGTAGGCAGGGTGATATTTTGACCCAGATAGAAAGGGGTCACCATCTAAGGGAGGAAAGAGGCACGAGTTCTGAGGACTACTTTATCAGGATATATAGTGAGAAACAGCAGTTTCGATGATAAAGCCTGCAGCTCACTCACTCTCCTGGCAGATGTTATTGCCACCAAAAAGGCTGTTATGATAGTGAGCAGCTGGAGACGACAGTTATGTAAGGGCTCAAAAGGAGCACACATTAGGAAAGTAAGAACAAGATTAAGATCACACTGGGGCATGACAAAAGGCACAGGTAGAAACATATGCACAAGCCCTTTTAAAAATCTTTGTATGATGGGAGACTTAAACAAAGATGGTTGGTCGGGCAAGCGTAGAAAAGCTGATAAGGCAGCAAGCTAGCCCTTGAGAGTCCCTAAGAAGGAACCCTGTTGGGTGAGAGATAGAATAAACAAAAGAATATTAGATAGAGAAGAAGAAAGTGGATCAATAGACTTCTCTGTACGATATGAAACAAAACGTTTCCACCAACAGCAGTAAATCGACTTAGTAGAAGAACGCCTGGCTGCCAGAATGACATCACAAACTTCGGAAGGGAGGTCATAAACCATCAATTGTCGCTGCTCTACCTCCACACATGAAACCGCAAGGTTGACAGGTTCGGGTGAAGGACCTTCCTCTGATGTTGTGACAGAAGATCCTCCCGAAGAGGCAACCTGATTGGAGGACTGATGCTCATTTTGAGAAGCCCTGGATACTATACTCTCCGTGCCTAAACGGAGCCTCTAGGATTAATTGGGCCCGGTCGTTCTTGATTTTCTTGAGAACTCTGGGCAGAAGTGGTGTGGGCGGAAAGGTGTAGAGGAGGCCTGAACTCCACTTGCAACGAAAAGTGTTGCCTAGCGATAGCCCCCTTGGAAACTCCAACACGCAAAACTGCTGACATTGCACGTTCTCTACAGAGGAGAACAGATCTAACCAAGGCTCTCCCCACTGCTGAAAGAGTCCTTGCGCCACCTCTGGATGGAGATACTATTCGTGATCCGCTAAGCGTAGACGGCTGAGCTCGTCCGCCCTGGCGTTCAGAGAACCTGTCTTGTGTTGAACCACCAGGGTTATGCCCTGCTGTTCCAGCCCTGTCCAGAGACGCAGAGGCTCTTGACAAAGGGTCCACGACCCCACACCGCCCTGCTTGTTGCAGTATGACATCGCGGTAGTGTTGTTCGTGAACAACTGCACTACCTTCCCTTTCACAACAGGAAGAAATGCTTTTAATGCCAGTCGGATCACCCGAAGCTCCAACACGTTGATATGGAGCCCGGATTCCGCCGGAGACCAGCGACCCCTGATCTCCGCCTCTCCCAGATGGCCGCCCCTATACCAGAAGTGACGCATCTGTCACTACTGTGAGATCTGGTTGGGGAAGGGAGAGGAGTCTGCCTTTGACCCAATCACAGTTCACTAACCACCACTGCAGATCCTTTGTAGTCCCCCCCGAGATTTGAACCACATCAGTAAGATTTTCCTGATGCTGTGCCCATTGGAACTTCAGGTCCCACTGCAGGGCCCTCATATGCCATCTGGCATGCTTTACCAATAGGATGCAGGAAGCCATGAGTCCCAACAGCCTCAGAGTCTGTCTCACCAGAATCCAGGATTGAGGCCGAAACATTGGTATCATAACCTGAATATCCTGGACTCGCTGCTCTGGAGGATAGGCCCGATACTGCACTGTGTCCAGAACAGCTATGATGAAAGGGAGCTTCTGAGAGGGAGTCAGGTGTGACTTCGGCACATTGATAGTGAACCCCAGCGAATGCAGGAGGTTCGCCGTCGTCTGGAGGTGGGTGGCGAGAGCCTGGGGCTTCAGAGCCTTCAACAGCCAATCGTCGAGGTAGGAGAAGAATGAAATCCCTGACCTGCGCAGATGAGCTGCTACCACCGCCATCACCTTTGTGAACACCCGAGGTGCACTCGTGAGACCGAAAGGGAGCACGGTAAACTGAAAGTGCTCGTGGCCCACCTTGAACGGCAAGTAACGCCGGGCGGGCAGGATGGAGATATGAAAATACGCATCCTGGAAGTCCAACGCTACCATCCAGTCTCCTTGGTCTAACGCAGACAAAACCTGAGCAAGAGTGAGCATCTTGAATTTCTCCTTCTTGAGGAAGAGAGTGGCATCCCTTAAATCCAAGATAGGGTGAAGACCCTTGTCCTTTTTGGGTATCAGAAAGTAGCGAGAATAACAACCATAGCCTACTTCTGGCATCTGGACCCTTTCTATGGCTCCCTTGGCCAAGAGAGCCTTAACTTCCTTGCGGAGCAAAACCAAATGGTCCTCCATCAGCCGTTCTTTTGTCGAAGGGACAGAGGGAGGAACAGACTGGAAGGTGAGGGAACAGCCTTTCCGTATGATAGGCAAAGACCCATTTGTCCGATGGAATGCCAGTGAGGGAGATGAAATTAAATCCTCCCTACAACTGGATGGACATGGTCCTGCAGAACAACACTAGGAGGGTTTGGGCGTAGTGGAGGGGGGCTGTGTGGTGGCCGACCACGTCCTCTCCCGGGATGGTGTGAAGCCAGAGGACGGTGGCTGAGTTGTGGCTGGTGTGGTACTGCGCCCCTTCCAAAGCCTCGAAAGGGGCGGAAGACAGACTGCTGTTGAGCTGGCGCTGAGAGGCCCAAGGATCTGGCCGAAGCTCGAGAATCCTTAAACCTCTCAAGCCCGGAGTCTGCCTTCTCACCAAAAAGGCAAGAGCCTTCAAAGGGCATGTCCATCAAACTTGACTGGACATCCTCTGAAAAGCAAGTTGAACATAGCCAGGCGTGGCGACGTAGGGCCACTGTCGATGCAATCGCTCTACCCAGCGAGTCGGTCATGTCCAATCCACACCTGATAGTAAACTTGGCTGCATCTCTTCCATTCTTGACAGTCTGGGCGAGAGTGTACCGTACGCCCTCTGGGACCTGGGGCAGCACCTGTGCCACAGTATCCCATAAAGTATGGGAGAAATGGCCCAATAGGCAAGAGGTGTTTACTGATCTCAATGCCAGACTGGAGGAAGAAAAAATTTTCTTTCCACGTTGATCCAGCCTCTTGAGTTCCCTATCTGGGGGAGCGGATGGGAAGGCACCACAGGAAGTAGAGACTTGGACCACCAAGCTCTCCGGGGTGGGGTGTTGGGTAAGGAAACTAGGGTCGCTCGGAGCAGATCTATGGCGGGGGCCTACTGTCCTATTCACAGGAGCCCCTGTGCTGGGTTTGGACCATGTTCGAAGAAGGACGTCCGTTAGGGCCTCATTGAAGGGCAACATTGGCTCTGATGTAGTCACCCCTGGCTGAAGCACCTCTGTCAGAAGATTCGTCCTGACTGGCACCGTGGGCAAATCTAGGTCCAAGACCTCAGCTGCCCTACGCACCACCATAGCATAAGAAGCTCCCTCCTCCGTAGCCACATTAGGAGGAGAGAGCGTATCTGGAGATGTGTCCAGTCCACTGGCCTCCCCTAGATCCTCGTACCAGTCCTGTTCTTGCTCCAGGTGGTACTCTAAAGGGTCCTCAGACCCCTCCCACTCCTCTCCTGTGCCTGGCTTTTCAGAATAAGGCTCAGGCAATGATCTGGGCCTAATTGGCGCTGTTGAAGTCGGCGTCAACGTCGTACGACGTTGCTCTGGCTCTGGATCATCCAGAATGAAGATGGGGCTACCACCGGTGGGCGGCGGTGATGGAGGAAGTGTTGGCTTCGGACCCGGCGCCGGAGGAGGTCAACTGTGAGGGACCGGCGCCGGTCTGGATCCGGTATCCGATCTTTGGGTCCCCAACGGCGCCGAAGCTGCCGACGTTGAACCCGATGGGGCCCCTGCTGACCCCGCGGGGCCCAAAGACCCACCCGAGGGTGCAGCCCGCTCAAAAACAAGGCGCATGGCCCCATAAAATTCCTTTATTTGAGCGGGGTCACTCCGGTCCCTGGAAAAGAGGGAAGACGCGGAGTTGAGCTTGGCGACGGCTCCGAGGAACCGTGCTCGGAACGTCGACATTCCCTAGACGCCTCGTCGGCAGATGGGCATGGTGAACTGAAAGTCCGCTTGGACTTCTTCTTCTTCTTGTGCCTCTTACCTGAGTGATCGGATGACCTCGAATGCAAGAAAGAGGGATTGGGGCTCTGGGAGCAGTGCCGCGACCTCCTCCTACTGCGGGACCGTCGACTCTTCGGAGTCGCGCCAACCAAAGACAGCTGTCAGGCCGCAAGAAGTTTGAGAGATCTCTCCCTCGTGACCTTCGGAGCCATGGCCCGACAGTTGGAACACGAAGTGGAGTCGCGATCCTTGTCTAAACACCAGAGACACACTCGGTATGGATCTGTTACCGACATGGTGCGATGACATGCACCACACGGTTTGAATCCAGTCTTTCTAGAAGCCATGCTTCAAACAATCAAGATCTAAAAACCTCGATGAAGAAAAGGGTAGCTCTTTCCAGATTTGCGCTTAACCGGCACAGAAGGAAAAGAACTGAAGTACGCGCGCCAAGGTGGCATCTATATAGACAACCCGTGACATCACAGAAGGCTCCAACGACGCTGACGTCAAAGGTTGATGCAGATATTTGCCACCTCTTGGGTGGTGGCCTAGTTAAAAATCAATTAAGGCAGATGGACAGCCTTAATAAAGGCACGATTAAAGCTCAAGAGTTAAATACACTCTCTTGTGAACATAATAAACAATTTACATTACACTTAAGCTGTATACAAAAGGTTTAAAAATGGGATTTGTGTTTGAGCTTCCCTAATAATTATATGTCAGTCTCACCCAGTGAAATTTCATTTTTGGCGATATCAAGGTAAAGGCAATCATATATAATATGCTGCCTCATACTAAACAATGTATTAAAAAGTAATATCACCAAAAGTACAGCGATAAAAAGAAAATAGTAACCCAACAAAACTTTGGTAATGCTGTGATTGTTTTGTGAGCCAAAAGAAAAATTGTCCAAGCGTAGCTGGGTGTAATTACTTGGGTAATTTTAAAAGTAGTGGATCAGCTAAAAATTGTATCATACTACAAAAATATGGCAGCTTTAAAAATCATAATAGCAGAAAGATAAAGATTCCAGAAAAGTACACACCGAAAGGACTGTGCTTGTGTTAAGAAGTGTCGTGCCTTGCCAATTTCATTTGCAAGCTTCTTCAAATCATCGCCTTCAAACAAAGGAAGCACCGGATCCTTTAGAAAAAAACAGATCAAATAATAATATTTTTAATGTACTTTTATAACAATAAAATCTGAATTTAAAGATGTTTTGAGGATCATTTACATATGAAGCACATTTGCTATGACTGTGCGTTCACTGAGATACACTGACATGCAGAAAAAAACAGTTCTTTCAAGGTGATACACTGTTTAAATTCCTTTCCTTACTGGTTGTTTAAATCTACCCCACAATGCAAGTTATTCAGCACAGTTACTATGAACCAGCTTTACAATGGACTATTTTAAATTAACACACAAGCATCATGAAGTCTCTAATGGGTAATATAGGAGTCTTATCTGCAATTCTATTTTTCGGATGAAAATTGAGTTATTTTAAAATTGTATTTCAATGAACAAACAGACCATTATTAGTAGCAGACTGGCCTATCAAAATACCCTTCTTTGACAGTAAACTATTTCCACATTGGTTTAGCTTTCTTTCCTTGTTGAACGAAGTACGCTCAAAATATTTAGCAGTGATACTGAAACTTGAATTTCAGATGTCTAGCTATCATGAAAGGCAAACATTAAGCTACATTTCCCTGTACATTGTGAGTGGCTAACATTTAACTTCTTGGTCAATTTACTTGGAGCAAAGCTATTCACCCCTCAGCTTAACTGGGCCTTACTTGCCATGGCTTTTACCATCAAAATGCAAAAGTACAATCCGGACACTCAAACCATTGTCTGTGCCCAGGGCCTATCCCTATGGTCCCACTCTCATTGCTCAGCAAGTGCTATTACTAACCTCCCTCGGCCACCAACAATAGGCATAAACCAGTCAATTTAGCTTTCGACTTGTGTGAACACTTCCTCAACACAATCCCGTACCCTTCTCAATTTTTGAAGCTATCATATTAACCAGCAAACAAGATACAACCTCCTCTCCCAGAGTTATCCATAAAGTGCCATATACTTAGAACAGCAGCCAAAGAAGGTTCCTCATTCCCAGTGTACTTCACATGGATGGAAACCCCCATTCTTGCTGGCAGTGGTGCACGTCATGCAGCCAGTGTCTACCATGTTGACTTCATTCTTCATTTGGCAAGCTACACAGTTGCCATCGCCAATGCCCATTCTGATAAGTTCTTAGCGGTGGCACAGAAGCGCATTAGTCCTTACTAGCGAGGACTCCTTCCCTTCCTCTAGTTTGTGGTGTACCCATCCGACAAATTTCAGGCACTGACTATCTCACCACCTCACATAAGACTTGTCAGAAGGCACCAGCATCCACAATTGCCCTACAGAGTCTGCTCACCATCACCACCAGCCTTCCATCTTTCATCCACTGAATCAGCTCAATCAGATCTCACATCCATATATTCGCCCAGCACTACTGGGGACTATCGTACTGACAGCACAAAAAGTAATGGATGGCGTGCTTGAATTATCGACATCTGGTTATTACACTAGTACACATTCAATCACATCTGTGCCAACACAGACACAGATCAAGGATATAAACACAATGGCATAAACTATCAGTCAAGACCCTCAATTCTGTACCTGTGGCTGAATGTTAGAATATCGAGGTCATTGATATATCGGACTGCAACACAACTGACTGCAGAATATTGACTATACTGTTAAAGTAAGTGTACATGGGAATGTGTAGATTTACTGTAGCTACTCAATATCTATTTACCTTGCTAATATATATTTATGGTCAAGGTAAGTAAATGTGAATTTAAGAATAGTAAATCTACATGTATTTTGACAATATATTGGTAGCTGATATTCAATACTGCTGCAAGTTGACATAAAAAAAAACCTCATTAATATGGTAGGATACCATTGCCATTGATGTGTCCAATACCTGAGGGACAGGACACCTTCAAGTTACGTTCTAAATATGAAGGCGCAATCAAGGCAAATTTATTATTACTTTATCCCATATATTGCATGGGAATCAGTTGTGTAGAGAATACAAAAACAATGGTGGTAAAACAACAGAGTCCATCAGCTCGCCTTCTAGGACCCGGAAGGACACATAGGGCCAGATGTACGAAATTTCTATTTTGCATTTCTTAAATGGCGAATATTAAGGAATCGCTAATTAGGAAATGCAAAATGGATTGAACAAAAATAGAGATTTCCTAATAGCGATTCATAGAAACTAGGAATCCCTGTTAGGAAATCACTATTTAAGAAATGCTACACCATTCGTTCCTGTGGGCAGAAGGCCCATAGGTATGAATGGTTTTGTATTTCTAAATTTGCAATAGGAAATGACAAGTTAGGAAATGCAAACCCAAAGGTGCCTAGTGGCCTACGGATTTATGCACCCCCAAAAAAGTGGTGTATATGTAAAATGCCCAAATACCCTGGGGCATTTGCGTGACACATTAAAAATGCATTTAGTAAATGCTTTGTACATGTGCCTAGGAAATAGCAAATAGGAAATCCCTATCTGTGATTTCCTATTAAGGAGTTGCGAATTGCGATTTGACTGGTGTAGAAATTGCATTTTGTGATTCCCTATTGGCCATTGTACATCTGAAAAGGCAATTTAGCATTTCGTAAAGGACCGAAATTGCGATTTGATCCTTGAAGAAATGCTAAATCCTTTTGTATATCTGGCCCATAGTACGCCCTAAACCAATTAGAAGTGTGCACATCAAAAACATGAAACAAACCTTCAACCATTCAACACACTCCAGGAAACCAACGTCATATTACAATAGAAGTTACACCAGGATGCAACACAGTTCACATCAGCTACCTGGAAAGATTAATGGCACTTCATGCAGGATGCAGAATACAAAGAAACTACTGCCTCTGAACACATAACTGCCAAAGCAAAACATCCAGGATCTGCGGACCGTAGGGACCAATGCCAAGTCCAGCATGCAAAAGCAATTGCAAACATTCTAGACTCTATCTTATGAACACTGCTTTACATAGGTTCATTTGACAGTGCTATGCAACCACTACACCCAGATGACATCACCACTGACACCAGCATCACAAGCAGTGAATGCACGGTATGCACCCAAATAGGTTCCCAACCTTTTGGCTTCTGTGGACCCCCACTTTATCATTACTAAAACCCAGGGACCACCACTGAATCCTTATTGGAATCCGGGGACCCCCCCAATGAGTCACTACTGAAAGCTGGGGATCTAATCTGTTAATATTATTTAATTTTCTAAGCAGTCGCTGACCCCCTGAGAAGGCTTCACGGACTCCCAGGGGTCCCCGGACCACAGGTTGGGAACCACTGCAGTATCATATCACCAGGGCGTAGCTTAGTCAGTAACATTAATGGGGTATAAGCTTCAGATTTTCCAACAATCACGCTGGCATATAATGTTGAAATACATTATACAATGAGAGAGGCATAAGGGATAGCGTAAAGAGACAAGAATGCAGCTTGGTAGGGGCACTAGGGCCCATATTTATACTTTTTTAGCGCCGCATTTGCGTTATTTTTTTACGCAAAAGCAGCGCAAACTTACAAAATACAATTGTATTTTGTAAGTTTGTGATGCTTTTGCGTTAAAAAACGGCACAAATGCGGCGTTAAAAAAGTCTAAATAGGGGCCTAAGTGAGAGAAAACACAATATTTGTAAAAAAAAAAAAAAAACATTTTAGGGGAATTTCAAAGCAGAGGGAGGGTGAGTGTGTGTTTATTTTTGACTTTGTTTATGTAAAAATTCATGGTGAAATCTGAAAGAAACCTCACCACCCCAACTGAAAACACCTGTACCCAACTATTGATCAAGAAGTACATTTATTAGGGGATGTAACACCGCAAATATCCCCCCAGAAGCTACGCCAATGTGTATCCCAATGTAGGTGGAGCTGGCAAATATGTTCAGGTTCACCACAGGCAAAATGTTCACTCTTGACCAGGAGGTAAGGCTACACCTGAATCTAATTTATCATTCAGACCTAAAATAGAGACCAAAGATAAAGATCAAACAGTGACACATTAGTCTCCTTGTAAACAGGCACATGGGACAGAAAAACCTCAGAAAAAGGCCTGCTGGAAAGCATCAAGAATTTCTAATGGGAAAATGGGAGGAAGTTATGATTTTCAAAATGATAAGAATATAAACTGGAGAACTCATCAGGGTTTAAGCACTTGACTAAGGTGAGTATTTCCAAAGCTTGGGAGAGTGTAAGAGAACAAATGAATAAAGGGTGAGGTGTTTTACTTCCACTGTCTTTGTGGCCACTCTATTCCATGGCAACATGCTACACAGGTCTCACATGGCAGGCTATTTTAGTAGGTGAAGGCTATGTTCTGTCTCAGAAAGTGATATGAGCAATGATGGACATGGTAATCCAGGCAGGAAAAATATATTTTTGAAGCCGTGCCTTAAGTAGGGTGAGCTTTCCGACATTTGACCAGGCGGTCTAGTGGCATATGGGCTGCTGATTCTGAAATCTCCAATGTCACATACTTAGTAGTTCACCCAAAACTAGATAGGGTTGGAAAACTGGATGTTTAGTGGTTACTGTTCTGCTGAATCTAAAATGAATCCCTCAGTCCACAGAGGACACCACATTTGATACTAAGACAGATAGCCTGGTGGGTTGTGATCTTTCACAAAAACCTCTTTGTGATCTTAGCCCTCTCTAATTCCAATTTCCAAACAGGCTGTGAGTATCTCATCTTTAAAACGGCAGCTTCATCTTAACAAATTGTCACATTGCTGGTTTTGTCCTTTGGAGACAAATTCTGACAACCCACATAACCTCACAGGCCTCATAGATTTGCTTTCGGTCAGACTGTCCTCCCTTGTAGTTTTAGGTGAGAAGGGCCATAGAGTTTTAGCTTGACTTTGCCTCTAACTCATAAGTCTTCAACGTCCTAACATTTTATTGTTTGTCACATGTCAATGGCCATACCTTGAATGTAGTGTTTAACAAAAACGCTGATGTAACCATCATGAGAGTCCTCCTCATTATCTAACCAAATAAAGCCATGATTGCTTTTTAACTTAACACACTACCTGGCAGACCCAAGAATATGACTTAAAAACATCACAGTAGATGCCTCGGTTGCCATAAAGCAGAGGAGTTAATCAGGAACGACTATGTAATAACATTTTTGATTTTTTCACAAAAATTGATGACCAGCCTTCTCACATTGTATACTAACTCAGGTCATTCTCATCAGGTTTCCAAGTTTAAGATCAAACACAAAGGCCCTTTCAGTGACAGTCACCCTGCCACGAAAACCCTGGTGGTCACGCACCCGGTGACAGGAATCCCCATTCCTTTCGCCGGCAGACGCACCCCCACACATCCGCACACATGCACCCCCCCACCCATCCACACACTTACAACCCCCCAACCCTGCAAACGCATTCATTCACACAGACACCCCCACTCAGTCGCATACATGCAGACACACACCCCCACTCACTCGCACAAATGCAGACACTTCCCCATTCATGCGCACATACATGCACACAAACATTCATATTCAATCACATACACACACACACTCACACTACACCCCCCTCTGTATACACCCACACATGGACCCATACACACAGACACCCCCCCTTTCAGATGACCACTTACCTTCTCCGTTGAGGAGGTCGTCCGGGAGAGGATGGGTCCTGGCGGTCTTGCACCGCCAGCACCAAAACGCCAGCAGGACTCCACCAAACGGCTTGTAATACGCCGGACAGAGTCCTGCTGCCGTGACGGTGCTGGAGATGCAACCGCCTCTTCGGAGTCAGACTACCGCCCAGAAATGGGCGGAAGTCCTCCGAAGACTCCTAAAATGGAAGGCAATAGACCTCCAGCACTGGCGGTCTGTTGCCTGCAGTGGCTTTGTTTTTAAGAGCACCAAAGTCGCAATGAGGCCCAAAGTCATGAAATAGGCATTTTGCAAAATTAAATGAAAATTAACACCATAAGACTCTGCATAAGAATTGGCTGCAACTACTAAATGGGCAATCTTACCTTCACCTTCACATAAGGTTTTGTCCCCAAAGCCCATCACACCTTGAAAGACTGGACTGATTCGAAAGTCCCTAAAACTATGGACTCCAGCATGGCTACTAGGTTATTTGTTCCTTTGCCAACATGTAAATTGTTCCATTCAGGAAGGAGGGGACATGCCCTAAACCATTTGATAAACGTAAATGCCATTCCC
Source organism: Pleurodeles waltl (assembly GCF_031143425.1). Lineage (NCBI taxonomy): Eukaryota > Metazoa > Chordata > Amphibia > Caudata > Salamandridae > Pleurodeles > Pleurodeles waltl. The sequence continues at coordinate 242,420,893 of NC_090449.1, read as the reverse complement.
TTATTTAAAAAAAAAAAAATTAGATCCCATATGCTGCAATTATGTTCTGCCTATTCAGAACGCCTGGATTTTTTGCTTTTTGGGTCACCCGGTTTTGTACTTTTTGCTGAGGGTATGTCTCACTACATGTGTTTCACCCACAGTAATCTTTTAGAAAATGGACCGCACATGTTTACCGCCAGTGTCTGCCTTTTATGCAGCAAGGGTAAGAGTCACTTGGCTGGTTACACGTGAACATGTGTGCAAATGCGTGTGTACATGAAAGCGAACTGTGCGTGGGACGTGGCTTAGTAACAATGCAGTAAGGTGACCTTTTGAGAGCTGCCTAGAGTCATCCTGAGCTCCCAATGCATCCCAGGGTGCATGCCCTGTAGCTGGAAGTGCTGCTGCAGGGTGGGCACCCCCTGATTTATCTGGGGGAGCTGTATCGCTTGGGACGACTTCCGTCCAGAAGACAAGGATGCGGCCGGGCAAGCTCTCCAAGATGGCGACACCCTAGCAGAACCGTGTGTGTGGGCAGCGCACCTGCAACAGCGGCAACCAGCAGTGGAAGGCAGCGTTCGGCTTCCACAGCTCTCAACAAGATTGACACGGCAGTCCGTGAGCTGGGAGAAGAGCTCTGGCGACCTGTAGAGCTGGAGGATGCCGGAGTGCGTCTCACCACCTCGGAGTCCAGGAGTGGCAGCCGGAGCTCTGGGCGGATTCGGACTGGAGTGGGGGCCTACTACGAAAGACCCGGACTCACGGCCAGTACAGGAACGCAAAGTATCAGGCACCAATCCCTTCTCCATGGGAGGTAAGAGAGGACTGGAGACCACAAATACTGGGAGCAATTCATGAGGACCTGGCCTTCACTTTTATTAGTTCCCCAGAACTGCTGCTACTGAGAGAGCTGCAATGCGAGTGACTGAGACGCCAAGTGGGGCCTACAGGCGATGCGTAGAGACTAATAAGTGGGTGCCAAGGAGAGTGCGCAGGAAGTATTCAGGCCTATCTCTTTTCCTGAGTATATTTGATCACCCCCGCACCCACAGATGGAGACACCAGACATGCAGAAACTCACGAGAAACTCTGATAGGCCCCTGAAGGGTGCGTCTTTTCCAATCAAACTTGTAGGAAGCTGGCCTGGTGTATGGTGAGCACCTATAGTGTTATCACCTTATTCCAGGTACAGGTATCCCCTATTAGTGAGGGGAAGCCAGGCTCTCTAGAGGTAGCTGTGGCTGAGCAGCCAAGACGTATCTAGGAGACATGCAAAGCTTATGCAATTCCACCATAGCCACACAGCACTTACACACATGAAAGAACCACACAGTGTTACAAATATAAATGTACTTTATTATGGTAACACAAATACTAAAATACTGTATAGGCAATACTCTACTAGCAGGTGAGTAAACACACTAGAATATACACCTTAGTAATCGAGAATGGGTATAGAAGGCAATAGAAAACAGTGAAATAACAATAAACAATAGAGACCCTAGGGGGAGACCAAACCATATACTAAAAAAATTGAATGCAAAAGGCAGACGCCCACCCAGGTAAGTGGAATCTGTATAGGGGAGCAGGAGGAACTAGGAACCCCAAAAGGTAAGTACCAGAGTGCTATGGCAGGCCTGCAGACACATTTTGCATGGGCTCCCAAGGGTGGCATAATACGTGCAACAGCCCATGGGGAACCCCTGGTGCCCCAATGCCCTGGGTACCTAGGTGCCATATATTAGGGACTCACATGGGGGCACCAGTATGCCAATTGTGGGGTGCACAAAGTCAGGAAAAAACTAATTTAGGGGGAAGGAGCACAGTCACTTGGGTCCTGGTTAGCAGGATCCCAGTGAACACAGTCAAAAACACACTGACAGCAGGCAAAAAGTGGGGATAACCATACCAAAATGAGGGTACTTTCCTACATAATGCCCCACCGCCACCCCCCCCAAAAAATGAAGGTCAATGAGGCTAACCTTGTCCAGATGAATCTTAATTGTCCAAGTGGAAATATCTGGAGAGCATTTTAGTGGTTACTCCCAGGTCTATGTTCCACTGTATAGTCCATTCCCTGTAGGGATATGGACCACCTCAAAAGTTTGGGATTTTCACCTTTCATTTGTTGTAACCATAGAAGAGACTTGTGGTCGGTTTGAACAAGGAAGCGAGTGGCAAACAAGTATGTCCTCAGCTTCTTCAAAGCCCACACTACAGCAAACTTTCTATGGCTGACCAACGCTTTTCCCTCGGGTCAATCTTCTGCTTAAAAAAGCTACAGGTTGATTATGTCCCTCTGTATTCAGTTTTGACAGTACTACCCCATTCCCTACCTCAGAAGCATCTGTCTGTACTATGAATTTGCTTGGAGTAGTCAGGGCTTCTTAAAATAGGAGCAGAGCACATGGCCTGTTCAAGGTCATCAAAGGCTTTTTGGCAGCTAGCTGTCCACAAAACCTTCTTAGGCATTCTTTTGGAAGTGAGGTCATTTAGAGGAGCTACAATGGAGCCATAATTCTTAATGAACATCACGTAGTACCCATTGAGGCCTAGAAAGGCTCTTATCTAGGTCTGTGTAGTAGTGGCACTCCAATCCAGAATAGTCTGGATGTTCTCCTGCAGTGGCTGAATCTGGCCTCCACCTACCAGGTGGCCCAGATACACTACCTTCCCCTGCCCTATCTGGCACTTAGAGGCCTTGATAGTGATGCCTGCCCTTTGCAAAGCCTCTAAAACATTCCCTAGGCGGACCAGGTGATCCTCCCAGGTGGAGTTAAAGACAGCTATGTCATCCATATAAGCTGCACTGAAGCTTTCCAACCCTTGGAGGACTTTATTTAACAGCCTCTGAAATGTGGCAGGTGCATTTGTCAACCCAAAAGGCATCACAGTAAAGTGATAGTGGCCACTAGGGGTGGAAAATGCTGTTTAGGCTTAGCATCCTTTGATAACCTGATCTGCCAGTAGCCAGCAGTCAGATCAAAGGTGCTCAGATACCTGGCAGATGCCAGGGTATCTATAAGCTCATCTGCCCTAGAGATATGATGACCATCTGTTTTAGTAACCCTCTGTAGTCTACACAAAACCTCATTTCTCTTTTGCCATCTTGGGAGTGAGGTTTTGGGATGAGCACTACAGGGCTAGCCCAGGGGCTATCTGAGGGCTCAGTGACCCCTAGGTCTAGTATCTTCTGAACTTCAGATTTGATGCATTCCCTTACATAATCAGGTTGCCTATAAATTTTACTCTTAACAGGCAAACTGTCCTCTGTGTCAATGGTGTGTTCACACCATGTGGTCTGACCAGGTGTAAAGGAGAACTGTTCTGAGAACTGTCCTAAAAGGTTTCTGTAGTCCTTCTTCTGGAACTCAAAGAGGCAGTCAGCAAGCACTACCCCATCAATTGAGCCATCAGCTGCACTGTGTGAGAAGAGGTCAGGTAGAAGGTCACTCTCCTCTTCCTGCCCCTCATCAGTTGCCATGAGCAGAGTCATATCAGACGTGTCATAATAGGGTGTAAGGCGATTCACATGAAGCACCCTGTGGGAGCTTTTGGGAGTGCCAAGGTCTACAAAGTAGGTAACCTCACCCTTTTTCTTCACAATGGGGTTAGGGGCCACTCCACTTGTCCTAGAGTGCCCTGGGATCCACAGTCCCCAGGACCCACACTTTCTGTCCTGGCTGGTAGACAGTTAGAACAGCCTTGTGGTCATTCCATTGTTTCTGCAACTCTTGGCTTGCCTGAAGGTTTTTAGTAGCCCTCTTCATGTACTCAGCAATCCTGGATCTGAGGCCAAGCACATAATCCACAATGTCTTGTTTAGGGGGCTTTAGAGTTTGCTCCCACCCCTCTCTAACAAGAGCAAGGGGACCCCTAACAGTGTGCCCAAACAGACGTTCAAATGGGCTGTAGCCCACTCCCTCCTGAGTCCCATTATCATACATTTGAGAGTTTTGTTAAACCTCTCAACTAAGCTATTTGTTTGAGGGTGGTAAAGAGTGATCAGGTTGTAAGTAACACCATATTAGTTCCACATGGCTTTCAAGTATGCAGACATGAAGTTTGCACCCTATCTGATACCACCTGTTTAGGAAAACCCACCCTTGAAAAGATCCCAAGGAGGGCTTTGGCCACTGCAAGAGCTGTATTGGTCCTAAGAGTAATGGCCTCTGGGTAGCTAGTGGCATGGGCCACTACCATCACTATAAAGCTGGTCCCAGAAGCTGTTAGGCTGTTGGAAGGTCCAGGGGCCAACAATATCCATCCTAACCCTCTCAAAGGGTACCCCAACCACTGGAAGTGGAATTAAGGGGGCCTTTGGAGTGCCACCGGTCTTGCCAGTGGCTTGACAAGTGACACAGGACCAACAAAACTCCTTTGTGTCTTCAGACATGTGAGGTCTGTGAAAGTGTGGGACTAACCTATCCCAAGTCTTGCTTTGCCCCAAGTGACCTGCTAAGGGAATGTCATGTGCCAAGGTCAAAAGGAACTCCCTAAACTTCAGAGGGATCACCAATCTCCTGGTGGCACCACGCTTGGGTTCCCTTGACTCTGAATATAAAAGATTGTTTTCCCAGTACACCTTATGGTGCCACTGACATCCTCTGCCTCTTGTGCTGCAGCTTGCTGCCTTAAGCTCTCCAATGTGGGACAAACCTGTTCTTCCCCACTGAGCTCCTCCCTGGTGGGCCCCCCTGCACCCAACAGCTCAGCTGTGTCAGCTTGCAGCTCTTCTGGTGTAGGTTCCACCCAAGTAGTGGATTTCTCTCCCTCAGGAATTGAATCCTCACTGGAGACTAGAGCAGGATGTAGCTTCTTACCCTTCCTGCTCTTGGGTTTAGGAATCTCTTGGGCCATTGTTCCAGGTTCCAATAATTGTTGTTCATTTTGCTTTTTAGCCTGTGCTCTTGTGAGGGCAAAGATATACCCTGGGATGCCCAGCATTGCAGCAGGGGCCTCCAATTCCCCCTCAGCCGAAGCTGAGGCCACCAAGTCATTCCCTAGTAGACACTCTACAGGTAGGTCTGAGGAAACCACAACTTTCCTAGGACCACTAACCTCCCCACACCCAGCTGAAATCAAAAACATCCATGGGGTGGCACAAGGTGTTATTATGAGCATCATCCACTTGGTACCTGTGACCAAGTAGGTGTTGCTCAGGAGACACCAGTTTCGGAGTCACCATAGTGATACTGGCACCTATGTCCCTGTAGGCCTCCGCCTCAACACCATTAATTAGGAGGTGCTGCCTGTACTTACCCATATTAAGGGGACAGGCAGTAAGGGTGGAAAAGTCAATGCCCCCATCAGAGACCAAGATAGCCTTGGTGGTCTCTCTAACTAGCCAACACCCCACTACAGTCACTAAGGTGAGCCCAGCTACACACTTGGACTGACTACTGTTGGTAGTCCCACCACTACTGCTACTGCTAGGAGCAGTAGGAGTAGACGTGAAGGTAGTAGTGGTGGGAGGCTTGGTGCCTTTCTTAGGACAGGAGATTTCCCCTGCCCTATGGCCTTTGTTCTTGCAAATGTAGCACCAAGGATTTTTGTAATTACAGGAAGAGTAAGATGAAGAGGATTTATTCCCACCCCAGAGGAGTTTTGTGGGCCTGGTGAAGACTCTTTGTTTTTCTTCTTTGTCCCCTTCCTTATCCTGATACTTATCGGCTTGCTTCTGTCTTTGCTCACTCCCTGTGTGAGCCTTCCTACTCACCCTGGTGCGGACCCATTTGTCTCCCTTCTTTCACAATTCTTGGGAGAGGTCAGATCAGAGTCCACCATGTACTAATGCAGCTGATCAGATACACAATTATTCAAAATGTGCTCTCTTTTTAAATTAGGTTAGACAAGCTCTGGTAGTCACTAAGTTTGCTCCCATGTAACCAGCCTTCCAGAGCTTTCACAGAGCAGTGCACAAAATCAACCCAATCTTTGGAGAACTCTTTCCGGGTCTCTCTATAGTTGATCCTATACTGTTCATAAGAAGAGTGTAGTCACCCTAAAGGTGGTCAGCCCATTGGCTTCCTCTGGCACTCCCTGCAACACCCCTCAATTGAGTATTTAGGGGGCACCCCTGAATCCTAGAACTTCGATCCTGACTACCAGTCGCACTTGCTGAACAGGAAAAGAAGAAGCAGCTGACTTGGAACCAGCCTCTCTGGCCTGCCTGCTGACCTCAACAGACTCTGCCCAAAAGATGACTCGTTCTGCAGCTAAGCCTCCAAGAAACCCAGGAGGACTGCTTGCCTTCTACAATTACTCAGACTTCCGTGAGCAGCAGAACTGCTCTGCAACTAAGTTTCAAGAAAGGACTCTGCAGTCCATGGAACAGCAAGGACTGGTTACCTGAAGTGACCTCTGCACCCGGCTACCATGACCCAAGGGGAAGCCAACCAACTTGCAAGCCTAGTTCCTCAGCTGTGTAGAGTCAGAGTCCACTTAGGTTTCACCCCTCATGGACTCTTCCAATTTGCCTGCAACCTCTGCACACAGGCCCCCTCTCCTGCAGCCTTGTGGTGAGAGAAAACCCGACACCTCAAGCAACCACTGCATCCATTGCCCCAACCCCATCTGAGGTGGGTAACTGGTGCCAATGAGATCCCCCAGCTCCCCTGAGCCCGAGTCCACCCTGGTCCCCCCAAGCAGGACTCCCTGATGTCGCCTGCAGCCTCAACACGCAGGACTCCCTGACTTTGAGTCCTCCCGGACGGAAAAACCTGATGCGTAAGGACACCCCTGCATCCGTAGCCCCTGAGCCCTGGAGAAAATGACCAAAGGTGCACCTACATCTCCGATCACCCCAAGTCTACAACCTACCTGTTTGTTGTCGCTGACTGGCTTCCTAGCCAGAGACTGTAGCCTGTCTTCATGAGGACCAAAGTCCCATGGGAAACCATTGGGCACCCAATGCCTTAATGCACCCAGCCGCTCCAGTGCTGCCCGGAGTGACCTGCTGGTGTGGTCCTGATCAGTTCCCAGTACTTAAATTAACTCCTTGAGATTGGCCTTGTAGGTCGTTGTTAACCCTGTGTTTGCTGAATATTGTTTTCCTCTATAGGTTAACATTGAAAAACTCAAAGAAGTGCACTGTGTTGATTTTTGAATTTGTTAATTATTTATGCTTGAAACACTACTTGCCTGATTACGAATTTCTTGGGTGTGAAACATATATAAAAAGAAGCATTGTCTTTCTAATTTGGTCTCAGATTTATTATTTGAGTGTGTGTCTCATTTATTGCCTCTGCGAGTACAACAAATGCTTAGCACTACCCACTAATAAGCTTTACTGCTCGCCCACACTACCACAAAATAGAGCATTGGTCCCATCTACTTTTGCCTCTGCAAAGCTAATTGGGGATCCACTGGACTCTCTGCACAGTGCACTTCATTTTAGTGCACTGTATAGAGAGCCAGCTTCCTACACACCTCCTTAAACTTTGGCACAAATTCAAAAGCATGCTGCTCTAAATGACAAGACAAAGTAAGCACCAGTGACTACCAACTACTTACGCAGAATAATAAACTAATAAATGTTTAAACTCACTTAAGATAGACATGGGCACACGTAAGTAATTTCACTCAGTACAGTATCTGTAATCTGCTGTAAAAAGAAAAAAACATACATACATCTTCATCTCTAAACCCTTCTGACAGCATTCGGTGTACCACTAAGTGTCCATCGATATCTCCATGACAGCAATGATAACGTCCTCTTGTCTGAAAGGCCAGTTTCTTCAGAAACTCATTGGCTGCTCTATTCATAAAACAAAACACAGAAAGAATAGTTCAGAAAGTTAACACACAAAAGGAAAACATTCACTTTGATACCTACTTACACAAGCAATTACATTTACTATGCACAGCATACAAATTCCATACTTGAAACAAAAACATAGTAGTGAACACCATTTATTCAGGACGGTATTTTTCCCTTCATGCTCCAATTGTATGGTGATCCTAGGCACCATGTTTATAAGCAGAGTCATTGTTTTGTAATGGACTGTCAATGGATTATCTGTCACTAAAAGTTATTGGTGCTACGCTCCTTTTGTATGAGAAATAGGTGCAAAATAGATTGCACTACTGAATATTGACACCAATACTATCGTTTTACAAGAATATCAGGGACAGAAGATTGGGGGACAAAATATGGAAAGATAAGTGCATAAAGGGAAGTATAGTATTAAAAATCCTAACTCCACATCTACGTGCCTTGAGTATATATGTACCGAGTAAGTAGACATTTGTAGAGTTAGGTATAGAACATCTAGACTTAACCTTCAAATATGTTTAGTGCTTTTATACATAAACTCAAAAGGCAGTACTCATAGGTACAGATTTATCTTGTCAATTATATAGCATGTAGACAGTTTCAACATTAGTTGTCTATTATTCACTCTATTTCATCCCAATGACTACAGGGGCGATATGAGCCTTGCAATGGTAACAATAGCAATTACATGTTTGAAGCTTGGTGAAGAACAAAACTGCCAATACAAACTGCAACTAATGCCCTTTCCAAACAACAAAAGTGCCTTGATTTAGTGAGCTTCAATTGGTGGCTCCATTGATACTTGTGGAGTATTATTTGTTAATGTCACGCCCCTTCTGACTGTACAGTAGCATGGAAGAGATAAATTGTGTGATGGCTTCTTGTGGGGCGTCTCTCTGTGTCGTGTTCCGAGGTTGTGTGATGGCTCCTCAAAGGTGTACACCATGTCATTCCATGTGATTGCTATTGGGTGTTGGTGGAGCCCCTGTTGTTTTCAAGCTGGAGGGCAGTGTCCACTGCTCAGGCCCATTTGCTCACCTCTGCTCTCCATCTACAGTGGGGTGGTCCCTCTGGGGTTCTACAGTACATCCCTATGGTGTGGTGCGGCTAACACTAATGCTAGGTCTATAAACCTGTTCTGCACTTTCCATGGTTGCAAGCAGGGATATAGACCCGGCAAACAGGTATCCACTGACAGTGTGTATTGTCCTCCCACCACTTTTTCTAGGTCTGTCATAATCCCTAGCCAGAATAAGATTACTGTGTGGCATGTCCATGTCATGTGGAGGAAGTCTGCATCCTCGATATTGCAGCGGGGACAGTTTGTCAGTCGTCAGTGAGATAACATTCTATCTGTGAGGTGTACGGTATGTAGTGGGCAAGTAATTAAACTGCGTGTAGCCGAACTTGGTGTTCCTGCCCACCTTTTAAGAGTGGGCCAGCATGCTACTCCATTCCTTATCCCGCAGCTCGTGGCCCATAGCACCTTCCCATTATGATCTCTGCTTTTTTAGGGATGCGACTGTCCTTGTCTGAAGTGATTTGTAAAATCAGGATATGGGTCTGCGCCTACTTCCAAAGATAATGTTTGGAGGTTTTTGTGTGTCTGTGTATCCTCATGCCCTGCACATTCCATGTTAGGAACGAGTAACTGTTTGTGTGGTATGCCATGGTGGAAATGCATTGGGAACCCTATACATTAATTGAAGGATGTCATATATCTGTACAGTGCTGCTCATCACAGGAGTGCAAGGGAAAGCAGTCAGTCCTATTCCAGTGAGAAGTGCTTGCTGTCGAAGTGTGAGTGGTACAGTGCTCAGGTCAGGCTGTAAAGAACCTTCTGTAACACATTATCTGGTAGAGACTATGGGGGTCATTATGACTCCGGCGGACGGTGGTAAAATGGAGAAAAGTACTGCCAACAGGCTGGCGGTACTTTTCCCCATGTTAAGACATTGGCTCAAGCCAAACCGCCAATGTACCACACCGTCCCCCACGGCAGTATCGACCACCGGGGCTGGAGACTTCAGTCTCCAGCCTGGCGGCCGTCACTAGCCTGTCCGCGGGATTATGACCCCGCCTACTGCCATGGCTTCCTTACTGCCTCGAAAACCATGGCGGTTGGCGCTATCAGTGACAGGGGATTCATTCCCTGTCACTGATAGGGGTCTTCCCCCATTCACACACACATCCACACACCGACATACATACATGCACACACGCATTCACACAACACAACATACATGCACTCACAAATCCATACACGCACACACAGACAACACGCATCACACACCTGCATACAAGCACGCACAGACATACACCCCCCCACACAAACACAACACCCCCCACCCCTGTCGGAGCACCCAACTTACCTGATGTCAGGGGGTCCTCCGGCAGGAGACGGGACGGGGTGCTGTTGCCAGCAGCAGCATCTGCCAGCAGAACACCACCAGGCCGTATTATGGGTCATGATACGGTCTGCGGCGGTCTACTAGTGTGGTGCTGCTGCTGGCAGCAGCACCATCTTACCGCCATCCGCTGGCATGACAACAGATGGATTTCTGCCATCTGTCTGTCGGAAATCCGGCTGTGGTCATAATCCGGCTGACGGCTGATAGCAGGGCCACGCTCTTTTGGTGGCCGTTGCCGCGGCGGTAGGCGGTATATACCACCAATGTTATAATGAGGGCCTATATCTAGCTGCAGATCGCATACATTTGAATTTCCCCAAGTGTCAGACTGGATCCAGAAACTTTTGCTTGAACAGTACTCCTGCGAGGTGTGTTGGGTGGCTCCATGCGGTTCCGCATGGCGGCAGCGGTACCGGATATGACACCACGGCCACATATATAGGTGCCACCCAGGCGTGCGGATGTCAATTACTTTTTACATGACTTTCCACGTCAGGAGAGCAGAGCCATGAAATAAACTGATGATTGTCTGTCCAATCCAGGTCCCTGATAGAGATCACCGTGACCCTAACATGATAGGTCCTTCCAGCTCTAAGGGCAGGGTGCAGGACCCTGTGTCTGGGCACCAGTGCAAGAGCAGAGATGTCCCAACAAACTCCAGTTCCAATTCCCTGGCCTTCGTAAGTGCGGGGAAGCTATTTTAACTATGAATTGGCCATAGGTCATTACCTATTGTCCAGGTGCATAATGGTAACTCTGAACCTAGACATGTTTGATATCAAACATGTCAGAATCATACCCCAATACTGACACCAGTATTGGTGGCATGATCCAATGCACTCTGGAGGCTCCTTAGAGGATTCTCCTAGTATTGTTCCTACCAGTCTTTCACGGTCTGCGAGCAGCCCACGCTGCTGCAGCCCCTCAGACAGGATTTTGCCCTCCTCCTGCTTGTCCAGCTCAAGCAGGGGGAAGGCAGAAAAAAGGATTTCCTGTGGGAGAGGGGTGCAACCTTCTCTGGTTTGTAAATAGGAGTTACATGGCTGGGGAGGAGTAGCCTCCCCATGCCACTGGTTTGCTTTGAAGGGAACATTTGGTGCCCTCCTTGCATAATCCAGTGTGCACCAGGCCAGGGACCCCTTGTCCCTGCTCTGGTTCGAAACTGGACAATGGACTGGTGCCCAGAGCTCCTCCAGGTGGCCACTTGATTCTGCCATCTTGAATCCAAGGTGGGCAGAGGCCTCTGGCAGCATCTGAGTGGCCAGGACAGGCAGGTGACATCACAGCCCCCTCCTGATAGGTGGTCACCCTGCTAGGTGACCAATCCCCCTTTCTGGGCTATTTAGGGTCTCCCTTTTGGGTGGGTCCTCAGATTCGAAATGCAAGATTCTAGCAGGATTTCTCTGTAACATTTACTTCACCTTCTGACCACTGGAACTACACCTGGACCCTCCAGGAACCGACAATCTGCAACTACAGTGACAACTCTGTTTTGCAACATTGTTTCTCTGGCTCATTCCAGCAACTGCAACATTTCCCCAGCTGTGCATCCTCTGAGGGCGATGAGTCTTCAGCCTGCACAAGAAGCTAGAAGGAATCTCCCTTGGAGTGGAGGACTCACTCCCCTGCATCCGCAGGCACCTAAGGCAATGACAACCAGCTGCTGGATTGCCTCTCTTCCAGAGCTGCGTGGATCCTGCATCCCAGGTGGTGATCTGAAGTGGTCCCCTTGGTCCCCTCTACCAGCTGTCCAACTTAGGAGATAGTAAGTCCTTGCCTCTCCACGGAGGACAGTTCCCCCAAGCACCACGTCTCTTGCAGCTACCAAGCCTTGTTGGCATCTCCTCCAAGGGATCTTCGGGCTACATGTAGTCCAAGCCCCCAGCACTCTTTCCTGCAAAGCAAAGCCCTCTGTGTGCTGCTCCTGTGACCTGCAACTCCTTCCAATGTGTGCTGTTTGGACCTCACCGCGACTCCTGTGCTTGCTGCCTGTGGGTCACCTGCAAGGGCTGCCTCTTCTTCCTGTGGCTCTCCTCACTGCTCAGAGTCACTTGGGACTCCCCTCCATAGGTTGAGTCCTCCTGCACCTTGCTGGTCCCCGGCAGCTTCGTATTTCTTCTTCCACGGCCTTGGCCTTTGCCTTTGCCAAGGCTTGTTGGTGGTTTTTCCACACCACTGACCGAATGCAATCCTTCTTCCAGTATTGAACTTCGACTGCATCACTTCAAGAACTTTTCAGTTGCTCCAGTGCTGCCCTGCTGACTGTCTTTGTCTACCGTCGACCTGGTCCTGCATCCACAGATGGGTGGTTAGTGGCTCCTGCTGACACTGGACACTCAAACGTGAACTGGACTTGGCCCCCTTCCATTCCAGGTCTTTCTCTTCCAGGATCGACCTTTGGTTTCTTGCAGTCTAGTCTGAGTCTTGGATTATCCTTTGCTGAAGTCCTTTTGGTGGGTTTGGGGCGAACTAGGTACTTACCTCTTTTCTCCTGGTCGCTGGGGGGCACTCTGGTACTTACCTTTTGGGGTTAATAGTTCCTCCAGCTCCCCTCTACTGATTCCACTTCCTTGGGTGAGGCCCGACGTTCGCATTCTACTTTCATAGTATATGGTTTGGTCTTTCCCTAGGGCCTTCAATACTTACTATTGCTTTCACTGTTTTCTATTGCATTTTATGCTAATTTCTGACTGCTAATGTACATTTAATAGTGTGTTTACTAAACTCCAGTTGGGGTATTGCCTATATAGTATTTTGGTATTTGTGTTACCATAATAAAGTACCTTTATTTTTGTAACACTATGTGGTTCTTTCATGTGTGCAAGTGCTATGTGACTACAGTGGTATTGCATAAACTTTGCATGTCTCCTAGATAAGTCATGGCTGCTCATCCACAGCTACCTCTAGAGAGCCTAGCTTCGTAGACACTGACTACACCTCACTAATAGGTAATAACTGGACCTGGTATAAGGTGATAACACCATAAGTGCTCACCACACACCAGGCCAGCTTCCTACACTGAATATCCTGGACTCACTGCTCAGGAGGGTAAGCCCGAAACTGCACTGTGTCCAGAACAGCTCCGATAAAGGGGAGCATCTGAGAAGGAGTCAGGTGCGTCTTCAGTACATTTATAGTGAACCCTAACGAATGCACAAAGTTCACCGTGGTCAGAAAGTGCGAGACGACAGCCCTGAAAGGAGCCCGCCTTTAACAGGCAGTTGTCGAGGTAGGGGAAGACTGAAACTCCTAAACTGCACAGATGAGCTGCTACCACTGCAATTACCTTGGTGAACACACAAGGGGCACTGGTAAGGCCAAAGAGGAGCACGGTGAACTGAAAATGCTTGTGGCTTACCTTCAACCGCAGGTAATGCCTGTGGGCAGGCAAGATGGGAATGTGCAAATATGCGCCTTGTAAGTCCAGCGCAATCCACCAATCTTCTTGGTCTAGGGCAGACAAGACCTCAGCCAACATGAGCATCTTAAACTACTCCATCTTGAGGGAGAGATTGACGACCTGTAGGTCAAGAATAGGGCAAAGACCCTTGTTCTTTTTGGGTATCAGAAAGTAGCAGGAATGACAACGACTGCCTACTTCTGATATCTGGATCTGTTCTATGGCTCCCTTGGCTACAAGAGCCGTAACTTCCTCTCAGAGCAGAGACAAAGGATTCTCTGCACGCCGTTCAAATGTTGGCACTATTGGGGAAGGAAAGGATTTGAAAGACAGGGCACAGCCCTTCCGAATGATCTGCAGAACACAAGTGTCTGATGTAATGGACTGTAAGTGGAGAATATGATGTTGAATCCTCCCTTCAACTGGGCAATTATTGTCCTGCAGAACCAAACCAGGAGGGCTTGGAGGCTGCAGTTGCCGGGGCTGGGTAACGGATGACTTCTGGCTTTCATACTCTCTAGGTCTGATGACACCGCCCACGTCCTTGCTTAGCTTGGGGAGCTAGCGCAGAACAATGGATGGCACAGGGCTGGCGTGGTGGTACGCCCCTTCCGTAACCATGAAATTTGTGAAAGGCAGACTGTGGATGAAGGGTTGCTGAGAAGCCCAAGGACTTGGCCGTAGCCCAAAAGTCCTTAAGAAGCGCCAGCGCCGAGTCTGCCTTCTCGCCAAACAAGTGAGTCCCATTGAAGAGCATGTCCATAAGCTTTGCGTGGACATCCCCCGTAAAGCAAGATGTTCTCAGCTAGGTGGTGCAACATTAAGGCCACAGTCGACAAAACTGCTCTGCGCAGTGAGTCAGTCATATCCAGGCCACACCAAATGATGATCTTAGCTGCATCCCTTCTATCTTCCACCGCTTGCCAGAGGATGGCCTGGGCCCCCTCTGGGACCTGTGGCAGCACTTGTGCAAATGTATCCCATAAGGTGTGAAAGAAACGACCCAATAAGCATGAGGTGTTTATCAACCTCGATGCCAGGCTGGTGGAAGAAAAAACTTTCCAAGCTGGTCCAGCCTCCTGGATTCCCTGTCCAGGGTAGTGGAAGGGAATGCGCAATGGGAAGTTGAGGCTTGAACTACCAAGCTGTCAGGGGTAGGGCGTTGGCTGAGGAAACTAGGGCCGCCTGGTGCGGGTCGACTGTGGCGGGCAATCATCCTATTTACAGGAGCCCCTGTGCTGGGCTTGGACCAAGTTCTCAGAAGGACGTCAGTAAGTGCCTCATTAAAGATCAGAAGAGGTTTGGAAGTGAAAGCCCCAGGTTGAAACACTTCAGTCCATATGTTTATTTTAACAGCTATCGAGGGCAGTTTGAGGACAAGGACCTCTGCTGCACTACACACCACCATTACATAGGAAGCTCCCTCCTCCGTAGCCACAGTTGGGGGAGAGAGCAAGCCAGTTTCTGGAGAGGAGTCCAGTCCACTCGCATCTCCTAGTTCCTCATACTAGTCCATAGATCTTTCTAACTGGTGTTCTTAGAGGTCTAGTGACCCCTCCCAATCTTTTTCCATGCCTGGTTGCTGAAAATAAGGCTCAGGAAACGATCTGGCACCTGTGGGCACAGTTGGCACCAGAATCAATGTTGTGCAATGCCGTTCTGGATCGTCTAGAATCAGAATGAGGCTGGTGCTTCCAGTGGGTGTCAGCAGTGCTGAGTGCATCAGCGTCATGATGGGTGGGGGAGAAGGTCGCGTGGGTACGACCAGCACCGGTACGGATCCAGAATCAGATCCGTGAGACTGCATCAGAGCCAAGGCTGAAGCTGCCATCACGGAACCTGAGGGGGCCCCCTCTGACCCTGTGGGTCCGAAGGCGCTCAAGAGGGAAGCATGGCCTCGTAGAATTATTTTACTTGAGAAGGGGTAGCTGCGGCTCTTGGAAATGGAGGGAGGCGCAGAGTCGGACCTGGCATCGATTTTGTGGAACTGTGCCTGGAACGCCGAAGTTCTGGACTCATCACATCAGCTGACGGACGAGGTGAAGTCAAGGTCTGTTTAGACTTCTTCTTCTTTTGCCACTTTCCCAAGTTCCCAGAGGAGTGGGAAGACGAGGACTTGGGACTCCTGAAGCGGTCCCGCAACTGGGACCTCCTAGGAGTTGCATTGGTTGGCGTTGAATGCCGGGCCGCAAGCAGCTTTTGGGACTGCTCCCTCAAAGCCTTCGGCGCTATGGCCAGGCAGTCCGAGCATGACTTTAAGTTGTGGTAGGGCTGAAGACACCATAGGCAGACTAGGTGAGGATCCATACCTGCCATGGTGCGGTGACAGGTGCCACACGATTTAAACCCTACCTTCCTAGATGTCATCTCAACACACTTCACAAAAAACCTTTGACGAAACACCGAAAAAAGGCTTTAAAAAAATCAATTGCGGGGTAGCTTTCTCCAGATCTGCGCTAACTGGTGCGGATAGAAAAGAACTGGCGTCCGTGCGCCTGGGTGGCGCCTATATAGGAGCGGTGATGTAATATCCAGTGCTAATGACGTCGATAACGCCACACAGAATTGAACTGAGCCACTCAATGGCATGTGAAGGGGTATAGCTCAAGCAAAGGTTTCCAGATCTAGGCTGACACCTAGGGAAATTCAAAGATAAGGAATCTGCAGCTAGATGTCTCTATCAGATCAAACAAGTAACCCAAACTCCCTCCCCCCCCCGGGCAGATTGGTAACAGCCTTCCATCCATCAGCATCAATCAGTGTGCAAAGATTTATCTGTTCTCCCATCTCAATCACAGACTTGGCAGAATTGAGAGTGTGGTGGGCCAGAAGGAAGACATAGAGTCTGATAGTTCCAAGTATGCTGTCCCGGAGTGTCACTCTGCCCTGGATTAGGGTTTATGTCCCAGAGTTACTTGCCAGTCAGGAGTGAAGGTGTCCAGAGGGGGTAAGGATGCCGTCCTTCTAGACCCCCTTAATTTGTCATGCACAGCTCTTGAAGACAGTTGTGGGGCTCCATGCCACACCTCCAATGGCGTGTCCGATTCCAGATCAGCTCCTCAAAGCCTCAGAGGAGTGCGTACTCTGGCCCTGTGATGCCAATGAGTGGAATTATCAGAAACACATATTCACGTGAAACTCGTTTTCCATCAATTTCCTATATTATAGAAGAAATATCTTGCTACTGACTGAAATACTCCACAATTCCTGGATAAAGACGAAAATCATCTGTTATAAATATCTCAAATTGTAATTCTTCGTGTATCTCAAAGAGATTGTCTGTTTTGAGATACATCAAGAATTACAGAAATACTAGCGATTATTTTATTGCCCTCTATTGTAGTGTCTCTTGGGGAGCACATATTTTTTCACCACTTCTCTTCACAGTTTATGTTTTTCTTATTTTAATAAACTTGTGTTGTTACAAATGTTTTGGTACTGGATTTAGTGGACTAATTTGAGATATTTATAACACATGATTTTTGCCTTTATCCAGGAATTGTGGAGTGATTAAGTCAGTAGCAAGATATTTCTGCTACAATATAAGAAACTGAGGGAAATGAGTTTCTTGTGAATATATGTTTTGTGATAATTGTACCCAGGTTCACGTGAACATTCTGGGTTGCTCCTGTAAAAAAATGTTGCCAATGAGTGGAAGACATTTGCTGTCTCCTCGCTGCTGCTCTTTCTTTTTCCACCTGCTGTTTTGTGGGGCCCCTCGTGGTGTGCTGTGACAGCCACCATCTCTTGTGAGGCGGCGGTTGAGTCCTATGTGCAGTGACCACTTATGTGCCTCTAGCTAGACCCATGTGGCCTAAGGACTGTTGTAAAATAGTGTCACCATCAATCATTAGTTTCAGTCTGGCCAGAAACAGTGGCATGTACTTCACTCTGACATCTTGGAGTTCTCTTTTTAAAGCCAAGAAGGACATTCTCTTGCATTGCACCTCTAAGGTGTAGTCTGGAAAAATTGCCACTCGGGTGTTATCCACCGATAATTACTTGCAGTTGTGAGTGTGCCTCAGGATCAGGGCATGGTCCTGATAGTTCTGCAGGCGGGCCACCACTGGTCGGCCATGCCTACTGGAGAGGGGCGCCAGGTAGTCACCCTGTGGACACGCTCCATGGTGCAGAATTGAGATGGTCCTTGGGGCGCTATAGTTGTTGAGAGCCAGTTCTCTAGGTATGCAACATTTCTGCTCCAACTCTGTCCCCTCAGGTAGGTCCACTATCTTGATGCTGTTTCTTCTGTTGCAGCCTTCCATGTCTTGGGCTCTCTTATTCAAGGTGTCCATCCTAAGAATCAATGCCTCCATCTGGTGTTACAAGGTGGTCAATGCTTGGTGTGTTTCTGCGAGGGTATTGTCATGGTTTTTTACCTCATTTGGCAGCTTCTTATGGTTGTAGCTGAGGAATCTAAAGTCCATCAAGACCTTGTCAATCTTGGTCTTCAGAGTCTCCTTAGTGGGGGTGATCAAAACCAGCATATAGTCAAGTTTGAAGTCCACTGGTGTTACTGTACACTCTCCTTTCCATCTCCCCTGTCCGGGGGTCTAGGGTTCTCATTGTACAGGGTGCTGTCTGTTTCTGAGCGGTGGGTACTTGGCCCCTATCCTGTCAAGCACATCCGACCCATGGTTAGTAGTGTTCCTGGGGACGCCACTGGGATGTGCGGTGTAGTCTCTGGCACCTCACCACCTCTGCGGTGACCAATGGCACAGGTGAAGCCTTTCTAGGTTGTTGCTTCCCTCCAGGGTTAGTGGAGGTCAGCTCCAGAGCAAGTGGAAGCTCAGGGAGAGAAGGTGAAGTGCCTCCTAGGCATCGTAGGAGTCTGATGTAGTCCAGGTATTGTACTCCTCCTTACTCCCCACTTCAGGGGCTCATGTGGCAAGGGCAGTTCCTCCTTCGATGAGGAACTGAGCAGGCTTCCTTTTATGGTCTCCCATTGTAAGTGCAGTTACTGCAGCTAAGGTGGTGCATAGACCCTGTTGTCATCAAGCACAGTGTCTATCGGATTCCCCGGATGAAGAAGGGTCGTGATGATCTCCCCCTGTGAGGGTTCATGGTGGCTCTAGCGAGGGTAGTTCGGGAGCCCTTTGCCTGCCGTGAATGTAGTGTGTTGTCCCAGCACCCACCAGCTGAGGTAGATTCTGTAGGGTGATGTCAAGCAGCTGCTGGTCAGGCTCCTCTGTAGTCAGTCAGGTTCAGGCAAGGAGCGTGGCTGCCCCTGCCAACGCCCTTGGTGCCCCAAGCTCTCTTTATCCCAGAGCACTTGCAAGGTTGAAAACCCTCTCGCCGGGGGAAACCTAAAGTGCGGGCATCTTGTTCGGCGTTGGCCACTTCCCTTCTCATGTTCTCTCTTTGACACTGTGTCCTATCAAAATTGTGGTTTTGATATTCAGGGGGGCATATAGTGCAAAATATTTTATAGGTGTTGGATGACAAACACATCAAATGACGTAAGAAACAGGAACCTTAAGGGGACTCTGGGGCTATTCAAACAGCTTGCAATGCAGCAGTATTTATTGAAGTCTGATTACGTTAGATTAATCAGCATTCATTCTAGTCAAATTAATTAAACAGACCATTAATTTTAGGTTTATGATTTTAAGCATCAAAATCAGTCAATGGAGGCATAAAACTGAATTCTTATTTTAGGGCAAAGCATAGTACCATATTCAACTTACTCCCCCTTTTACAAGCTACAAAGCAAACTCCATTGATAACATTGCACCCAGAACGAGGGATAGCTCCGAATTAAGTAATTCCAGGGTGCGGTATTACTCGCCAGTTAGTAGTAGTTTATTTACAAATGGGGAACACCAATGTGAATTTGTGTTTGTGCATTGTTTTTCCCTGGCTCTGGCCTGGCACATTTTTTTTGTCTACAGAAATATGTGCATAAAGAAATTGCATGGTTTATGGTGTTTCTGCAAAACTTGTAATCCGAAACTCATAATAATATATTTTTAATGTAATGTACCTATATAAAGCACAATTGTAAACAATGTAGAGTCTTACCTGTTGGAATAATTAAAGGAAACTGTGTGAACGGTCACGTCTTTTTCTTTCATGATTTTCACAGCTTCCAATAGAACATGGCTGCAGCTTGTCTGAGGATTCCCATCAGTCAAAATATACAGCCCTTGCACATCTCGGAACTGCAAGGCTCTCTAAAATTGGTAAAAGGTGTGCATTATGGCATGAGTAATACTTTAGACAAGTTCAGGACTGGAGGCTACTAGAGGTGATGGGGGAGGGGAGGTGGTTGGTCCTCCCCTTCAGCTTGTATATCCTCTCTAGCTCCACTGGATCCGAGAAATCCAAACCCAAGCATGTGTGATGCAGTATATGTGGCATAACTTAGTGGCTGATATGACATGGTGGCAAGGAAAACAAGCTTGCAACCACTGACCTAGGTGAAAGTTAGAGGTAAGGTAATGGTGGTGGAGTAATTGTAATGCTGTTTCACAAACACATGAAAATGTATTGTAATGCTCGCACTAATGAAGGGATGATGGTGGTAGAAGTTGTGGTGGTGATGGTCGTAGAAGTGGTGACAGTAGTAGTGATGATAGTAGTATTAGTGGCGTTGGGGGAATGTTCTTAGTGGTAGTAGTGATTGTGGAGACAGTGGTGGTCATAGTCATGAGAATGGTGGTAGCAGTGGTGTTGGTTATCTTGGCAGTAGCAGTAATGTTTATTGTGGTTATTGTAACAGTGGTGGCAATGATAATGGTGGTTTTACTGTTGGTGTAGGAAGCTGCCCTGGTGTGTGGTGGACACCTATGGAGTTGGCACCTTATACCAGGTCCAGGCAACCCCTATTAGTGAGTGTAGGCAGCGTCTAGGAAGCCAGGGGTCTCTAGAGATAGCTGTGGATGAGCAGTCAAGACTTATCTAGGAGACATGCAAAGCTTATGCAACACAACAATAGTCACACACAAACTTATCACAAATGAAAGAACCACAGTGTTTCAAAAATAAAGATACTTTATTATAGTAACACAACACTAAATAACTTATGGGCAGTCCCCCAACTGGAGGTAAGTACACACTATGGTGATCATTATGTCCCTGGCGGTATAATGTGGCGGTAAGACATTATGGGGCTCATTCTGAGCCCGGCGGGCGGCGGGAGCCGCCCGCCTGGAGGGAGCCGCCAAATGACCGCACCGCGGTCAAAAGACCGCGGCGGCCATTTAGACATTTCCTCTGGGCGGGCGGGCGCTCTCCAAAAGAGCGCCCGCCGGCCCAGAGGAAATGCCCCTGCAACGAGGACGCCGGCTCAGAATTGAGCCGGCGTAGTTGCAGGGGTGCGACGGGTGCAGTTTGCACCGGTCGCGTATTTTAGTGTCTGCATTGCAGACACTGAAATACACAGTGGGGCCCTCTTACGGGGGCCCCTGCAGTGCCCATGCCATTGGCATGGCCACTGCAGGGGCCCCGCGGCACCCCCTACCACCATCCTGTTCCTGGCAGGCGAACCGCCAGGAACAGGATGGGGGATTCCAAGGGCAGCGGAAAACCGGCGGGAGACCGCCGGTTTTCCTTGTCTGACCGCGGCCGAACCGCCGCGGTCAGAATGCCCTGCGGGGCACCGCCGGTCTGTCGGTGGTGCTCCCGCCGACCCTGGTCAGAATGACCCCCTATGAGATTGCCGTGTTGGCTGCAGCCAACCCGCAACTTCTCCACTCATACTGCCATGGCGGTATGAGACACCGGGCTGCAGATATATATCTCTAGCCGGAGGCCGACATAGTACCACCCATGGCGTTATAAGCTGGCCTACCACCATGGTTTTCGTGGCGTTAACAACACCGCTTAACCATGGTGGTAGGCCCTACCGATGACGGGGAATTCCTTTCTTGTCACTGGTAGGCAGCTCCTCCACCCCACCAACACTCACCTGACGCCCCCCCACCCCCTCCATCCAAACTCACCCCTCACCCCCCCTACAAGCCATTCACTCACCCCCCACCCCCATACATGCACACACCACACAACTAACCCCACCCCCCAAAGCCACACATGCACACATCACCCCCTCTCTCCCCACCCCCACTATAGTCACAGCGCCCCCCACATACAAGCACAGACACCCACATGCACCACTCATACACCCATTCACTTACACTGACGTACATGCATTCATTCACATACTAAAAAACAAGCATTCATTCAGGCATACTTCCAGACATACTCACACACATTCTTACACACACACTGACATGCAGACACACACTCACTTCACCATTCCTACACGCATTCACTCACACGCATATGACGCAAACAACACACACAGATGCATTCACACACACACTCAACATTCATGCACACACTCAGACACATACACACAACACCCCCCACCCTCCCATCCCCCTCCCCTGTCAGAAGATGACTTACCTTGGGTAAGGAGGTCTTCCGGCAGGAAACGGGAAGAGGTGCTGCTACCGCCAGCAGCGCCCCGCCAGAAGAACACCGCCAGGCCGTATTACTGGTCATAATACGGCTGGCGGCATTCTACTGGTGTGGCGGTGCTGGTGTTAGCACCGCCAGGTTACCACCTTTGCCACTATGAACACTGCCCTTATTGTGGCGGAAGTCAGGCAGTGCTCATAATATGGCAGACTGATGGTAGCTGCCGTGGCGGTATGTTGGCGGTGGTAGGCAGTATGTTATAATTAGGGCCTATATATATATATATATATATACACACACAAAATAATAATTAGGAATTGGCACAAGAAACAACAAGCATTGGCAAGAATTAGTGAAAAATAGTTAGGACCCTAAAGAAGTACCAAACCATAAACCATATACTATAATAGTGGCATGCAAAGTAAAGTACCCCACCCAAGGATATTGAGTTGGTAAAAGGAAGCTGGAATAACTAGGCACCCCAAGAAGTGAGTACCTCAGTGACTCCCAGCGACCAGGAGAGCAGAGGTAATGACTTGGTCTTCCCAAGAACTAACAAGTGGATTTAGAAAAAGGATTGGGCAAGAGCATGCCCAGTCCAAAAAAAAATCAAAGGTGCTTTTTGGAAGAAGAAGACCTGCAAAGAAGGGGATAGAGTCCAGTCCACGATGGAGTGTCCGGTAGGGGCAGGAGCCACTACCCACCCTTCTGTGGATGAAGAACCGGGTTGGCGGGGGAAGAAGACCAGTTGTAGAGCCCAGGAGCTTAAGAGGAGTCCTTGGAGTGGTGCAGATGGTGTCCTATGTCAGTTGTCTAGTTGCAGATGGTCAGTGGTTAGGAGAACCACCAACAAGCCTAGGCAACTGCAAGAAGAAGCAAAAGAAGAGTTGCAAGGCCAAAGAGGACCAGCAAGGCTCAGGGGACTCCTGAAGAGGACTCCCGCATCCCTGAAGCAGCAGAGAGGAGATTGTGCTTGGCAGGATGAAGTGCTGGGGGCCGGGGCTACTCGAAGCCTGAAGATCCCTTGGAGCAGGAGACAAAAAGCCTTGGTAGCTTCAATAGTTGCTTTGCATAGAGGTACTGTCCTGCAAGGAGAGGCAAGGGCTCACTGTGTCCCAAGTTGGAAATCTGGCAGAAAGGACCAAGGGGACCATTCCAGAGCACCATCTGTGATGCAGGATCCACGTGGTTCCAGAGGAGAGCAGATCCACACAACCAGACGTCATTGCTGTAGGTGCCTGCAGATGACTTCTTCACTCCAAGGGAGATTCCTTCTTACTTCTTGGTGCAGGCTGTAGTCTCGCTGACCCCAGAGGATGCACAGTTGGGGAAATGTTGCAGTTACAGGAAGGAGCCGGAGAAACAATATTGCAAAGCGAGGTCGTCGCAGGAGTTACAGTCTTGTCCGTTACTGAAGAGTCCAGTTGCTGTTCCAGTGGCCAGAAGTAGAAGTAAACGATGCACAAAAGTCCTGGTGGAATCTTGCATGTTGAATCTGAGGACCCACACTCCAGGGAGTCCCTAAATAGCCCTAAGACGGGGTTTGATCACCTAGCATGGTGACCACCTATCAGGAGGGGTCTCTGACGTCACCTGCCTGAGCTGGCCACTCAGAGGCCCCCAGGGGCCTCTGCACATCTTGGTTTCAAGCTGGTGGAATCAAGTGGCCATTTGGAGGAGCTCTGGGCACCACCCCTGGGGTGGTGATGGTCAGGGGTGTGGTCACTTCCTTTGTCTAGCTCTTTACCAGAGCAGGGAGCGGGGGTCTCTGGACTGGTGCAAACTATTTTATGCAAGGAGAGCACCAAATGTGCCCTTCAAAGCAAACCGGTGGCTTGGGGAGGCTACCTCTTTCAAGCCTTGAAACACCTATTTCCAAGGGAGAAGGGGTGTTGCCTCCCTATTCCACAGGAAATCCTTTGTTCTGCCTTCCCCTGCTTGAGCTGGTCAAGCAGCAGGAGGGCAGAAACCTGTCTAGGGGGTGGCAGCAGCGGGGCTGCCTGGAAAATCCTAGAAGACTGGTAAGGTCAATACTGGGGTGTCCTCTAAGGAGCCCTCGGAGTGCATGGGATCATACAACCAATACTAGCAACAGTATTGGAGTATGATTACAACATGTTTGATACCAAACATGCCCAGGTTTGGAGTTACCATTATGTAGCTGGACGCAGATAGTGACCTGTGTCCAGTACACACGTAAAATGGCTTCCCGCAAATTAGGAAGTCCAGTGCAATGGGAATAGAGTTTGCAGGGGCACCACTGGTCATGCAGGGGTGCCCTTATACACAGGGACCTGCACCCTGCCCTCTGGGCTAGGAGGGTATACCATAGGGGTGACTTACAGTGACCTGGTGCAGTGACATGTGGTGAAAGGGTGCATGCACCTTTTCAGGGAGGCTGCAATGACAGGCCTGCAGACACATTTTGCATGGGCTCCCATGGGTGGCTCAGTACATGCTGCAGCCCGTGGGCCTTGCGCCCCAATGCCGTGGGTACCTAAGTACCATATACTAGGGATTTATAAAGGGGCACTAGTACACCAATTGTGGAGTGCACAAAGTCCTAGGCAACCAAATTTAGAGGGAGAGAGCACAATCACTGGTTAGCAGGATCCCAGTGAAAACAGTCTAAGCATACTGATAGCAGGCAAAAGGTGGGGATAACCATGCCAGAGGGTACTTTCCTACAGTTGGTTGTAATGGTGGTGACATGGCTAGTGGTGGTATTGATAGTGATAATGCTGGCAGTTGAGAAAACGGTAGTGGCAATAGTAATGGCAGTGGAAATGTTGGTAGTAATGGTTTTGAAACTGGTGGCAGTGGAGATGATGATGGTAATTGTAATAATAGTAGTGGTAATGGTGGTTGTTAGACCTGTCAACCTTAGGGTGGTCTTCCCCAAAACGTTTTGCCTTCACCCCTCCTATTTTACAGAATTCATTTTTGTAGGCTTTAGGTCATTGTGCACTTCAACACTGCTAACCAGTGCTAAAGAGCTTTTGCTCACTCTCTAAAACATGGTAAAATTGGCTTACACCTGATTAACATATTTATTTTACTTAT
The DNA here is from genome assembly GCF_031143425.1 of Pleurodeles waltl. Taxonomy (NCBI): domain Eukaryota; kingdom Metazoa; phylum Chordata; class Amphibia; order Caudata; family Salamandridae; genus Pleurodeles; species Pleurodeles waltl. The sequence continues at coordinate 242,395,839 of NC_090449.1, read as the reverse complement.
ACTTCCCTAGTAAAATTGTATACCATATACCCAGGGCTGGTAAATTAAATGCTACTAGTGGGCATGCAGCACTTACTGAGCCACCCACTTAAGTAGCTCCTAAAACCTGTTCCAGGTCTGCCATTGCAGCCTGTATGCAGTTTTAGACTGCCAATTTGACTTGGCAAAATAACCCCTTGCCAAGCCTACTGCTCCTTTATTATTATTACATATGTCACCCCTTGGGTAGGTCCTACTCAGCCCACAGGGCAGGGTACAGTGTATTAACAAAGTTGGACATGTACTATTAAATTCTGCATATCCTGTTAGTGAAAAACTCTTACATTTGTTTTTCACTACTGCAAAGCCTGCCTCCGCCATAGGATAACATTGGGTTACATTATTACGTTTAATAAGTGATGATTTCCAGTAGGTAGGAATGACGAGCTTGGTATTTAAAGAATTGTCAATGTAAACCTTCTTTAAGGGTAAAGACAGATCTTAAGTCATAATTTTGAAAATGCCACTTTTAGAAAGTTGCCATTTTCTTGTCCCAGCCATTTGCTGCATGCAACCTGTATCCTGGGTCACATGACTAGGTGTAGCTGTCAGTTGGTCTTCATGGATTAATTCCCTCACACAGTGAAACAAAGGGGGAAGAAGTGTTGTGAGGATGGGTCATCTCTGTCAGGATGAGGGGAAGGAGCTGTCACCTGCCACACTATAAATACTTTGCTGCAGCACGCTCACAAAGGGTTTCACACTAGTCTTTTGCGCCCCCAGACAAGCTGGGATCAGGGCAGGGAGGAAGGAAGTTCTAGACACCTCTGGCAAGGGAAGACTTTAAAAGCTTCTCCATCTCCAAAGCTGGTACCAGGTATTACTGGACCCTCGGACCCAACTCTTCAGATCACTTCTGGACCTGTAGACTCTTTCAGCAAGGTCTGCCCACCTTTGAAGCCGATCCTGCTACCCAAGCCGTGCTCTACTAAGGACTGCTTTGCTGCCCCAGGACACTTCTGCTGCTGTGAGCTGCCCTGCTGACTCCAGCCTGTTTGCATGGACCCGGGACTCCAGGAAATCTCTAAGGGTCAGTAAGTTGACCCCTGTTTAAGCCACAGGGACATACCAGGTTTCTTCCAAGTCAAAGTAACTCTATGCAGCAAGGCACAACTTGCCACCGACATCGGCCCAGCGCAACTCATCTTGTCCTCTGTACTGATGCATCGCAAGCCCAGGTGGCTCCTTTGACACAGATGCTGTGTCGACGCATAGCAACACAACCCTTTGCAGGCCCAGCTGCTTCCTCGTCGACGACACAGAACCCTGCCTCGAAGCTCCCACCAACGGCTTTCTCGGCTCCTCCACTGCATTATGCATCTCAACTCTCAGACATCGCATCGCAGCTCTTCATCGATTCAACGCTGGCCCGCTTAGCTCGACACAAGGACTTTGCATCTTGATGCCCAGGCCACAAAATGCTTTGTCGGGCGGACTGAACTCAGATCTGTATCCAGCCCACGCTCCATTGGGGTCGGCCTGAACTTGTGACATGGACCCGGTCTACTGTGACCAGATTACCATGGTTGGAGCTTTTTGCTTCTTTGTGCTTGACTTCTACAAAACCTTTAAAACTCCATACCTCTAGATCTACTAACTGGATTTTTTTTGTTTTGGCATCAAATAATTTATTAAAACTGACTCTATTATTCTAGATTGCTGTGGGATTTTTCTTGTGTTGTGTTTTCACTTAATTGCTGTTTGCGTATTGCATAAATATTTTACACTTTGCCTTGAAGTTAAGCCTGACTGCTTTGTGCCAAGCTACCATAAGATCAAGCACAGGTTGATTTAGAGACTTCAGTGGTTCACACTGACAAGAATTGTGGCTGTTGCTTGAGAAGGGCTCACACCAACCCAATTTCTCACAGTGGTGATGTGCTTGTGGCAGTAGTTTTAATGTTGGTAGTGGTGGTAATCATGGTGTTAATAATGTGGTTTTAGTAATGGTGGTAGTAAAGGTGGCAGTGGTGCTGATATTGGGGGGTGACAAGTAGTGGTGGTAAAGGTGAAAATGGCAGGGGTTGTAATGGTAAATCTATTACACAAACACAGGATAACGGTGGTTGGTAGTGACGAACAAGTTACTTACCTTTGGTAATGCAATATCTGGTAGTAACGGAATCTAGCTGCAGATTCCTTAGTTTAGAATCTTCCCCAGGTGTGAGACTAGATCTGGAAACTTTTTTTCCCCCCGCATGTCTGCGGGTCGGAAGATGGTGTCGTGCGACTCCGTACTGACATCGTCCACCAGGTGTGGCGTCAACAGAGTCCATGTAACCTCCTCTCCAACGTCAGTTTCTTCTGTTACTGTTTTTCCGCACTCAAAACGTGGAGCCACATAAAGAAACTGCCTAGCAAAATAGTGTTCTAAAATAAAAGACACCCTTGTGTCAAATAGTCACTTAATTCTCAATTCAGGATATGAATTCCATAATCTGTGAGACAAAAGAGGATTTGGTTTGCAGAGCGTGCAGGATGGGAGGGTTGTTAAGGAACCTGTGGCTAGGTCCTGTCTCTACCAGATATTGCAATACCGAAAGTAAGTAACTTGTTCATCTGATAGAGACATCTAGCCACAGATTCCTTACTTTAGAATCAGATACCAAATTCATATCATCCTCGGAGGAGGGTCTGAGAATTGAGACTATTAAAAATCCCCAAATAGAACAAAACCGGCCTAGAAGAAGAGAAAAAGACCAGACGTTCATAATAATTTATGTGCGCAATAACATACTCTACAACATAAAAACCTGTGGAAGGAACCACGGGTAAATAAAGTTTTAAGACACAAAAAACATGGTAATAAATGTATCCATGTTAGTATGACAAGATTTTCAGAAGCAACCCAACTATATGAATATAAAACTATTAGGGCATCAGGAAGAGCAGGAGGACATCCGCTTTACAAATTTTATGCCTATTAGTTTGGATATAGTGGAAAAATCACTGAATTCAATAAAATCAGGATCCCCGTTGGACCCTGCGCCCCCCCAGATTTTAACTATGGGATTACCCATCTTAGGCCCATTAATCACTAAACTGATTAACACCTCATTAGTTTCTGGTAGGGTGCCAGATTCTTGGAAACAAGCAAATGTGAAACCTCTGCTGAAAAAACCCAATGCAGATTCTAAAATATTGAATAATTATAGACCAATCTCGCTGCTACCCTTAATGGCTAAACTGACAGAGAAGCATGTACATAGCCAGCTGTCTACGCTTCTGGAGGAAGAAAAACTCTTACATCATACTCAGATGGGTTTTAGGCCTAAACATGGAACAGAAACCGCACTGATTGCCATCACGGAAGAAGCAAAAAAAAGGATGGATAACGGATGTGAGACCGCAATCATCCTTTTAGATCTGAGCGCAGCATTTGATACAGTTGATCTAAGCATCCTCGCAACTAGATTACGGGAATGTGGAATCGCGGGCACGGCACTAGAATGGATCAACTCATATGTATATGGTAGATCCTTTCAGGTGCTGGATAGATCCTACATCTCTAAGCGCACCTTCAGTACTTGCGGTGTTCCTCAGGGGTCGGCGCTGAGTCCGCTACTCTTTAATGTCTATATGCGGCCTTTGGCAGGGATCGTAGAACCATTTGGAGTAAAATTGGTCTCATATGCAGATGATACCCAACTAGTTGTCTCCTTCTCGAAAGCCCGACCAGACCTGGGCACGGCATTAGGACCATGCCTGGAAGCAGTGGCTACATGGATGGCGGGTAGTAAAATGAAGCTTAACAATGAAAAAACAGAGGTGATGTACTTTGGGAATAATAAGCCCTTAGCTATGTCCAGCAATCTAGACGGAGCCTCCACTCTGCCTCCTCCCAAAAGCCTTATTAAAAGCTTGGGCGTCTGGTTGGATCCCCTACTATCAATGGCACAACATGCCAATAGAATAGCATGAACTTCATTTGCCCTGCTTAGGATGCTCAGAAAGGTTCTAACAATACTACCTTTTTTGGCCAGAAGATTGGTCATCCAGGCGGTGATAGGCTCGCGAATTGACTATGGCAACGCATTGTTTATAGGATCTCCTAAATTTGTTATCCAAAGACTACAAAGAGTACAGAATGCCGCGGCACGCCTACTTTTAAACATCCCTAAACAACACTCTATAAGAGCAGGAATCGTCTCCTTACACTGGCTTCCGGTTGCAGAGAGGATTCAGTTTAAGGCCCTCTGTCATATTCACAGGGCCATCTTTAATAAGGGTCCTGAAATGCTTAAAACACTGGCACAGATTTATGTTCCAGCTAGGCCACTCAGATCCTCATCAGCTAACCTGATCATGGTACCGTTGGTTAGGAAGGCAAGATGGGGAGGAAGATCACTGGCATATCAAGGTGCTGTGCTGTGGAACAACCTGCCTTTCAGTATAAGATCCAATTCTCAAGAAACTTCCTTTAGGAAGGACATGAAAACATGGTTATTTAAAACCTAAATTCTTCAACGAATAGAAATAGTTTCATCTTTGCGATGGCACTTGAAGCGCTACGAGGCCTTAGGGCAGTTAGGCGCTATATAAATACGCATAACATAACATAACATAACATAACATTAGCACCCTTAATAGGATCCAAACCCATGCACGCTCCCCCATTACAAATAGTGAAAAGACCACAGTAATAAAAGTCACAAGGACATTGAAAGCATGGGGCTAACGTTACCCATGACAGTAGGACAATTTTGCCAAATGACCCTATGAATATAAATTCATTTGCCTGTATATCCAGACCTGAACTTCATGTTCGATACTTGTGAAATATAGATCAGCAGGCCATGTCACAGAGCAATACCTCTTTGCTATATGAAGTTCTATCCTAGCCAGACCTGGCTATGATAACTATGCCTCTCTTGTATTTCCACATGTATCAATGACGGACACCATAAACGATAGGTATCATTTTATGACACCACATTAGTTAGGTGAATTGCACCATATCACTGAGCATGTATTAATTCTGCTTCGATTAGAGGTAGTCAAACAAGGAATGGCACCCGGGAGTCAACCTTGGTCCTGAAGAGGAGCCTAGGGGTAAGGCTCCGAAACATGTAGACTTGGAAGTCAGGTACATTACATCCCCCACTTCCGCAGCCCCTTTTTAATTATACTGATTTCAAGAGATCTATGAAATCATTGGAATTACTAGGAGACAGGTATTTTAACTCACACAAGACCCTACCACTCCTATCCCTCCTGTGATTCACATTTAATAGAATACATCAGTGCTCACACGTATTCAGTAGGTCGTAGCATGCCCGTCCGTAGTAGAACAGGAAGAAACCCAATGATGAAGCATGCCACGAAGGGGTAACCCTGGTGGGTAGTGGTAGTAGTCATAGTGATGGAGGTAACAGTGTTGGTGGAAATTATGGTGTTAGCAACTGTGCTGTTGGTATTAACAGTAATGGTAATAGTGGTGGTGATAATTATGGATGTAAAAATGATAGTAATGGTGGCAAAATGGAAGTGGTGGTAAAGCAAATACTGTTGTTGGTAATGGTGGTGAAGGTAATAGATGTGGTGGCTACGATGATGGTACTGTAATAATTGTAATGGTAGTGGCAATGATGATAGGCGTGGTAAGAGTGATGGTAATGGTGTTGGTGTTGACCCTGCTTATGATGGGGGTGTTAGTGGTAATGACTTTGCTGGTAATGGTTTGAGTGGTAATTGTAATGTTCTTCCACAAACACATGAAAATGCGTTGTTATATGTAGTGCACCCACTAATGCAGTGATAATGGGATTAGAAGTCATGGTGGTGATGGCAGTAGTAGTGGTGATAGTGGTAGTGGTAGTACTGATGATCATAACGGAAGTGGTTTTCAGGGAAATGTTGTTGGTAGTAGTGACTGTTGAGACTGGCTATGGTAGTGTTAACAGAGGTGACAATAGCAGTAGTAGTCATCTTGTCTTGGTGATAGTGGTGAGAGTGGTTATGTGACAGGTGGCAATGATAATGGTAGTGATTAACAACAGGCCCTGATAATGGTGATGGAGGTATTAATGGTAGTGGTAGTGGCAGGGCCGGCTTTAATGCTGGTGGCCCCCTCTGCGACAGTCTTTTTTAGCACCCCCCCCCCCCATAACCACCTCCTCGGATTCCCTAACTACCACCCCGAAAATGTGCCCCTCATCTCTCATTCCCTTTCACATACATTCATTTGTTTAAAGCGCTTGTAAAGGCTTGCTTCACTAATCTACTCAGCTAGCCACATAAAATATAGTTCTGCTCTTTGCAGAAGGCATATTAACCCTCTATGCTACTTTATGGTGAGTCAAAGCTGCTGCTAGACAAAACTCCAATCTATCTCCCAAGCAGGAACATTAATCACAAGAGGCACCATGACATTTTAATTGCTTCCTGAAGGCTGGACACACAAGGGACTTTTCAGCAGGTGTTTTTAAATTGAAAATTTCGTATTTATTGCTAAACACGGCGCCCCTCCCCCCAATCCAGGTCAGCACCTGGTGCGGCCGCACCATTCGCACCACCTCAAAGCCAGCCCTGGGTAGTGGTAATGATAGTAGGGAAAGAAGAGACAGTGATGATAATGGTAATGATTGTGGTATTGGTGGTGATTGTTGTAATGGAGTTGGTTTAGTGGCAATGTTGCAGAAGTAATGGTAGTTCACTTACACCAATGCTTAAGAAAGTAGTGGTAGTGCTGGTAATAATGTAGTGGTTGTGATGATGGTAGTAGTAGTGGTGGTGGTGGCAATAATAGAGGTGAAAGTAGTGATGTTGCTGGTGGTGGTGCTGTTTGTGATAATAATGATGATGGTGGTAGCAGTGATGTTGGTCCTAGTGGCTCTAGAGCTGTTGTTGGGGATCATGGTGTTGTTCATAATAGTGGTGCTGTTGGTGATAGTGATGGCTGTGATAGCTGTGGTGATGATATGGTAACACTGGTAGAAGTTGTAATGATGTTAGTGGAGATGGTAATAAAGGATCTGGTGGTGTGGGAATGGCGTTGGAGATAATGGTAATGATAGTTGTGGCATTGAAGACAATGGTAATGATAGTGCTGGTAATGGTGGTGGTGTAATGATGGTGGTAATAGTTGTGGTAATGTAATAGGGTTAATACTTGTGGTAAAAGTGTTGGTTATGGTGGTCATACTAATAGTGCACATGCAGGTGGCAATGTAGATGTGGTTATGGTGGTGGTTGCAGTGTAAATGGTAATGGTGCTGCTAGTAATGGTGGGGGTGGTAAAGAAGTTGGTGGTAGTAATCAGGGTAAAAGTGGTGGCAATGCTGTTGATGGTACTAGTGGCAGTGGTCTTGGCAACGGTAATGGTGAAGTGTAATGAAGATAGTGGTTATGTATGCGGTAATGGTAGGGATGTGAATGATAATGGAGGTGGTGTTAATGGTGGGAGTGTGAAAGGTCATGGTAACTGGAATGCCCATACACAAACATGTGAAAACATGGTGGTGGTACTGTTGGCAGTCGTGATGGGGTGATTTTGGCAGTAGTAGTGGTAGCAATGGTATTGGTAGTAGTTTGGGATGATAGTGATGGTTTACACTGATACAGTGGTGAGAGTGGTGATAGTGGCAGTACTGGTGAATATAGATTACAATATTAATGGTAATGCTTTAACACAAACACATAAGAACATGGTGGTCGTAGTGCTGGCAGTAGTAATAGTGGCAATGGTGGTTGTAAACATAGTGAATTCTATGATATTATGGTAATAGTGGTTACAGAAGTGGTGGTGATAGAAGTAGAGGTGTTTGTTTTGATGTTGCTACTGGTAGTTTGTATTGTTGGTAGTGATAGTTATAGTGATAGAGGAGAGGTGGTTGGTAGAGGTAGCATCGGTGATTACAGGATTAGCGGTGATGTTGGAGATGGTGGTGATGATGTTGGTGAAAAGTGATGGTTGTGAAAGTGATACAGACAGTGATGGTGATATTGGTGAAATTGTGATGTGCTGGTAATGCTAGAGTGATGGTAATCATGGTAATAGTGGTAACATTAATGGTGGTGTAATGACAGTAGCAGTGGAGATCAAGGTATGCATGGTAATAATGGTAGTGGTGGTGATAGCGCAGTAGTGATAGTAATGGTGGTGGGAATGGAGTTGGTGGTTGGAATCAGTTGGCGGTGATGAGAACAATGGTGGTGGTAAGGTTGATAGTGGTAAAAGTAGAAATAGTTCTAAAAATGTAAGTTTGGTAATGGTGGGCATGGTGGTGACCGTGATTTAGTCTTGGTAATGGTAAAGGAGATGGTGGTAATAGTTGGAGTTTGAACAATAATATGGTAAATGTAATCGAATGATTACGGCAAAGCTCTTACACAACTGACAATGTGGTGCTAGTGGCAGTACTGGTAATATTGGTAATGGTGCTAGAAGCGATGATGGTTGTAGCGCCAGTTGTGTTGATTATAGTAGTGGTATTGGAGATCATATTGCTGGTGGTAGCAATATTAGTAGTGATAGTGGTGATGAAAGTTAAGTGAATTGTGGTGGTAATATTGAAGGTGACAGAGGAGTGGTGTTGCTGGTGATAAGGGGATGCTAGTGATAGTGGCAGTGGTGACTGTGGAAATGATGACAGTAATCTTGGTGGAAATCGTGGTAGTATTATTGGTAGATGTGGCTGTCATGGTGATGTAATTGTGATAATGGTAATGTTTGTGGTGATGGTAACTGAGGTAAAAAAGTTGGCACTGGTAATAGTGCTAGAGGCAGTAATAATGGTGGTAATAGTGCTTGGGATAATAATGGTAATAACAGTGGTGGCAATGGTGCTGTGGTGAGAATGGAGATGGGGCAAGGATGGTTGTGGGAATGGTAATGGTGGTGTTGGTAATGGTGGTGGTAATAAATGTAACAGCGGCAGGGGTAAAGATGAGGGTGGTAATGAAGGTAATAGTGGTGGTAATGAAATCATGGTAATGGTGGAAACTTGAATACAAGGGTGATAATGCTAAAGGTAGTATTGCTAATGGTGATCATGCAAATGTTCTTACACAAACACTAGAGAACATGGTTTGGGGTGTTATTGTTCGAAGTAGTGGTGATGGTGGTAGCAGTGGTGGTGAGAGTGATGGTGATGTTGGTGAAACTGGTGAGGACAATGGTAGCAGTGGCGGTGACGATAACAGCAGTAGTGGTGATTTTTGTGATAGGGATGGTGGTAATAGTAATGGTGATATTGATAGTGGTGCTTGCTTTAGTGGTGGTGATTAATGGTGGTGATAATAGTTGTGCTAATGGTGATTGCAGTGAAGGTGGCAGTAATTTTTAAGGCAGTGGTGGTGATGTGAGGATGATAACATTGATAGTGGTAGTAAACATAGTGATGGAGGTGGCAGTAGTGGTGATAACGATGGTGTCAGCAATTTTGCTAGTGCTATCAAAAGTAATGGTAATAATGGTGGTGTTAATGCTGATAATAATGGTGGTGGAAATGATAGTAATGATAGACGTGGAGTCAAGATTCCACCAGAGAGCAGAGTCCTCTGATCTCCACCTCTCCCAGATGACTGCCCCATCCCAGAAGTGACACATCTGTCTCTACTGTCAGGTCTGGTTAGGGAAGGGAATGGAGTCTTCCTTTGACCCAAATGCAGTTCGTGAGCCACCACTGCAGGTCCTCTGCAGTTTCCGCCGAGATCTGGACCTAATGCTGCACCTACTGGAACTTTAGGTCCCACTGCAGAGCCAGCATATGTCATTTGGCATGATTCACTAGTAGGATGCAGAAGGCCAAGAGGCTCAGCAGCCTCAGAGTCTTTCTCTTCTAAATCCAGGATAGAGGCTGAAACATCGGTATCATAACAAGTGCTCCCAGTTTTCCATTTTTACTGATTTTTAAAAATTAATACAAACAAAAAACAATGTGTTTCCTGTCTGCACATATTTTTAAAAATTGAAAAATACAGAACATCGGGCTTTGTTTAAGTCACTTTTCATACTGTCGTTCACCAATTCCAGGCTAACTGCTGAGCAGATAGATGGTGTGTGGAGTTAAAAAAACAAGGTGAGATTTCCTTAAATAACAACATATGTCAACATCCATTTATAGTATAATGCTAATATTTACCTGTGGGTGTATTGTTATGTAATTTTTGGCTGCTTAATTTGCTAACACATAACAGACATCAAAGTACAAGTGCATGTAGTTAAATAAATGTCGAAATATACAATTTTACAACCTAATTATTCACGGAACACAAAATAAATATGGATAAATACAGGTGGAAATGTTAAAAAACATAAATACAATGAATCCGGGAGCCCTAATTATAAACTGAATATCTTGGACTCACTGCTTGGGAGGATAAGCATGAAACAGCAGTGTTTCCAGAACAGCTCCGATGAAAGGGAGCTTCTGAAAGGGAGTCAGGTTTACTTTGGCACGTTAACATTGAAACCCAGCTAATGCAGGAGGTCTGCCGTAATCTGAAGGTGGGAGACAACAGCCTGGGGTGAGCCCGCCCTCAACGGGCAATCGCCAAGTTAGGAGAAGACTGAAACCCCTAACCTGCGCAGATGAGCTGTTACCACTGCCATCACTTTGGTGAACAACTGAGGGCTGTGGTTAAGGCCAAAGGGCAGCACGATGAACTGAAAACGTTTATGACCTACCTTGAGCCGCAGGTAACACCTGTGGCCAGACAGGATGAGGATGTGAAAATTCACATCCTGCAAGTCCAACACTACCAGCAGTGTCCTTGGTCTAGGACAAGTTCTGAGCCAAAGTGGGCATCTTGAATTTACGGTTCGCAGGTCTAGAATAGGGCGAAGACCCTTGTTCTTTTTGGGAATCAATAAGTAGCAGGAATAACAACCACTGCTTACTTATGACATCGGAACCCCTTCTACAGCTTCCTTGGCCAAGAGAACTGTAACTTTCTCTTGGAGCAGAGACAGATGTTCCTGTGCCAGCCGTTCTTGAGTTGGCGGTATTGGGGTTAGGGAGAAATTGGAAAGGGAAGAAATAGCCACTCCAAATGATCTGCAAGATCTATTTGTCTGATGAAGGAATGCAACCTTTTTGACATGGTTAGCACCGACCTTTTGCCTGGGTTCAGGTGTGGCTTTGACTGTTAGTGCACTGGGTCCCTGGTAATCAGGTCGCCAGTGCCAGATCTCTTCCTCAAAACTGCTCAGTTGTTTTGCACAATTGGCAAACTCTTTAGATACCACTGTAAGTCCCTTGTAAATGGTACCTCTGGTACCTAGGGCAGGGGTACTAAAGAAGACCTCTGAGTGCTGCAGCACCAGTTGTGCCACCCTCCAGAGAACCCTCACCAAACCCACACAAAGCTGCCACTGCAGACTGTGTGTGTTTTGGTCAGGCTAAATTGAAAACACGACCTGTCACATACCCCTGTGTGCCAGGTCTCCTATCTCCTATCGTAACCCTAAGGCAGGGTGCAACAAGGCACATGTGAGGGCATATATGCATAAGCTATGCCTCTGTCGAGCCTGAGACATAGCAAGTGCACAGGGAGGCCATTATAAATGCCTTTGCTGGACCCTGGTCATTACGAGCCCCCCAACTACATGATGGCTTCTCTGAACCCTGGGATGTTTGGTATCAAACATCTCAGAATAATAAACCCTCACTGACCACATTGGTAGATTTAGTAATAAATGCACACAGAGGGCACCTTAGACGTGTCCCCTGAAAACCTACCAGCTACTAGTGTGATGACTGACTGGTCCTGAACAGTTCAGCCATCAGAGACGTGTTTCCAGCCACACAAGATGAGAGCCAGCACTCTTGAGGGCCTGAGACAAAGGCCTGCACTGGGTGGAGGCGTTACCACCTCACCCAGGCAAGATGAACATTCCAGGGCAGGGAGCTTTAAAGGCCTTGCCGTCTTTGAAATGCGACCCAGGTCTCCCCAAATGGCGGAGAAGACCAACCCCCCTGCCCTGACTACTCGCTTGACAGCAGCACAGGCGAGAAAATTTGTTAAATTAGGAGAGTGCCCACTTCATGTCAGTCCCACCCCTAAGGTGGATAAGCTGAAGTGGACACTACTTTTCAAATTCCTCCATCTTGCTTGGAAGGAATTAGGCCACTAGGGTTAGGGTTAGGTCCACTTTCCAGCGGAAGTGGTCATAAGAGGTGTGTAGTCACCCTAAAGGTGGTCAGCCCATTGGCTACTGCCTGGCACTCTCTGTAACACCCCTAAATTGAGTAGTTAGGTGGCACCCCTGAACCCTAGAACTGAAATTTCAACAACCTATGAAGACCCTGACAAAGAAGAGTTGCACCGCAGAAGAGGAAATGAAGAAGCAGCTGACCACGCCGGACTGCCTGCTGACCTCAAAGGGCTCTGCACAAAAAATCCAACTTATCCAGCCTTCAATAAGGATTCAAGTCTCCTGTGAGCAGCGGACCTGCTCTGCAGGAAGAAAACTCCAAGGAAAATACTCTGCAGCTGTTGGACCCTGGAATCCCAACACCAGAAGTAACCACTGCACCCGACGTCCACGTTCTGAAGTGAAGCAAACCAACTGTGCCAACTCGGGTCCCCAGCTGTGTATAGACCTAGACAAGTGTGGTCTCATCCACCTTGGACTCTCCCAAGACGCCTGCAGCCTCTGCACCCAAGCCCCGTCTCCCTCATGGCTTGTGGTGAGAGAAAATCTGACACCTCGAGCAACCACTCCACCCGTGACCCCTGACCCCAGCTGAGGTAGGTCATTGGTGCCAACCATATCCCCCAACTCCCAAGAGTTCGAGTCCACCCTGAGCCCACCCCGATGGACTCCCCAACGACATCTGCAGCCTGAACATGCTGGACCCCCTGACCGCGAGTGCTCCTGGACGAGAAAACCTGATGCCTAAAGACACACCTGCACCCATCGTCTCTGGGCACAGAAGAAGAGAAGCAAAGGTGCACCCACATCCCCGAGCACCCCAAGTTTACTACTTACCTGCTTGTTGTCCCTGACTGGCTTCCTAGGCAGAGCCTGCAGCCTGTTTGTCACGAGGTCCAACTCCCATAGAGAACCATTGGGCACCTGACGCCTTACTGCTCTTCTGCACCCAGCCGCCCTACTGCTGCCCAATTTGATATGTTGGTGTGGTTCTGAAACGTGCCCAGTACTTACCTTTACTCCCTGAGATTGGCTTTGCAAGTCGTTGTTAACACTTTGTTTGGGGAACATTGTTTTCCTCCATAGAATAACATTGAAAATTGTTGGTTTCTGAAACTGCTAAGTATATTTATGCTTAAAAGTCTACTTACCTGATTACGAAGTTCTTGGGTTTGAAACATATATAAAAATAATTATTTCTCTAAATTGGTCTCAGATTTTTTTTTTGTGTGTGTGTGTCTCATTTATTGCCTCTGTGAGTCGAACAAGTGCTTAGCATTACCCTCTGAGCCTAACTGCTCTCCCACACTACTACAAAATAGAGCATTAGTCCTATCTACTTTTGCCTCTGCAATGCCAATTGGGGATCCATTGGACTCCCTGCACAGTGTACTTCATTTTAGTGCACTATATAGAGAGCCAGCTTCCTAAATTAGATGTAATGATTGCCAGTGGAGGAGATTATATTGGATTCTCCCTCCAATGGGCACCTGTAGTCTTGCAGAACCAGACTAGGCATGCTTAGAGACTGCTGCTAGTTTGGTGGTGAATGACTTCTGGCTACCTGACCCACTTGGTCAGAACGCACCATGTCCACCTTCTTGCACCGCTTGGGAAGCTTGCGCAAGACGGTGGCTGGCATAAGGTTATCACAGTGGACGACCCTTCCGTAGCCACAAAAGGGGTGGAAGGCAGACTGCAGAGGAGGTGTCACTGAGAGGCCCAAGGACTTGGCTGTAGTCTGCGAGTCCTTGAAGTGTTCCAGCACCAAGTCTGCCTTTTCTCAGAAGAGATGAGTCCCATCGAAGCGCATGTCCGTGAGGTTAGCCTGGAGATCACCCAAACAGCCAGATGTTCTTAGCCAGGCATAGCGCTGTAATGCCCCAGTTGATGAAACTACTCTGCCCAGTGAGTCAGTCATATCCAAACTACACCGAATAGTGAACTTTGCTGCACCCCTCCTGTCTTTCATCTCTTGGGAAAGGATGGCCTGTGCCTCCTCCAGAACCTGTGGCAGCACTTGGGCAACCATATTTCATAGGGTGTGGGAATAATGACCCAAAAGACATGGGGTGTTCACCGACTGCAATGACAGGCTGGTGGAAGAAACATCTTTTTCCCAAGTGTGTTCAGCCTCTTGGATTCCTTATCCAGCGGAGTGGCAGGGAATGCGCCATATGAAGTTGAGGCTTGGACTACCAAGCTCTCAGGGATGGGGTGTTGGCTGAGGAAACTAGGATCACCCCGGGCAGAGCAGCGGGCAATTGTCCTACTCAGAGGAGCCTCCGTGCTGGACTCGGACCAAGTTCTCAGTAGGACATCGGTCAGTGCTTCATTAAAGAGCAATAGGGGTTCGGATGAGAAAGCCCCAGACTGAAGCACTTCAGAGTAGAGATTAGTCTTGACCGCCACCAAGGAAAATTCGAGGTCAAGGACCTCTGCTGTCCTCTTCACCACCACTGCGTAAGATGCTCCCTCCTCTGTAGTCACAGTGGGTGAAGAGAGCAAGCAGGTATCTGGAGAGGTGTGCAGTCCACTGGCATCTCCTAGTTCCTCATGCCAGTCCAAAGTTACACTAGAGGTGTGCAACTGGTACTCTAAAGGGTCCAGTGACCCCTCTCACTCTTTCGTCATGCCTGGCTGCTCCACAAAATGCTCAGGCAATAACTTATAGCCACTGGGCCCTGTCGGTGCCAGAATTGATGTAGATTGATGCCGTTACGACTCCAATTAGATGGGGACAAGAATGGGGCCAGAGGCGTCGGGATGGGTGTCAGGGAAGGTTGCATTGGCATGACCGGTCCCGATCTAGATCCATGAGACCCTATCAGAGCCGAGGCCAGAGCTGTCAGTAGGAACCTGATGGGGCCTCCTTTGAACCCACGGGCCCAAAGGCACTTCGGATGGGTTGTAACGCTCGAATACACAGTGCATGGCCTCTTAAAAATGTTTGATTTGAGTGGGGGGCGCTCCTGGAAATAGAAGAAGACACGGAGAGGGACCTGGCAATGGCTCGGCTGAACGGCATTGGTACCCACTCATTGTGTCAGCCGACAGACAAGGTGAAGTCGAAGTCCATTTAGACTTCTTCTTCTTTCTCTGAGTGTCCTGAGGGTCTCAAGCGTGAAGAAAAGGACTTTGGGCTCCTGGAGCGGTTCCACAACCTTCTTCTTGATCGGGACCGAGCCCTCCTAGAAGTCAATCTATGTGGGGTCAACTGCCGAGCCGCAAGCAGCTTTAGGGACCGCTCCCTCAAACCTTTTGGCGCATGGCCCGACAGTCAGAACATGACTTTGAGTTGTGGTTGTGCTTGAGACACTAGGAACACAAAAGGTGTGGGTTTGGAACCGATATGGTGCGGCGACAGGTGCCACACGGCTTAAACCCTACCTTTCTAGATGACATCTTGATACATTGAAAAAAAATATTCAACAAAAAGTTGAAAAAAAGTCAGTCAAAAAGAGACAGAGAGGTAGCTCTTTTTCGGTTTCAGCGCTAACGGGAGCAAAAAGAAAAGAACTGACGTCTGTGCACTTGGCTAGCACTAGCACCTATATAGGTGACTGTGACGTCACTTCTGGTGCCAGTGATGCCGATGTGGCCCCACGGAACTGAACAAAGTCACCAGATGGCATGCAGGGGTATTGCTCCCACAACAATTTCCAGGTCCAGTCTGATGCCTGGGAAATTCAAAGGTAAGAAATCTGCAGCTAGAATTCTGTATCAGATAGTGGCAGTTTTAATGGTGGTAGTAGTAGTAGTAATAGGGTGGTAATAATGTTAATGTTGAAGGTGGTAATGGAGTTGGTGGTGGGAATAGAGGGGGGTAACGGCAATAATGGTGGTGGCAATAAATGTGATAGTAATGGTCATGTTGGTAATGGCGGTGGTGTAATGAAGATGATGCTAGCAGTAATCTAGGTAAAGATGGTAGTAGTGGTGATATTGGTGATGAAGGTCATGGTAGTGGTGGTGTAATGGTTTGGGTGGGAACGGCAAGGGTGTGGTTGGTAACTGTGGTGGTTTTAGTGGTAATTGTGCTGGGGTTAAGGTGATAATGTTGAGCTTGTAATTTTAATGCGAAAAAACAAACTTTAAAATGTGGTGGTGGTAATGATGGTAGTAGTGAAGTGGTGATGTTGGTAGTATTGCTGGCTTTGATGGAAGTAAACTGTGTTGAAATTGATGGTTCAAATGGTTATAGTGGTGACGATGATCGTAACAGATGGCAGTGATTATGGCAGTACTACTGATGGTGATAGTGGTTTAGTTGATGATGGTAATTGTGGCAGTAATGGTGGTTGTAATAGTGGTGGCAATGGTTGTAGTAATGGTAGTGGTGGTAGTAATGAGAAACGTTATTGTGTTGATGGTGGTAAAGATGGTGATAATGGCGATGGTGACAGTGGCAATTAAGGTGGCGGTAATGGGGATAGTGATGACAAAGTTGAGGATATTGGTAGCAGACGTTGTAATGATAGTGGCTATGGTGTTAATGTGGAAGACAGTTATGGTGGCAGTAGTGGTGATGATGTCGGTAATGGTGCTACGTTGTTATAGTGGTGGTGGTAATGATGGTGCTGATTACATTAATCATAATACCAATGGTGGTGGTAATGTTGCTAGTGGTGAAAGTCATGGTGATAGTAATGGTAGAATTGGTAATGATGGTAGTGATAACGGTGGCCATGGAGATAGTGGCGGCAGAGGCAATAACAGCAGTGGTCACAAAAGCGATGATAACGGGGGTGTCACTAGTAATGTTGCTGCTAATGACCGTAATGGTGGTAAAGGTAATGATGGTGGTGGTCATTTTAGCTATTGTGTTGCTAATGGTGGATACAGTGATATAATTGAGTAATGGCAATAGGAATAGTGGTGGTGATAGTGGTGGTAATAGTAATGTAGTCTTCATGGTAGTGATTGTAATGTGATCATACTGGTGGTGGCAATGGTGCTGGTGGTAATGGTTGGATGTGAATGCTAGTGACGTTGCAGGTGAGGTGGCTGGTGGATGTAGTGTTGGTGGTGATAGTGAAGATGGTGGTGATGCTGGTGGCAACATCAGTGGTGAAGATATTGGCAATAAATGTAATGTTCAATATAGTGGTGGATGTAATGGTGGTGGTGATAAAGGTGAAGGCAGTAATGATTGTGGTAATGATAGTAGTAGGAATGGTGGTGGAAATGGTGATGATAATGGTGATGACTCAGGTGGGGGTGGCAACAGCAGTGGTAATGGTAACTGGTAATATCGCAGTGGTCATAATGACAAAGTTAATGGTGTTAATCACATGGAAGTAACAACAATGGTAACAGTGGTGGCAATATTGGTAATGGTGATGATTGTGTAACAGTGATGGTTAAGTTGGTAACTGTGGAGGTAATAGTGGTCATGGTAATGGCACTAATGGTGGTGGAAATGGCGATAGTAATGGTGGTGATGGTAATGGCAGTGCTGATAATGGTGATAGTGGTGATGGTAATTGTAGGAAAGTACCCTCTTTTTGTACCTGCTGTCAGTATGTTTTGAATGTTTTCACTGCTAACCAGGACCCCAGTGATTGTGCTCTCTCCCTCTAAATTTGATTGCCTAGGACTTTAAACAGCCCACAATTGGCATACTGGTGCCCCCATATAAGTCCCTAGTGTATGGTACTTAGGTACCAGAGCATTGGGACACCAGGGGTTCCCCATGGGCTGCAGCATGTATTGTGCCACCCATGGAAGCCCATTTAAAATACATCTGCAGGCCTGCCATTGCAGCCTGCGTGAAAAGATGCAGGCTCCCTTTCACCACAGGTCACTGCACCAGGTCTTGTACATGACCCTTATGGAAGATCCTCCTAGCCCAGAGTGTAGGGTGCAGGTACCTGTGTGTAAGGGAACCCCTGCAGGGAACCCCTGCATGAGCAGAGGTGCAACATTGTTTCTCTAGCTCCTTCCAGCAACTGAAACATTTCCCTGGCTGTGCATTCTCTGAGGGTGGCGGATCTTCAGCCTGCACAAGAAGTAAGAAGGAATCTCCCTTGAGTGAAGGAGTCACTAGCCTGCATCTGCAGGCACCAACTGCAATGACAACCGGCTGCGTGGATCTGTTCTCCTCCGCCGGAACCCGGTGGATCCTACATCACAGGTGGTGGTCCGAAGTGGTCCCCTTGATCCTCTATGCCAGCTGTCTAACTTAGGAGACAGTAAGCCCTTGCCTCTCCTTGCATGGCAGTACCTCTGTGCACCTGGACTCTTGCAGTTACGAAGGCTTGTTTGTTCCTCCTCCAAGGGATCTTCAGGCTTCGTGTAGCCCTGGCTCCCAGCACTTCTTCCTGTCATGCACAGTCTCCCCTCTGCCGCTCCAGCAACGTGGGAGTCCTCTTCAGCTGTGCTGAGTGGGTCTCACTGCGACTGCTGTGCCCACTGCCATTGGGTTGCTTGGGGGGGCTGCCTCCTCCTCTTGGGACCCTCCCAACTGCTGAAGGTCACCTAGGACTCCCCTTCTTGGGTTGAGTCCCCTGGGCCTTGCTTGTCCTCTTCAGCCTTGCAACTCGTCTTCTTCATCTCTTACATTTGCCAAGGCTTGTTGGTGGTCTTCCTCCACCACTGACCCACTGCAACCCAACTGCCGACGTGGGACATCACCTGCATCACTTCAGGGACTCCTCTTGAGCTCCTGTGCTGCATAGCGGGTCTTCGTCACCCCATGTCGACCTGGTCCTGCATCCACAGAAGGGTGGGTAGTGGTTTGTGACACAACCGGACACACCATCACAGACTGGACTTGGTCCCCTTCCTTTACAAGTCCTCTTCTGACAGAATCCACCTTTGAGTTCTTCCATTCTTGTTTGGGTCTTGCACAATCCTTTTCCAAAGTCCTCCTGTTGGTTATGGGGAAAACGACGTAATTACCTCTGCTCTTCTGGTCGCTGGGGTTCACTCTGGTACTCACCTCTTGGGGTTCCTAGTTCCTCCAACGATTCCACATCCTTGGGTGGGGGACTGTATCTTGCATTCCACTTACTTAGTATATGGTTTGGCCCTCCCCTAGGGCCTACACTATTTTCTATTGCTTTTGCCAATGCCTATTGCTTTCTATGCTCTTTACTGATTGCTAATGTATATATAATAGTGTGTTTACTTACCTCCAGTTGGGGGACTTCATATTCAGTATTCTAGTATTGGTGTTACCATAATAAAGTACCTTTATTTTTGTAACACCGTGTGGTTCTTTCATGTATGATAGTGCTGTATGACTATAGTAGTATTGCATAAGCTTTATATGTCTCCTAGATAAGTCTTGGCTGCTCATCCACAGATACCTATAAAGAGCCTGGCTTCATAGACACTACCTACACTTCACTAATAGGGGATAGCTGGACCTGGTATAAGGTGATAACACCAAAGGTGCTCACCACACACCAGGCCAGCTTCCTACAGTAATATAATTGTGATAATGGTGGTGGTGGTTGCTTTGGTGGTAATGGTGATAGCTGTGATTGTAATAGTGGTGGCTATGTTGGTGATGGTGGTGGTGATGATGGTAATGATGGTGAGAATGTAGATTGTGGTAATGGTAAAGATGATAACTGTGATGTTGGTAATGGTGCTTGTGGTGATGATGGTTATGATAATGGTGGTGATGTGCTGGTGGCAATGGTAGAAGTGGGGTAGGTAATGTTGGTAGTGATGGCAATTATGGTGATGGTAATGTCATATTAATAATGGTGGTGGTATTTGTGATAATGGCAATGCTGACAGTGGTGGTGGTTGTGATGTTGGGGTTGTGACAAGCAGTGGCGATAAAGGTGAAAATGGTGGAGCCTGTAATGGTCATGCTCTTACACAAACAGAGGAGACAATGGTGGCATGGCGGTGCTGGCAGTAGTGGTAGTGGCAATAGTGGTTGCAGTGGTGGTGGGTAGGGTGGTATTAGTGGTTAGAATGGTAGCAAAAGTAGTGGTGATAGTAGTAGTTGCGGTGTTTGTGGTGATGTTGCTGGTGGTAGTAGTGATAGTGTTAGTGATGGTGATGATAGAGACAAAAAGTTCGGTAGAGGTGGTGTTGGTGATAGCTGCCAAAGTAGTGACATTGGAGATAATGGTCATGACATGAAAAGTGGTGGTAGGGATAATGGTAGTGATAGTCACAGGGATGTAACAGTGATGGTGTGTGGTGGTAATGTTAATGATGATGACTATCATGGTCATGGTGATAGTACTAACCGCAACGGTGGTGTAAAGATGGTGACAGTGGTCATAAAGATTGTGGTGGTAGTTAAGGTAGTGATGGTTATGAAAGTGGTGGTGGATACAGGTAATTGTGGTGGTAATGACGATGGTGTGTCAATGGAGTTGTTGGCTGGAACAGAGTTAGTGGTAATGGTAGTAATATAGGTGGAAATTAATTGTGGTAATGAGTGGGTAATAATGGTGATAGTGGTAACAGTGATGTGGTCTTTGTGGTGGTAATTATGGGGCATGGTAATGGTGGTGTTGTGATGGTGTTAATGGTTGGAGTATGAATGATAATATATTTATAATATTGGTAATGGTAGTGGGTTGGCAATGGTAAAGCTCTTACATAAACAAATGAAAACATGATGATAGTGGCAGTGCAGGAAACAGTGGTAGTGGTGTTAGTAGTCATTATGAGGTAGTGCCAGCTGCAGTGATAGCAGTAGTGGTGTGAAAGGAAATGTTGCTGGTGGCAGCAGTGTTAGTATTGAGGGTGGTCATGATGGTGGTGAAAATGGTGGGGATGGTGGTTGTAAAGGTGATGGTGACAGAGTAGTGGTGATGCTGATGATAGTAACAGTGGTGATGATGGGAATGGTGGTGTTAATCTTGTTTGTAAGGGTGGTGGTAACATTTATGTGATAAACATGTTTGTGATAATGGCGATGGAGATGAAAATGTTGCGGATACTAATGGTATTGGAGGTAGTAATAGTTAGGTAATGTTGCTTGTGATAATGATGGTAATGACAGTGGTGGTAATAGAGGCAATCGTAGTGCTGATGATGGTACTGGTGAGAATGGAGTTGTGATAACAATGGGTGTGAGAATGGTAATGGTGGTGGTGATAATGTTACCTCAAAAGCATAAGAGGGCCCCTGACTGTAGGAATGCAGAGTGGCAAAAGCAGGGGAACTATACCAGATACATCAAAACAGCCTGCCAAATCTATACTTTAACAGTGGTATAACTCAGCAATACCAATGTTTCAAATGTCACATTGGAGCCATCACACTGAATAACCTATCCAACTGAATACATTTCTTTTTAAACCATTTGTTACATAATATAGCTCATGTTATTTCACAATCTTTCTTATTGAATATATGTGTTGAGTGTCACAAATATAAATACTCTACACATATTTTCAATACACAACCAACAAATAGTGGTGATTGGGTAATGGTGGTAATTAAGTTGGTAATTGTGGTGGTAATGGTGGTATCGGCATTGGTGGGATGGTTGTTGGAATGGAGTTGGTGGAAACAGGAATTATGGTAATGGTGGTGATGGTACCAGCTGTGTTGGTAACAGCAGTGGTGGTAATGCTATTGGTGAGGGTAATGTAATGATGGTGGTCATGGTGTTGGTGGGAATAGTGAGTGTGGTGATACTAGTGCTTGTAACAGTGGTGGGTACTGCTTGTGATAATGCTGGTTGTGATAATGGTGTTAAGAATGGAAGTTGCAGTAATAGTAATGGTGATTCTCTCACTGATGTTGGTGATGTGGTGACAATGGTGGTGGCAGTGGTAGTAACGGAGATGGAAATTTTGGTAGTGGCGATAATCATGGTACTGATTATGTGTTATCAGTAACCCTGGTGGTGTTGGTGGAGGGAATGGTGGTGGTGCTGGTAATGGTGGTGTTCGTAATGTTACTCGTGGTGGTAGCAATAGTTGTGGTAATGCTGAGGATAATTCTGGTGGTAACTGTGGTGAGAATGGAATTGGAAGTAATGGTAATGGTGGATGTGGCAATGGTGACTGTGAAAATGCTGGTGGTAACGTATTTAGGGAGTTGGTGGTATTAACAATGGAAGCAAATGCAGTGGCACTGTTAATGGTAATGCTCTTACACAAACACATCAAAAATGGTGATGGTAGTGTTCACAGTAATGTAGAGATGGTGGTGGTAATAGTTGTAGTGGTGATAGTAGTAGTGGTTATACAGGTACAGCATTAGTGGTGAAAGTAGTGGCACTTTCAGTGGTGATGGTGGTGGTGGTAGTAATGACGGTGTTGGTAGTGGCAGTGATGGTTGTGATAGTAATGAGAATACTATAGTAGTGGTGTTAGTTGTGGTTGTGGAATCAGTGGTGATGTTAATAGAGGTGATAATAATAGGGTAATGATGGCGTTATTGGTGGTTTTAATGTTAGTGGCAAAAGTGGTAATCATGGTCACAGTGGCAATGATGGTGGTGATTGGTGATGGTGGCAATGGTGGTTGTGCTAATGATGGTAAAAGTGGTGGTGGGAACAGAGTTGGTGGTAGCAGGAAAAGAACTGGTGATAATGGTAATGATGGTGGTGGTAATGGTGGAGATAGTGATGCTGGTAGTGGTGGTGGTAATAGCAACCATGGTCTTGTCGCAGGTATTGGTATTGATGGTAATGTTGGTGGTGGTAATGGTTTGGGTCTGAACAGAAGGGGTTGTTAATAGTGATGCTGGTAATGGCAAGAGTGCTTATGGTAATGCTCTTACACAAACACATAGGAACATGGTAGAAGTGCTTGCAACAATGGTAAAGGGGGTGGTAGTAGCAGTGGTGATAGAGGTAGCAGTAGTAGTGAAGCTACTGGGGTGATGTTGCTGGTGGTAGTAGTGATAGGAGTGATATTGGTGAGGATGGAGGTAGCAGTGGGGTTGCTGATAATTGCAGAATTGGTGATGTTGATGATACTGGTGATGATGAGATGATTTCACTAACCTGCAAAGCCTCACAAATACTGGCATGTCCATGGGCTATGACCTTTGATACCCACTGAACGGCATCATGGCATGCTTCATCTGTAGCTTCCACTAGACAGTCTTGCCAAGCAGCTGCATATTCTGCAAAGCTCATCAGGTTAAACCTGTGAAAAACATATGAAAATTATTGTAAATAAGCTCAGGAGTGGATGCTTACATATTTATTTGAAAATTAAATGTCCAAGAGTGCAACACTATCAGTAGTTAACAATAATTACATTCACAATAAGTGGCATGAAATATTTTGGGTTAATAACTTTTTAGACCTACAGAATTTCATACAAACATTTTATCAGTTTTTAAGTTCTGCAAATAACAGGTTTTCCTTTTATCCAGTGCAATGGTACTCAATTTATTTATTCCAGGAAAATCTGAGAATTGATCAGGCCTGGATTATTTGATCCCTCTGATCAGACTACAGGGGGAAACAGTCTTCACAACACTGTCGGAACCATGCATGCCTTACAATGCAGCCTTTACAATGCATGCATCTCTAACACACAAACCTTTACAACAAATATGCCTATTAACAATGGATGCCTTTACCATGAAAATGTAAGTATTGGCTTGGGTATCTATTCAAAGGTAAGGAATCTGCAGCTAGAAGTCTCTATCAGATGAACAAGTTACTTACCTTCGGTAACAAATTATCTGATAGAGACTCTATCTAGCTGCAGATTCCTTACCCCCACCCAGGCCACCCCGCTCTGCGGATACATAATATATGTCTTTTTTTAGATTTTTATCCTTTCTCCAGGGCATGTCATTTTGCTCAGACAATCAGAAAAAAGTTGGTTCTTCCATGACTCTTCGCTTCTGGCGGGGGAAGTTATGGAAAAGAACTGACATACGCGCATCGGGGTGGTGCCTATATAGAAGGGCGTGACGTCACAGACGCTCCAACGACGTTGACGACGCCACACGGAGCTGGACGATGCACGCGGATCCGAATGACTCTACCCGACGGCGCGCGAAGGGTATTGCTCAGCAGAAAAATTCCAGATTCGAAGGTGACGTCAGAGAATTCTAAGGTAAGGAATCTGCATCTAGAGGTCTCTATCAGATATTTAAAAGGTAGGACATATGTACTTAATGTTTACATGTTCTGACAGGGAAAAGCTCCTAAAGTCGGTTTTCATATAGCAAGGCTGTCTCTCCCATAGACTAACATTGGGTTACCTTATTTCCCCTAATAAGTAATATTTTAAGTTATTATTCTGAAAATGCCACTTTTAGAAAGTTGACATTTTTCTGCCTAAACAAAACGTGCCTTTCCGCCAGTGTCCAGGATCAACAACGCTCTTGTGGTATGATGTGTATTCCTTCTAGACAGGAAACCAAAAGGACTTGGGTATAGGGAAGAGTATTATTTGCCTGAGCAGGATGGCCTAGGGGTTGTACTCAGCCCTTTCTGAGCTTCAAAAGGCAGCCTGAGGGCTGTGCCCTCTTTCTTACTGCTGATGCTACCTGTCTGCCCTGTCCCTGGCAAATGAAGATGACCCCAGGGCCTACCTGCCCTTTGTTACCATAGACAGCTTGGAGCCAAACCCAAGGGAAGAGCCAGAATTGAACAGAACCAGTTTGGGAGTAGGCCAGGGATTGTCCCAACACAAAGGCTGGCACTGGGTATAAAACTGGCAACCTCAGAACCTCTCATCAGAACACTTCTGGATCTGTGGAAGATTCTGAAGGACTGGTCTGCTGACTGAAGAAGAAAGACTTGATCTGCTTGCCGTGAGGTGGTCATAGGTTTGTTGGCTGCCCTTCTGTTTGAGCTACAGTTACACAACAAACCTCCAGAGGCCTCTACTGTTTCCCAGGTGACCAGACCCAATTGGACCTGTTTTGGTTCCCTCTGCTGGCTTCTGTGGGAGTACGTCTTGACCTTCCAAGTGCCGTTGTTTGGGCTCTGGACCCTTAGCTGGAGTCACAGTGTACTTACTCCCTTCTCAACTAAAGGTTTGACCAGATGCAACGCAAACCAACGCAGATGCAATGCAGACCGACGCAAAGCCTTGCTTTTCAGCACTTATCAGCTCTTGTTCGGCCGTTTCACTAGTTCTGAAGCAGGGCAGTGTAGACCAACACAGGACCCCACATCGCAGCACCCTGCTACTCCTGATTGGCAGCTTCACCTGATCCAATGCACTGCAATGGACTTGTTTCACAGTACTTTGATGAACTCACTCCATATATATGTACCTTGATGATATATATATCTTCAAGGGATGTAGATGTGGATTTAGGAATAGTAAATAAATACTTACCTATTTGCATTTACATTGTCAATATTTTAGTCCTTGATGAACAAGTTACTTACCTTCGGTAACGCATTATCTGGTAGAGACTTTATCTAGCTGCAGTTTCCTTACCTTTAGTATCTTCAAGCGTCAACTTAAAATCCAGAACTTTTGCTGAGCAATACCCCTGCACACGCCGTCGGGTGGCATTGTTCGGATCCACGTGGCATCATCGTTGGAACAGTCTGTGACTTAATGGTCGCCTACAAAGGAACCACCCAGACACGCGTATGTCAGTACTTTTCCACAAACTTCCACGCCAAAAGCACAGAGCCATGCAAAGAACTAACAGTCTTGTCTGTGCCAAAAAACCAGGGACCTGAAAGGGACAATCCTTAACCCTAGTAAATGAGCCTGCAGAGTGGGAAGGCATGGGTGGGTGTAAGGAATCTGCAGCTAGATATAGGGGGTCATTACAAGCTTGGCCGCCAAGGCGGCCGCACTCCCGCGGTCCCCATTACAACATCCCCGCTGGGCCGGCGGGCGCAAACCTAGTTTACGCCCGCCGGCCCAGCAGGGATGCGACCGCAACATAGGAGCCGGCTCCTAATGGAGCCGGCGGTGTTGCAGCAGTGCGACGGGTGCAGTAGCACCCGTCGCGCTTTTCACTGTCTGCTAGCGGCACGGGGCAATGTTAGGGGGTCCCTGCACTGCCCATTCCAGTGGCATGGGCAGTGCAGGGGGCCCCAGGGGCCCCAGCACTCCCCTTACCGCCATCCTCTTCCTGGTGGTGCAAACCGCCAGAAACAGGCTGGCGGTATGGGAGTCATAATCCCCAGGGCAGCGCTGCTTGCAGCGCTGCCCTGGCAGATTATCACCGCCGGGGCTAAAACGTCGGGAAACTGCCGGCCCCGGCGGTGCGACCGCGGTGCTACCGCCGCGGTCGAAATATGGGTCTCCGTACCGCCAGCCTGTTGGCGGTACGGATGCCACTTTAGCCCTGGCGGTCTGCGACCGCCAGGGTTAAAATGACCCCCATAGTCTCTACCAGATGATGAGTTACCATAGGTAAGCAACTTGCACATCTGATAGAGACTTCTAGCTGCAGATTCTTACCTTTAGAATAGATACCCAAGCTTTAACCTCCTGGTGGTGGGCTTCGGACAAATTCACGTAAAACTAAAAAGTCCTGCAGGACCAAAAAGGCAAGGTGTCTGTTGCTGCGGACTTGACTGTTCAGATTGTAGTGTTTGGTAAACGTGTGCAGAGATGCCCACGTTGCAGCCCGACAGATGTCCAGGACTGGTACACTAACACAGTGGTAGCAGCTTTGCCCCTGGTGGAATGAGCCATCAAGCCCTCAGGAGGCTGCTTTTTGGCCATAGCACAGCAGATTGTTATGCAGAAAATGACCCAGCGAGAAATAGCTCGTTTTTGTACTGCCTGACCCTTCTTTTCTCCCATGTACTCCACAAAGAGTTGGTCATCCACCCAAAACTCTTTTGTGCGGTCAAGGTAGAATTACAATGGTCTTTTTGGGCACAGTCGATGGAGTCACTCCTGTTCCTTAGAAGGATGCCAGGGAGCAAAGAAGGTGGGCAGGGTGATGTTCTGACCTAGGTGAAATGGGGTCACCACCTTGGGGTGGAAAGAAGCGCGAGTTCTGAGAACCACCTTGTCTGAGAACATAGCGAGATACAGTGGCTTAGATGAAAGAGCTTTCAGGTCACTCACCCTTCTGGCAGATGTTCTTGCCACTAAGAAGGCTGCCTTGATGATGAGCAGCCGGAGAGGGCAGTTGTGTAGGGGCTCAAAGGGAGCACACATGAGAAATTTGAGGACAAGTTTAAGTCCCATTAAGGCATAACAAAGGGCGTACGGGGAACATATGTACAAGCCCTTTAAGAAATCTATGTACAATAGGAGACTTGAAAAGTGAAGGCTGATCAGGCAGCCAAACAAGTGCTGATAAGGCGGAAAGATAGCCCTTAAGAGTACCCAAGGCAGAACCCTGCAGGGCAAGGAATATGATAAAGAGAATGATATCAGAAAGAGAAGCAGAAAGATGATCACTAGATCTTTCTGCACAATAATATACAAAGCGTTTCCAATGGCTGGCTTATATGTTTTCGTGGAGGGATGCCTGGCTGGCAAAATAACTTTAAAGACTTTGGCAGGAATGGCAAGAGCCATCGACTGCTGTCGCTCAATCTCCACGCATGAAGGCAAAGAGTTGACAGGTTCGGGTGGAGAACCTTCCCCTGCTTCTGCAACAGAAGATCCTCCCGAAGGGGCAGCTTGATCAGAGGATCAATGCTCATTTTCAGAAGCTTGAGATACCAGACTCTCCGTGCCCAGCCTGGAGCCACTAGGATTACCTGGGCCTGGTCGCTCTTGATCTTCTTGAGAACTTTGGGAAGAAGTGGTATCAGTGGAAAGGCGTACAGGAGGCCTAAACTCCACTTGTGACGAAAAGCGTTGCTGAGCGATTGCCGCCTTGGAAACTCCAACACCCAATACTGCTGACATTGTGTGTTCTCCGTGGAGGCAAACATATCTAACAAAGGCTCTCCCCATTGCTGAAAGAGTCCTTGTGCCACCTCCAGGTAGAGACACCATTCGTGATCTGCTAGGCATCGATGGCTGAGTTTGTCTGCCCTGGCGTTCAGAGAACCTGCCAGGTGTTGAATCGCCAGGGTTATGCCGTGCTGTTCCAGCCATGTCCAGAGATGCAGGGCCTCTTGACAAAGGTTCCACGATCCCACACCGCCCTGCTTGTTGCAGTTCCACATTGCGGTAGCGTTGTCCATGAACACCTGCACCATCTTCCCTTTTAAAACATGAAGAAATGCTTTCAATGGCAGTCGCATCGCCCAGAGCTCCAGTAAGTTGATATGGAGTCCAGATTCCTCTGGAGACGATAGGCCTCTGATCTCCACCTCTCCCAGATGGCCGCCCCACCCCAGAAGTGATACATCTGTCGCTACTGTAAGATCTGGTTGGGGAAGGGAGAGAAGTCTGTCTCTGACCCAATTGCGTTCACTAACCAGCGTATTTTGCAGTTCCCTCCGAGATCTGAACCGTGTTGGTGAGATTCCCTTTATGCTGTGCCCACTGGAACTTCAGGTCCCACTGCAGAGCCCTCATATGCCATCTCAAATGTTTGACTAACAGGATGCAGGAGGCCATGAGGCCCACACTGAATACCCTGGACTCGATGCTCGGAAGCATAAGCCCGAAACTGCACTGTGTCCAGAACAGCTCAGATGAAAGGTGTTTCTGAGAGGGAGTCAGGTGTGACTTTGGCACGTTTATAGTGAACCCCAGCAAATGCAGGAGGTTTCCCGTAGTCTGAAGGTAGGCTCTGTGACCAGGGAAGGTCTCTAAGGGCTGCAGCATGTGTTGTGCCACCCTTAGGGACCCCTCACGTAACACATGCACACTGCCATTGCAGATTGTGTGTGCTGGTGGGGAGAAAAAGGCAAAGTCGACATGGCCTCCCCCTCAGGGTGCCATGCACACAAAATACTGCCTGTGGCATAGGTAAGTCACCACTCTAGCAGGCCTTACAACCCTAAGGCAGGGTGCACTATACCACAGGTGAGGACATAGCTGCATGAGCAATATGCCCCTACAGTGTCTAAGTCCATTCTTAGACATTGTAAGTACAGTGTGGCCATATTAAGTATATGGTCTGGAAGTTTGTCAAAAACGAACTCCACAGCTCCATAATGGCTACACTGAATACTGGGAAGTTTGGTATCAAACTTCTCAGAATAATAAACCCACACTGATGCCAGTGTTGGATTTATTATAAAATGCACACAGAGGGCATCTTAGAGATGCCCCCTGTATTTTACCCAATCCTTCAGTGCAGGACTGACTGGTCTATGCCAGCCTGCTGCTGAGAGACAAGTTTCTGACCCCATGGGGTGAGAGCCTTTGTGCTCTGAGGACAGAAACAAAGCCTGCACTGGGTGGAGGTGCTTCTCACCTCCCCCTGCAGGAACTGTAACACCTGGTGGTGAGCCTCAATCAATCAATCAATCAATTTTTAAAGCACGCTACATACTCGTGAGGGTTTCAAGGCACTGGGGTGGATGGGGGGGGGGAGGGTGCTGCTACTGCTCGAAGAGCCAGGTCTTGAGGAGTTTTCTGAAGGAAAGAAGGTGCTGGGTCTGTCATAGATCCGACGGGAGGGTGTTCCAGGTCTTGGCGGCGAGGTAAGAGAATGATCTGCCGCCAGAGGATTTGCGCCGGATGCGGGGGATGCGGGGGATGGAGGCGAGGGCGAGGTTGGCGGAGCGGAGTTGCCGGGTGGGGGTGTAGAAGCTGAGTCTGTTGTTCAGGTATGTTGGTCCGGTGTTGTGGAGGGCCTTGTGTGCGTGGGTGAGTAGCTTGAAGGTGATCCTCTTGTTGACGGGGAGCCAGTGAAGGTCTCTTAGGTGGGGGGTGATGAGGCAGTGGCAAGGGATGTTGAGGATGAGTTGGGCGGAGGCGTTTTGAATGCGTTGGAGACGTTGTAGGAGTTTGGCTGAGATACCGGTGTAGAGGGCGTTGCCGTAGTCGAGTCAGCTGCTGACGAGGGCCTGGGTTACTGTTTTTCTTGTTTCTGTTGGGATCCATTTGTAGACTCTGCGGAGCATGCGGAGGGTGTTGTAGTAGGAGGAGGAGATGGCGCTGACCTGCTTTGTCATGGAGAGTGAGGAGTCGAGGGTGAAGCCGAGGTTTCGTGCGCTGTCGGTGGGTGTCGGTGGGGGACCCAGTGTGGTCGGCCACCATGTGTTGTCCCAGGTGGGGTATGCCGCAGATGATGTTGAAGGCTTTGGATTGGTACAGGGGGAGGCGGACTCTTTGGGTTCTGCCGGCGAGGAAGGATGCGGTCCATTCGAGGGCCTGGTCCTGGATTCCTGCTGCGTGGAGGCCGGATTTTAGGGTGTGGTGACAGACGGTGTCGAAGGCGGCTGGAGGATGAGGGCTGATGTTTCTCCATTGTCGAGGTGGCTTCTGATGTCGTCTGTGACGGCGGGGAGGGCGGTTTCCG
The DNA here is from genome assembly GCF_031143425.1 of Pleurodeles waltl. Taxonomy (NCBI): domain Eukaryota; kingdom Metazoa; phylum Chordata; class Amphibia; order Caudata; family Salamandridae; genus Pleurodeles; species Pleurodeles waltl. Next base: position 242,365,437 of record NC_090449.1, on the reverse strand, counting down.
TGCTGTGGTTGCGTCTGAAGCCGGACTGGGAGGGGTCGAGGATGTTGTTGTCTTCGAGGTACCAGGTGAGCTGAGTGTTGAAATGATTTTCTCGTTGACCTTTGCCGGGAAAAGGAGCAGAGAGATGGGCCGTAAGTTTCTCAGGTCCTTGGGGTCCGCCTTTGGTTTCTTGAGAAGGGCGTTGATTTCGGCGTGTTTCCAACTTTCCGGGAATCTTGCAGTTTGGAAGGAGATGTTGATGGCTTTCCGTAGGTGTGGTGCGATGGCTGTGTCTGCTTTGTTAAAGATGTGGTGTGGGCAGGGGTCTGATGGCAATCCGGAGTGGATGGAGTTCATGGTCTTGCGGGTTTCGTCGTCACTGATGATGGTCAAGGAGGTCAGTCAGCTGGAGCGGGTGGAGTTCGTGGTGGGTGGGGTGGGAGCGTCCGGAGTGTGAGGGGAGTTGAAGCTGTCGTGGATGTCCGTAATTTTTCGGTGGAAGGCGGTTGCTAGGGCGTCGCATAGTTCTTGGGTGGGGGTGATGTTGTTGACGGTGGCGTTTGGGTTGGAGGGTTCTTTTACGATGCTGAAAAGTTCTTTGCAGTCGTGGACGTTGTTTTCTAGGTGGGTCTTGAAGGAGGACCTTTTTGCTAGCCTGATGAGTTGGTGGTGTTTGCGTATAGCATCCTTGAGTGCCGTGTGGTTGTCTGGAGTGCGTTCGAGTAGCCATATTTGCTTGAGTTTTCGGCAGTGGCGTTTGGAGGCTAGGAGGTCGTCGGTGAATCAGGTGGCTTTTTTGTTGATGTGGTTGTTGGAGGGTTTTCTGAGTGGAGCAAGGCGGTCGGCGCAGTCGTTGATCCATAGATTGAGGTTGTGTGCGGCGATGTCAGGGTTGGTGGGGTCGACGGGTGGTTTCTGGGCTAGGGCGTTGGACAGTTGGAGTTCGATGACTTTACCCCATCGTCGGCGGGGTGGTTATTCTGTCTGCTTCTTGAAGGTGAAGTGGACGCAGTGGTGGTCGGTCCAGTAGAGTTCAGTGGTATGGTTGAAGGTGACGTGGTTGCTTGTGGAGAAGATGGGGTCAAGGGTGTGACCGGCTGTGTGGGTGGGTGTGTTGACGAGCTGTGTGAAGCCAAGATTGGCGAGGTTTTCGGTGAGGGTGGTGGAGTTGGTGTCATTGTTGTTTTCGAGGTGGAAGTTCAGGTCCCCGAGGAGGATGTAGTCCGTGGAGGCGAGTGCGTGGTTGCTGCCAGGTCGGCGATGGCGTTGCTGAAAGGTGTCCTGGATCCTGGGGGTCTATAGATGAGTGTTCCTCTGAGCGTGGTGTTGGGGTCCATGCGGACTTGGAAGTGAAGGAGTTCGGCTGCGCTGAAGGAGTCGTCCAGGGTGGTTTTGACTTCGAGGGTGGCTTTGTGGACGATGGCTATGCCTCCTCCGGTTTTGTTGGTGCGGTCTTGGCGAGCGACTTTGTATCCGTTTCGGGATGGCTATGGCGATGTCGGGCGCTGAGGAGTCGTTCCACCAAGTTTAGGTTAGAAAGGCCACGTCCGGGGAGGTGGAGTCGAGCAGGTCCAAGACTTCGATGGCGTGCTTGTGTGCTGAGCTGGTGTTGAGGAGTATGTAACGGAGGTGGTTGGTCTCGATCCTAGGAGGTATGTGGGCTCTGTTGCAGGTGAAGCTACAGTTGTGTCAGGAGAAGGATCCGTGCATGATCTTTGGAGAGGCCTGGAAGCAGGTGGTGTCTCGGCTGGTGTTGAGTGCGCAGAGGGTATTGGCATCGTAGCGGATGCTGGCCGGGTGGCTGTTGCTGGGGCTAGGGGTTCTAGCGCTGGGCGCGGTCCAGGCGTGGACGGGCGCAAACAGTGCAGATGGGCTTGCCTTTGGCGCGCCTTCGGCGCGGCCGCGCCGTGGCTGCCATAAGTGGAGGGGAGGGTGGGAGTGGCAGCTGGGAGGCGGGAGGGCCTGACAATTGAGAGGGGAGGTGGTAGGGGCCGCAGGGGACGCAGCGGCGGGAAAAGCAAAAACGAAGCGGTGAGAAGGAGGGGGGAGGCGGGAGGGGCCGCAGGGGACGCAGCGGCGGGAAAAAAGCAAGAAGCAAAATCAGGAGGTGGCAGCAGGGAAAAACAGGATGGAGCGCGGATCGGGGAGCGACCTGCCTGCTCATGCCTTTTGTGATAGCACCCAGGGCATCCCAGCTAGTGGAGATGCCCGCCCCTCGTGACACAGCCCCCACTTTTGGCGGCACGTCCAGAGGAGATAATGAGAAAAACAAGGAGGAGTCACCCACCAGTCAGGACAGCCCCCAAGGTGCCCTGAGCTGAGGTGACCCCATCTTGGTTTTGGAGGATTCCCCCAATAGGATTAGGGATGTGCCCCCTCAGGGAGGCGGCACAAAGAGGGTGTAGCCATTCTCCAGGACAGTAGCCATTGGCCACTGCCCCCCAGACTTAAACACACCCCTAAGTTTAGTATTCAGGGGCACCCAAGAACCCAGGAAATCAGATTCCTGCAACCTGAAACAAGAATAAGGACTGCTGACCTGAAAGCCCTGCAGAGATGATGGAGACGACAACTGCTTTGGCGCCAGCCCTACAGGCCAGAGTGAGGGAAAGATTGGAAGGGAAGGAATAGCCCCTCTGTATGATCTGCAAGACCCATTTGTCCGATGTTATGGACCGTCAGTGAGGGAGATTAAATTAAATCCTCCCTTCAACTGAACGCGAGTAGTCTTGCAGAATCATACTAGGACGATTTGGGCGCTGTGGAGGAGGTGGGCTGGGTGGTGGCCGACCTCTGGCTAGACCCTCTGGGTCTGAAGGTACCACAACCTTGTCCTTGCACTGGATGTTGACATGATGGAGGATGGTGGCTGATTTGTGGGTGGCGTGGTACCAGACCCCTTTCTGAAGCCTTGAAAGGGGCGAAAGGCAGACTGTTGGCGAACGGGCGCCAAGAGGCCCAAGGATCTGGCCGCACCCCGAGAGTCCTTGAACCACTCAAGCACCGAGTCTGCCTTCTCTCCAAAAATGTGCGAGCCATTTAAGGGCATGTCCATAAGGGTTGCCTGGACATCCCCCAAAAAGCCAGACGTACGGAGCCAGGCATGGCGATGAAGGCCCACAGTCGAAGAAATCGCCCTGCACAGTGATTCAGTCATGTCTAAACCACACCACATGGTATGCTTTGCTGCATCTCTCCCATCTTTATCAGTTTGTGAGAGAGTTTTCTGCACGCCCTCCGGGACCTAGGGCAGCACCTGTGCCACCGTATCCCATAAAGTATGGGCAAAACAGCCCAATAGGCATGAGGTTTACAGACCACAATTCCAGAATGGAGGAAGAAAAATGTTTCTTACTAAGCTGATCCAGCCACTTGTATTCCCTATCCGGGGCAGAGGAAGTGAAGGCACCATGGGAAGTGGAGGCCTGGACCACCAAGCTCTCCGGGGTGGGGTGTTGGTTGAGGAAACTAGGATCATTAGGAGCTGGTCTATGGCAGCGGACGATTGTCCTATTTACAGGAGCCCCTGTGCTGGGTTAGGACCACGTCCCCAGCAGGATATCAGTGAGGACTTTGTTAAAGGGCAACATCGGTTTCAATGTGGAAACCCACGGCTGAAGCACCTCAGTCAGAAGGTTAGTCCTGACAGGCACCGTAGGCAAATCTAGGTCCAAGACCTCAGTTGCCCTACACACCACCATAGCATATGAAGCTCCCTCCTCTGTAGCCACAGTAGGAGGTGAGAGCATGCGAGTATCTGGAGAAGTATCCAATCCACTTACTTCCCCTTGTTCCTCATACCAGTTTATATGCTCCAAACCATATTCTAAAGGGTCCTGAGACCCCTCCCGTTCCACACCTGTACCTAGCTGATCATAATAAGCCTCAGTCACTGATCTGGCCCCTGTGAGCACCGTTGAAGTCAGAATCAGCATCATACGACGTTGTTCCGGCTCTGGATCATCTGGAATGAGGATGGGGTTGGAGGAGGCCGACTGTGTGCACTCGCCATCGTTCCGGATCAGGTATCGGATCCAGGAGTCCCCAACGGCGCCAAGGCCGAGGCCAAAGCCACCCAAGTGTAATCTGATGGGGCCCCTGCCAACCCTGCTGGGCCCAAACGCACTCCAGCAGGGGCGGCCCACGGGGCGCCCCACTCAAATAATAGGTGCATGGCATCGTAAAACTCTCTGAGCTGAGCAGGGGTTACTCTGGCTCCCGGAAGGCCCTGGCATCGGTTCCATGGAACCGTGCCTGGAACGTAGATGTTCCTGAGATGCTGTGTCAGAAGACGGGCATGACGAAGTCCGCTTGGAATTCTTCTTCTTTTTTTAGTGCCTTTTCCCCGAGTGCCCGGAGGACCTCGAGTGAGAAGAAGAGAACTTACGGCTCCTGGAGCGGTCCTGTGACCTCCTCCTCAATCGGGACCGTGACCTCCTAGGAGTCGCGCCAACCGAAGTAGACTGCCAGGCCGCCATAAGCTTCAGAGACTGCTCCCTCAAAGCTTTTGGGGCCTTGGCCCAGCAGTTGGCACCTGACTTCGAGTCACGGTCTCTGTCACGGCACCAGAGACATACCCGATGGGGGTCCGTCACCGACATGGTATGATGGCATGCACCACATGGCTTGAACCCCATCTTCCTCGATGTCATCCTCGCACGGACTTCAAAAAGCTTCGACAAAAAGGTTGAAAAAGGACTCCCAAAAAGGGCAGAGAGTAGCTTGAATTCGGAAATGCGGTGGGGCCTTTATAGGTGACTGTGACATCACAGATGGCTCCAACGATGCCGACAATGCCACGCGGATCCAAACGATGCCACCCGATGGCATGTGCAGGGTATTGTTCAGCAAAAAATTCTGGATTCCAAGCTGACGCCAGGAAATTCTGTGGTCCAAACACTCCTTCCAGATAGATTTCAGGTATGCAGACATGAAGTTTCTACCTCTGCCTGACACCTTCTCCTTAGGGAAAACCACCCTGGAGAAAATTTCCAGGAGGGCCTTGGTGACGGCAGGGGTTGTAGTGGTCCTAAGAGGAATGGCTTCTTGGTACCTGGTGGCCTGGTCCACCACCAACAGTATATATCTTTTCCCAGATGCAGTTGGAGGGTACAAGGGCCAACAATGTCTTAACCCGCCCTCTCAAAGGGTACCCCAACCACTGGTAGTGTAATTAGGGGGGCCTTCGGAATGCCACCTGTCTTGCCACTGGCTTGACAGGTTACACTGAAGCGACAAACCTACTTTGTGTCCTCAGACATATGAGGCCAAGGTCAACAATAACTCCCTAAACCTTTGAGAAATGACCAATCTCATGGTGGTACCAGGTTTTGGGCCCCCTGCCTCAGAATAAAGGAGGCCATTGTCCCAGTAGACCTTATGGATCCCACTCATATCCCCTGCTTCCTGAGCAGTGACTTGCTGTCTCAGGCTTTCTAGAGATGGGCAGGTCTGCTGTCCCAGGCTAAGTTTTTCCCTGGCGGGCCCTCCTGCATCTAAGAGCTCAGTTGTGTCAGCTTTCAGCTTCTCTGGTGTAGGTTCCACCCAGGAGGCAGATTCCTCTCCCTGAGGACGGGGATTCTCACATGAAGCCTGGATAGGGGGTCATTTCTTACCCTGCCTGCTTTTCTTTTTAGAAGTCTCCTGTGCCATTATTTCAGGCCCCAGGGCTCTTTGCTCTCCCTGTCTTTTGGCTTGTGCTCTTGTTAGACCAAGATATGCCCAGGGGTGTCCAGCATTGCTGCATGGGTTTCCAACTCCACTTCAGCCCAAGCTGAAGTCTTTATATCATTGCTTAGTAAACACTGTAAGGGCAGATCAGAGGCAACTACAACTTTCTTTGGGCCAGTAACCCACCCTAAAGGTCAACAACAGTCATGGGTTGGCTCTGAGTGTTGTTGTGAACGTCAGTAAGTGTGAGCAAGTGGGTGTTGTTTAGGTGACGCCAGTTTTCCAGTCATTGTGACACTGGCACCTGTGTCCCTGTAGGCCTCAGCCTCTTAGGATGCTGCCAGTACTTACCCATATTAAGGGTACATGCAGCTAGGGTGGCAAGATCAGTACCACTCTCAGAGACCAACCCTGCCTCAGTGGTCCCTCTGACTACCCCAGAGCCCACTGCAGTTCCCAAGGTGAACCCAGCTACAGTTCCAAGGTGAACTAAACTACACTCTTGGACTGACTACGACTACCTGTGCTGGGCAGAAGTGGTAGTAGTAGGCTTGGTGCTCTTTTTGGTACAGGTGCTCTATGGCCTTTTTGTCTTCAGATGTAGTGCCAAGGTTTCTTGTAGGAGGGGGAACAGGAAGAGTATTTAGACCCACCATCAGAAGGGTTTTGTGGGCCTGCTGAAGACTCATTTTTATCTTTAGATTTGTCCCCACATTTATCCTGATTCTTGGAAGAATTCTTCTTCGTCTGGTCACTCCCAATGTGAGTTTTTCTGCCCTTGCTGGTGCGAACCCATTAGTCTGCCATCTTACCCAATTCTTGGGGAGGGGTCATATCTGAGTGCACCAGATGCTGATGGAATTGATCAGATATGCAATTGTTAAGAATGTGCTCTATCATAAGAAGATTGTACAAGCCCGGATAGTCATGCACTTCACTGTCATGGAACCAGCCTTCCAGGGCCTTGACATAACTGTCCACAAAATCTACCCAAGCTTGGTAGATCTCCTTTCTGGTTTCCCGGAATTTTATCCTGTATTCTTCTGTGGTAAAAAAATGAATTGGGTAGGGTTTTGAGAGTGGGCATGATTTCGATACAGATCGACAAATTCAACTGTCAGTGTTTCTGGTGCAATGAAGGAGGACAAATTAGTGATTATCTCAAATGAGATATTGTGTGTAGATCAGGTTCAGGAGTAGATTAAGCTGTAGTAATGTTGCCATGGATTGTTCGAAATTCTGTTTCAAAGAAAACTGAATGTTTGAAACAAACATCTAGAAAATATAAAATAAGCTGTGATAGGCAACGTGGTTAAATAAAATAATTTGAATCTTCAAACAACTTTTTGGGTGGACTGCTCGCATTGACTGAGCCATTAGAAAGTCAGATACGCCCTTTATACATAGACTTTTGTAATTGTTCCTTGCAAGTTAATCATTGTGAGCCACATGTACATTAGGTCTGCAAGAGGCATACCATAACATCTGCTAGTGCCTCTATTGTGGTTAAGTCCTTCCAATAGTGCTTTACCACTGACCTGTAAATGAGTAATGTGCCAAAGGAGAAGCCACTATTCTGAGATTATATCAAGGTTTTTTGAGCTTGTGTTGTTAGCAAATTGATTCCCTTTTTTTTAAGGGTGAGAATTATTTGTGCCAAATTTAATCTGAAGAACCTATACTATTAGTAAGACCCATTTTGGGGGTTTAAAAGAAGGACAATTGAGTGAAATAATAAAATTTAGAGATAGCAATGTGTTCTAAACATGCTCTCCGTTCTGAATTTGTGCAGCATCCTTATGTGAATGCGTGGCCTGGACGTAGACTGGTGCAAAATCTCTTCAGGAGAACTAGGGTATCAACCCTTCGGTGGTGGAAAAGCAGGAGTAGGAACCTTCTTTGGCGGGGAGCGGATTTACTGACTGGGGGACCAGGTTTGGCAGAATGAAAACCACAGGAGAGATGGTACTGTACTCAGGAAAAGACGACAACTAACATCACAAAGGAATAATCTTCATCCTGAGCAAGGGGACAGACAATGCCTAGTTGAGTGGAAGTCAGGCAACAACAGACTCATGAAAGCCAGGTTAAAAGGTGGACACATCAACACCTCCATTATCCAGTGCTATCCCTAACAAAGAGAGCAGCGGAAACAGGCAAGGACATATACTACCAAAAGCTGCAAACTGTGCTTGAAGCCATGCCGAACCACGTCTCGAAGATTGTGATGGGGTCTTAAGCTGGGAAATGATAACACCACCCACATCAGAGCCATGGGAAAGGAAGGTTGTGGAATAATGAACAACAATGGAGAAGGATTGTTGGTATTTTCTGGTCATAAGAGGGACTCTAACCCCCAACCCATGACATTCACAAACAACTTGGTGCAACCAAATGGAAGAGACAAAAACCATATTGACCATCTTATGATAAGCAGGACTTAAAGAGACTCACTGCAAGATGTCAGCGAGGGGAGGGACCCACATCAACAGTGACAACCAATTAGTGACCACTCTTGGAAAGCTGAAGCTCGAAAAGCAGAACACAAAATATCAGGATGACAGCATTTGAATGTGGCAAAATTACAGGAGCCCAAAACCAAGAATACATTTGTCTTACAAATCAAAAACAGGTTCCAATTCCTGACACAGAAGATTAGTCTGAGCCAGCTGCAGACACAGTCAACAAGAAATGGGAAAGAGTCTCTTAAATATATGTGCATGGCATTGAAACATGCCTGGGGCCTGAGTCAAGCACAGGAAAGGATGGATAAGACCAGTCACACAGGAAGCTACTGAAGACAGGAGGGCAGCAAAAAAGAAACACATGAGGGCATATATGAGAAGAACAAACAACAGTGGACAGACATAATAGAGCAGTCAAAAGAATATGAACAGGAAGGCGGTCACACAGGGATAGCCTTGTCAACCAACCAGAGGAGGCAGCCAATAGAGGAGAACAGGGGAAGGTCTTCAACATCACATGGATAGTCCATTATAACTCTTGTGCAAAATACAACATCCCTATCATGGAGAAGCGAGGTACACTACTCATAACAGAGAAAGAGCAGTAGGCACGCTCGGGCGAGCACTTCAAACGTCTTGAAGAGATAGACCAGTACCAACAAGCCAAGTGAATATGCAAGAAGCAGAGACAGATTTGTGAACAAAGCCCCATCACAGAAAGAAGAGATCGTTGTTGTCATTCGCAATCTCCAGAACAGAAAATCTCCTGGCCAAGACAACCTGAAAACAAAGATGTTCATGGCAGACCTTGAAACATCAGCCAAGGTTCTTCTACCACTGTTTGCCAGAGTAACGTTCTGTCCACACTTTTGTATGGATCAGAAAGCTGCCAGGAGAAGAAAAGTGACATCACCAACGGTCAGCCATTTGTGCATTTTCTGGCCACAAATCATCTCTAATCAGAAACTGCTCACCAGATCCAAGCAAGAGAGCATGGACACCATCATTATGAGAAGAATATGGAAAAAATAGGGCACACCAACAAAAACAAACTCCATCACATGAAAAACTACCTCTCCACTGGACCCCGAAGGCAGACAGAAGAAAGGCAGGCCAAAGAACTCTAGGAAACAAACTGAGGAAGCAGAAATGAAGACCCTGAGCCACAGCTAGTGCACTGTAAAGAAACTTGCTCAAGGTAAAAAAAAAAACAAGATGAGGTCCTTTTTTGCTACCCTGAATGCCAGCTGGCATAATGGGCACTAGATAAGGATCACTGAAAGCGTGATATACGATAAATGCTGAAACAACATTTAATAGAACATTGCATACTGATCACCTCTCCCAGGAGATGCACAATGGAGCTCTCTGGACATCAGTTTTCAATACAGTAATTACTGACATACCTTGTGTTGTTATTTCTTAGCTGCTCCCATATCAGTGACGTAAGTTCCTTCTTTACCTCAAGCAAAAAGGGTGCCATAGATCCAGATGTGTCAAGCAAGATACAAACATTTTTCTCCAAAATAGTGCCAAACAATCGACGGCTTCCTAAAACAATACAAAAAATTGCTCATTTTCAATAGTTTACATGCTTTATACAGGATTTCACTATAGTATTCTGAATTTACTGGTAGTCTTACAGAGTGTAGTAATCAAAATGTACTATCACTTCTGAGCAATTTTGTCTTGGCAAATTAGGGATGTTTAAGAAGACTGTTGGTTTATTTTGTTGACAGAGAATAGTAAAATATTATAAGTAATAGATCTGTTCTCCCATTTACTACAATTTATAGTAATTGAATCATTATTATTTTATTATTAGCTGTAGTTTATCCAAATGTTTGTTACAAAACTGTAGAAACTTTATGTATGCAATCCATCTCCTAACAAAATATGAAATGCTATTAAAATCATTCAAAAATACAACACTTAGGACCAGATGTAGCAAAGGTTTGCGACTCGCAAACGGGCAGAATCGCAATTTGTGACAGTGCAAAATCGGAAATGGGATGCAAAAAGCCCATTTCCGACTCGCAAAAAGCGATTGGACCCGTTTGCGAGTCGCATCCGTTGCGACCCCATTTTGCGACCCGCAAATACCAAGTCGCAATTTGCGAGTCGCAAACCTTATGCAATTGCAACTCGCAAATTGCGACTAGTCGCAAAAAGGCCATTTTGCATGTCCCATTTACCACTAACTCAGAGCAGGTGGTAACCATTACCAAAGTATAAAAGGGGACCCAGAAGGCATCTGGGTTACTCAAGATGGCGGAGATATACCTGATAGCAGTGAGAAGGAGAGTCCACGCAGCCCAGCAGAGGAGGAGGAGGGGCCACAGACAGGAGAAGATATATAGAACAAGGCAGACTCTTTTTCAGCAAACTGAGGATGAGATCTATGACAAATACCGCCTTAGCAGCGCAGCCATCCTAGAATTAATAGATTTACTCAAACCACAGCTAGAGCACCAAACTCTGCGTGGCTGCGCCATCCCTACGCATGTGCAAGTGCTATGCTCACTGCACCTCTTGGCCTCAGGGAGCTATCAGGGGGTCATTGCTGTGGCAGGTGGGGTATCCCAAAGTGCAGTGTCAAGGTTCCTCAGGGCCTTCCTAGATGCCTTAGTCACGCACATGTCCCACTTCATATACTTACCAAGGAATGAGGCAGAAATGAACAGCACCAAGCTGGACTTTTACCGCATTGCCCACTTTCCCCATGTCATAGGGTGTGTAGATGGGACACACATTCAAATATGCCCCCCTGCTAATCTAGAACACCTTTTCCGCAACAGAAAGTGTACCCACTCACTCAATATTCAGGTTGTTTGTGACGCCCATTATGCCATCACTGACATTGTAGCTAAGTTTCCAGGCAGTACCCATGACTCATACATTTTTAGGCATAGTGGGATACATCAACGCCTGGAACGTGGGGAATTCGGAGACGGTTACCTCCTAGGTAGAGCCACAGACACTTGCAGACATACACACAGGTCACTGTGCACGACAATCTGGACTTCCTAACAGTGTACTTTTGTGCCCAACAGGTGACAGTGTATATGCTCTCAGGCCTTGGATCATGACTCCGTTTTTAACACCCAGCAATGATTCAGAGAGGCAATACAACAGTGCACATAAGAGGACCAGGAACCTCATTGAGCGCACCTTCGGACTCCTGAAGGCAAGATTCAGATGCCTCCACCGCAGTGGAGGTGCCCTCCAATACACCCCCATTACCGCATTTAAAATTGTGGTCGAATGCGCCATCCTCCACAACATAGCCACCCGATGTGGGCTACCTCTCACCCCTGCAGACCCAGATCCTGATGATGAAGAGCAAGAACAACCACATCGCCATCATGGGGATAGGAGTTTGGCAAATCAAGGCAGACTGAGACGGGAACACATTGCAACACAATATTTTGGACGGTACGTGTCAACTCCAACCATACTCACCTATTAACCAAAAACTCCATTTGTTAAGTGGCAAAAAAATAACTGTTTTATTGGTGTATTAAATAAACTATTCACAAGTGAAGATTGTCCATGGGCAGTAAAATGCCAACCAGGCATGTGGCACATTAACGTCATGTGCCACATTTAATGGTCCAGGGTGATCTCTAAGACCTTCTGCCCCTCCTGCCAGCCTGGCTGGTCCCTGCTGCTTCCGTGGTGCTCTGCCTGCCACTCCTGAGCACCCTGCTGTCAGTGACAGAGACACTGCTCACTGTTGAGCCCTCCTCACTGTCCTGGGGTGTTTCCCCTGTGGCCCTCGACATTTCCCATGTCTCCATCAGTTCGATAATGTGGGTGAGACGTCCCAGGCCCCTTGCCACATCCCCAGCGAAATGGCCCATCTCCACTTGCAGCCCAACTGTCCTCCTCGACAGGCCTGTGGTATTCATGGCGAGCCTGCTGATGGATGTGGCCATCCTGTCCAGTCTGTGCATGATCTGCCGATCCCTGTGCCGCCCACCCTCTGCCTGGGCCAGTAGTCCTCCCGCCAGTTCCCTCATGGCAAGGGCAAGGTCCCCAGTGTTACTGCAGATCATGTCCATCCGTGTGTTGAGGTGCTGCATGCTGGCATGGTTGTAGCGCACAAAGCGGTGCAGCACACCACTAATTCTGCCCAAAATTCTGTTCTGCAGGCGCTGACCACGCAGCAGATGTGCCTCACTGGTGGTTGGAGGAAGTAGCCCGGATGCAGACTGCAGACCAGATGGTATTGACCTGCGACGCCTGCGCAGCGGTGGCTGCCCTGTGCTTCCACCTGTCTCCTCCCTGCCTGTTGCTGGGGCAGCCTCTTGCGGAATTGTTGCAGCAGGTGTGGCTACTGCAGGGATGCTGCTGACCATGCAGGTGGGGGTGCTGGGGGGTCCTGGGGTGTCCTCATGGGCCTGGGTGCTTGGAGTGTTGGTGGTGACTTGCTTCAGACCTGTGGGACATGGGGAACAGACTGTCAGTGTCTACTATCTATTGCACACTTCCTAATAAACATTTGCCTATGAACTGCCTACTTGACTACATTTCCCATAATGCATCATTCTGGCATTTGCTACCCTGAAATGGAGCTATTTTGGTTGTGCATGCCCCTGTGTACATGGTGGGTGGGGGTATGGCATTGATAGGGGTACAGGCATATCACATGGTACTCACCGGTTAATGTGCTGGGCTCTGAGGTGTCCAGGTCCCCAAATCCAGACACTGCCTCCTGCTCCAAGGTTTCTTCCACCCTTTCTTCCAGGGGTGTGGGTGGTGGCACAGACGATGGTCCCCCTCCTGTGCCTCTCATCTCCCGGAGCCTTTCAGCCACCCTCTCCTTGGTCCGGGAGCGGAGGTCATACCACCTCTTCTTGATGTCGTCGATGGTCCTATGGCTCACCCCCAGGGAATTGATCTTGTCCTGGATGTCCTGCCACAGTTGTTTTTTTGTGGCCTCAGGAACATTGTGGGCTGCTCTCCCAAACAAGTCATCATAGTGCTGACAGCATTCCTCTGTCAGCACCTCCAGCTCCCTCTCAGAAAATTTGAGCTTCCTCTTTCTTGGGGTTCCCTCCATGGCAGCTGCTGTTTGTCCTGTGTGAAATTCAGCAGTTATAAAAGGGTGTGGTCCTCCCTCCTCCCAGGTGTTTTTGTAAACTTCCTGGCTGTGATGTCATCATCATGTGCCAGGAAGTGTTTCCAGAGTGTTCTGGTGTGGTTTCTGGAGTGTTCTGCTGCACCTGTAAGCAATTTTCAAGGTAATCGCAATTTGCGACACCTACTCGCTAATTGCGAGTTCGTTTTTTGCACACTCGCAAAAAGCGACCTCGCAATCTGCGGACTCGCACACTGTGTTGCGAGTCCGGGTGCGAGTCGCTATTTCGGAACGCTTTTTTTACTTGCATTACAAATTGCGACTCGCATTTTGCGAGTCGCATTAACTCGCAAAATGCGAGTCGCAATTTTTTGTTTTGCTACATCTGGCCCTTAATTACTTGTTTTCACTAGAATTCACATATATGTGTTATCTTATAACCTGTGGCATCCACCGCAAATCTGAAGAGGGGGTGTGGGGGTGGGTAGGAGGGGGGAATAATAATTAAAAACAACATACCTGTCATGCCGCTGCCGGCTGTGTCGCTCCTCTTCTCGTTCCTGATGGCGTCCCAGCAGTCCCTGGTACACCAGCACAGGCTCCCCATGCAATCCTGGTGCTGCTCTCCTGCTATACATAGCAGGAGAGCAGCACCAGTATTGGTCTGAGCGGGTTGGTCTGCCCCTCAGACAGTACATTGGAGTCTGTGCTATTTCTCCAACCGGGCTGTGCAACACAGCCAGGTGGGAGAAACCTAAGTGCACTTGTCAGTTTGGCCAGTCCAAGATACTGGCCAAACTGACATGCGCACTTAAGTGCACTCCACTCCTCCTCCCCCCTCCCATGGCCCAGCCACACCCCTCCCTCACACACTGGCCAAGCCAGCAGCTAAAAAACAAAGATAATAAAATATCGTTTTATTTTCAGCTGCTGGCTCTAAGCCATTGGGGTGACACTCCTTTGCCACTGCGGAGGAGCCGCCGCTGCTTATAACGTAATGCTTTTTATTTATATTGGTATTGTTGGAGCACAGCTGGCTAAACAGTGACAGACCACAACATACATTTCAATAATATTATAAAAACATATTCATAATGTTAAGGACAGAATGAGGTACTTTGATAAAGCAGAGAATAAGACTGAATCTAATCAGGGGCGTAGTTTAGTCACTAAGATTGAGGGGGTGTGAGTTTCAGATTTTCCAACAATCATATAACATTGAAATACATTTTACCACAAGCAGGGCGCATGAGAGAGGCTTAAGGGGCAGTGGAAAGGGAAAGGAATGCAGACTGGTGGGTGTACTAAGTGAGATAAACCACAATATTTTGTAAAATACATATTTTTGAAGTCTTTCAAAAAGGAGAAAGGGAGAGATTGTTAGATTTTTTTCTGTGTTTATATAAGTATTCATGGTGAAATACGTCATCATACCTGACTGAAAGCACCTGTACCCAACAATTTACCAGAAAATCCATTAGTGGGTTTTAACACCCCAAACATTCCCCTGAAGCTACTCCCTGAGTCCAATATTAATATATCTACTTCATTAAATGATTTTAAACAATTAGGTTCACAGGAACTGAAGATAAACATCATTACGCACATAAATAAAGTGCAGACCCATATATATTTCGTTTGAGCTTGACAAAGGGCCCGCAGTAAAACATAATGTTATAAATGGCTTCCATAAAGCCTTTATGAAGAAGACGGGTTCGAAGTCCTATTTTCATGCTCTGATGTCACAGTTATGAAAAATTTCGTTTCACTTTCTCCACTGCTCTTATTCACAAAGGTAAACTTACATTTTTGATGTAAGGTTACTATTTTTCTTTGCTAGTCAATTTCTGCAAGTGCAGTTTTATGTGTAGTATCTTTGGGACTGCAGAGGACTCAACACATAAGCTAGGACAGTCTCTGCCACCCTAAAGATACTACATGTAAAACTACACTTGTAGGGGCAGATTTATGGAAAGTGGTGCTGCACTTGGTGCAGCGCCACTTTCCCTCCACCCCTTAGCACCCCCCACCACCACCATGTGTGAGCCGTATTTAAAATATGGCGGTCCACGGCGCAGGGTAGGGAGCAATAGCGCCATCTTTCATGATGCTATTGATGTACTCTGCAGGAGTAGTTCGTTGGGCCACATTAACTTCAGAATAAATCACGTTAAAGTGGCGCAAGGTGGCGCTAGGGGCCTATAAATGTGCCCTGTAGTTTGTGAAAACAAAAAAAAATAGTAAACTTAAACTTACACCAATGTGAAAGTTTACCTTTGTGAAAAAGGCCCAATGTGTATTAATGTCTTTACAAGTCGTCCTTATGTTATCACGAAGAAATATCAAATCAGCACTCACTTCAATGAAGCTGCCCAACTGGGGAATAGAAACTTCTCAAGCCTAATTGGCTTAATATGGGTGTTTTTCCTAATAATCAATCAGACGCTTCCTTTCTTGTCTGGCAATGGCCTTAATAATATGGGTGGGGATGATGACTTTGTTGGTCAGCATGTCGCGAATTAAGGTTTTATTTGTGTGGTCATGAAGCAGCAGATATGCTGAGAGTGTTGTGAACCAGGATGAAGTTAGTAAAGAAGGGATCTTCTATTTATTGAGGTTAGTGAAAGTGTCCTTGTTGACAAGGTATGCGTGATTGATGGTAACAACATTTGTTTTCCTATCAACGAAGAAGAATCTGTGGGCGTAGCTTTGGACATTAGAAAAAGAAAAAAAAGGTATTTTTAAATTTCTCTTTTTGTGTGAAAATGGGAATTATTGGTGCACTTTCTCACACCGCATCAATTACACCTGCATCACTTAGGAGTAACTTTACAAAGAAGCGTGGTAAGATTTTGCAAATGCTTGGGAATATCTACAAAAGCTTACCTTTATGGGTGTTAAGCTCACTTCAAGAGTATTGTTTCTTAAGTATTCATACTGTGGACAAGAAGGCGGGAAAACATAAAACTCGCTGCCAGGTTGGCATGCAGAGTTTCGGGCCTTTTTCAAGCCTGCGTTATGCTTGGGAAATGCCTTCTGGAAGGAATGATACCTTCCGGAAAAAGTTCTGGTGGGAAGTACAAGAAGTAGTACCTGCATCCAGGGAAAGAACCCAACACTGAAACCACTGAAGACTTTCTTAGGAAAAACAAAGGAAGAGTAAGCAGCTAATACCAAGCAACACCTGTGAAAACAGAAGGGACAATGGCAAGAAGGGAAACGGGCAAGAACACAGGTGGCTCGAAGTGATGGGAGGCCTCCTTAGCAGCAATAGCAGTGAGCGGCAACACAGGTTTGCGAACATTTTAGAAGGCTGGCTGAAGAAGAACCATGAACCATGAACTGGCGAACACATGTTAGATAAGACAGACACAGACACGTGCGTACATGTAAGGGCGCACTTTCACTTGGTGTCAACGGGACAAGAGGAAAGGAAGAAAATAACGAGAAGGCCTCAAAAGAACTCGCAAATAGCCTATATTGATGACTCATATTTATTAATATTACATTTCTTAAAGACTGGCAAATGTATGCAATGAAAATGTTACTCTCAGATTCACTGACAATAAAAACATGAACAATGGTAAAAATAAATAACATAAGATAACATAACACGACATAACATATTTCATTTTGTACAGTGGCATAGGCAGGGCAAACCAAACAAAATAATCGTTCACACCCCTTCCACAGGCAGAAGGAATAGTTAGGGTGTAGTACCTCAGTATGGGTGAAAGCGTGTGGGCAGAGGTGTATACAGCAATATAAAACTGCGGGAGGGTGTACATCACAGTTTTGATATCAGCGCAGACTCCCAGGTGAAAATAAGCTGTATTCTGAATGGTGTCTGAATAATTCTAAGATACCCCCATCTCACCATGCTAGCCCTATAATACAGTGGCTGGCACAGGAAGGGGCTGATGAGGTAATGCCAAATATACATTCAAACAAGCTAACCTGCAGACTGGACTGGAAACATACCTGACAAAAGCCATTGCATCCGCTGTAAATACCTCCGTAACACCCTCTCCACCTGCTCAATATACTCTTCCAGTTCTTTAGGTTGAAACTGCAGATGTCTCACAACACCCTGTATGATTGGGTATGAGAAACACACATTAAATTAGATACTGAGTTCTGAATATAACATAGTTTACAGAATTACACAAAAAATATTTTATTGTCCTCTGATAGCACGTAATAGAAAATGTGACAGAACACACGGTACCATGCGCATGCGTTAGATACAGAATTTCTATCCTGGCTTTGGTAAACATAATTTTTGAACAAGTTCATTATTTAAAGTAGTTAATTGGGGTTGTTTAATCCCAGCAGGAGATGACTGACAGGCCTGAATAAGGTAGTACACCTATGACTATGAGGTTTGTGCTGCTTAGGCTCCTATATTTCTGCATGTTTAATAATCAAATGAAGATTCCTTTTCAAACTTTTGGATTTTTGATTGCACATAGAGTTTTGAATTTGCATATGGCTGTAGTCAACGCAACACACAGATGAAAAAACCTACTTCAATTTGAAACTGTGTAACCTATACCTCCGGTGATACCCAGCGGTAGGGAGGTCATTTAAAAAATGTTTTTTGGCTTTGTGAGTCTATATGGATGTACAAAGCACATGACAGTAGGGTCACCTAAAACCACAAACTGTTGCAGTATTGTAAGCATGAAAGGGATTATCAGGAGTTTCCTTTCTGCTGCAGATAAAGCCCAAATGAAGTGATGTCTAGGTTGTGACAGATGAGAGTTTCCTGGTGAGAAGGACTGAATAGGACCAATGGCAAGGCATTGGTGAGGACTTGAGGAACCTCAATAATGCCCAAAAGGCAGATGTTAGACAGGTAATGCTGCCCTACCTCCCAAATTGGAACAAATCCCATTTAAAGCCAGGGACTATATGACTGCAAGATGGGATGTGTGCTAGAGACACCATCTTGAACATTTCCAGTGGTAGTAACTTGTTCTGTTTAAGCACAAAGAATATGGCCCATATTTATACTTTTTTTAGCACCGCATTTGCGTCATTATTTGACGTAAAAGCGGCGCAAACTTACAAAATACAATTGTATTTTGTAAGTAAGCGCCGTTTTTGCATCAAAAAATGACGCAAATGCAGCACTAAAAAAGTATAAATATGGGCCTATATATCTTATTCCCAGTTCTTCTTTGAAGAAATAAAAGTCCTGATGACAGAAAAACCTGGGTTCTACCCCATTAGTGCTTAGTACCAGAAGCGTCTGCCCTTTCCTGAGGAGGTCTTGATAAACATTGAAGAGAAGAAGGGTCATTGTGGGGTTCTCATGTCCCAAGATGAGTAGGGCAGAGATCCCAACGATGCCAGGCTAAGGTCCATGGTTCCTGAGAAGCATAGTAGAAGGTTTAAGGATGCAGCTTCTGAATTTCTTTTTCTTTGTTGTTCTTTTAGTGTTTTGTCAGTATTAGTGACAACTGCTTTGCTGTATCAGAGTGTTTGGATCCCCATTCTCGGGGTCACGCAGTTTTTCTTTCCAAGTTTCTCTTTGTCCTCCTGTCTGTGTGTCTGTGTTCATGGATCTCCCTATCTCAGTGCGGTGCTCTTTTCCCTCTCTTTCACTGTCCTTATCTTTCAGAGGTCAGAGTATCTGTGTTCTGAAGTCTGTGTCTCCCTGTCCCAGTGTCCTAATCACTGCTCCTTTATCAGTTGCTGTGGTACCAATCTTTTCCCTCTCTTTCACTGTCCTTATCTTTCAGAGGTCAGAGTATCTCTGTCCCGGTGTTGGTGTCTCCTTGTCTCGTCCATATGCTTGCACACATTTGCCAAATCCCTGCCTCAACACTGGTCTCAAAACTAATGAGTGGGAAAAAGCCGTGTTGAAGACTGTGCTCTTTGAGATCTCACTATTACAACTTCTCATATAATCACTACTTTGTACTATACAGTATTCAAAAAGTGTAAACGTGTGAAGGATCCAATACTAGATCATAAATAAATGCACTTGCCTATAACTACAGTTCCTTTTTAAGGATGTCTTTCATAGATTCACATGAGACTGGCTCCCTTTCTTGGTGACAAATATCATACACTTGACAATCTTCCAATTCTAGGCTGAAAATTGCCTTCAGGGGCCGAACATCAGTCTTATGCATTCATTTCCTAAGGCTGAAAAGGACTGAATAACATGGTTGGGTAACAGAATCAATGTCTGAATTAAAACTGCTAAGTGATTAATTTACGAAGAATACCCAGCATGATGACAGGAAACGGTGCCATAGGACTCAAGCGACACACTACTGTGAAGATCCCAATAGGTCCCCAGTTGGCGGTTGCTTGTTTTCCGGTTCCATAAAGAACCTGGCCTGACAGTTTAGGCTGGGCTGTTCCTATTTGAGCAGGGCCAGAGCTGATTTACATATGGCTGGTTCCTGCCTGAGGTGGCACGATGGTCAAAAAACAATGGACTGGATTGCAGATATGAGTAATTACCAGTGGATGAGATTAATTCAAGCAATCCACTCATCACTTGTTTGTGTCCTCAGTAAATAATTCACCTATGAATCT
Source organism: Pleurodeles waltl (assembly GCF_031143425.1). Classification (NCBI taxonomy): domain Eukaryota; kingdom Metazoa; phylum Chordata; class Amphibia; order Caudata; family Salamandridae; genus Pleurodeles; species Pleurodeles waltl. The sequence continues at coordinate 242,345,685 of NC_090449.1, read as the reverse complement.
ATAAAAAATATAATGGCTAGAGGCCTAATAAAATTCTGTTAAGATCAACTGAAACAATGAGTAGACTAATACTTATTATGAGTTCATTCTCATGTCTTCTCTTTACAATTTCTGCAACATTGCATCATTTAGACCTTATTCAATTTTGAGAGAATCAGACCTATGGGCATTAGAAACTGATTTGAAAGGATTCCCAATCCCAATGTGTGAATGATTAATTCTTTTGACCACATGATTTGGGAGTCCAGGTTTTAAAATGCACCAACCTGGATTCATATTCACACTTGCATGAGGGTGTACATTTCCTCAGGAATGTTTCCTCTTCTCCTAGTTCGACAGGCTCAAATGTACAGGTAGACTGCGATTTCATTTACAAACATAGAAAACACATAATACATCTTGGAAGGGATAAGAATTACAACCAGCTCTTTTCTTCAAAGTAAAGAGTATTTAAAGTAAAACAAGTAATTCTTATTCTCAATATAGAGAATTTGGTCTTCCTCCACTGAACTTATAGCCTCAGCACAGGTGGGTATATCTTACTTACGTTGACTTCGACACTTGGGAAGATGGAGCAATACTTAGCAGACACTTTCTTGTGCAAAGACTGCACCATTTTTTTCTGATGAGTGCAATCTGGTCCAAACATCAGGATGGACAATTCCAATTTCAATTTCTTTAATCCATACTTCTTTAACCACTTTTAAGGAAAGAACAAAATCATATGCAATATTAATACGCCCTTGATTTCAATTTTACCCTATTCTAAAGTACAGCAATATTCAATATGCAATTATGTTAATATAAATACTGATAATATACATAAGTAATTTCACATACTCTTACAACATATTTAAACATGTACATTTCTTAAGACGCCTCCTAGACATGTCGCATTGTAATTATTTATTCAACTATATGGAAGTAAGACTGTAAAATCAAATGGTAATTTTTGCTTACTTTTATAATTATTTAAAGTAACCATTCAGTGGTAATAACAATAATTTGCTTAGGCCCTGATTACAAGGTGGGAGAGGGGTTATTTCCAATTCCTTTGCAAATAGAAGTGTGTGCATGAATCGTAATTCTGAGTTGTGCAGTAATTACTACAATCTGATGGTTTTACTGGACAGATTTTGATAGTCAAACCTGTCAACTTTTATTGAGAGATAACACCTGGAAAAAGGAAAACCAGCTGCTATTTGGGATCAGTTGTACTTATAGCCAAGTTGCAACACCTAGTTGTAATTTGTGACTAGTAGCTTTGTCACCAGTGTGGAACTTTGATAATAACCCAATGCACCAAAAGGGCTGGTCCAAAGATTCCTAACTGGAGTGAGTTGCAATCCAACATACCTCATTAATATTCACGAGGTAGGTTGCACTTCCAACTCATTCCAATTGGTGGCTATCACAGAGATGGCGGCTTGCAAGGATCAGCAGACCACCATGTATGTGACTGGCTTTAAATAAAGAAACTTATTTTGGAAAGCAGCCCATTTTTCTTAAAGCACACAAGGATTATTTAAAAAAAAATATTCACAGAGTACAACGGTGTGTGGAAGACACTTAAAATATGACACTGAACACTTAGAAGGAGTGGGAGGAGCATGAGACAAGAATGTTAAGATGTGAAATGTCAGGTGACAACTGGTACCCTGTGGGCTGAATAATCTAAACAAGAAAGCAGGAGTTCTTGGGGGGGGGGAGGGTTGGGAGCATTATCATCAAGCTAAATTTGAAAGTATGTTGTAAAATGTTAGTAAAGATAAATTCAATTAAGTTGTTTCTTTGAGAGTTGGCAATGGTCCGCTGGATCACTGCCTATTCCTCGTGAAATTTACTCTGATGTTCACAAAGGGCAAGGGACCCAAAGTGGACCCCTTTACTTTTGAGAATGAGTTACCACCACAACTTAAGGGCCTGTACATTTTCAATGGTTTATGACTGGTATTTCAGTCCCAAATCATTGATACATATGGATGGGAATTGCTATTTGGAAGGGGCGCCTACAACAAGCTCCTTTAAAAACAATTTGTTATCCATTTTCTAAACCCATTTGTTCACTGACTCCTAAAACAGGTTTAGTACATTTGGAAAAACTTTCTTGCGGTCGCAAACTCTGATAATGAATATTTGTCACTGTAAAAACATTTTGTACACCTTGCCCTTGGCGATTTGAAAACCGATCCTGTGTTTAACACCACATTTACTAGGGAAAAACGGGGAAAAGAGAGTATTTACTGCGCCTGTAAAATTCCTCACATTTGGGTAAAGGCATTTACGGAGTAAGGTGAACACCTCACCCCATCCACCCACTTGTAATTGGAAGCTCTAATCTAATATTGGAAAATCAAAACAAGAGCCCATACAGATACATTTTCTACTTTTATTTCTCTCATCCCCTACAACCATCTCTACTTTCTTCCCAAGCGGCCACAGAGTGGCTTTGTAGAAACTTCCAAAGTTAAATACGTGTCTTTTTTCATGGAGGCTATACATTGCAGAGAAATAAAAGTCCTCACAATGTAACATCCTTAAACTTAAACTGTGTATATTTCTTTCACAGTCAGCTGGCCCTGATTCTTACAGTCCACCACAAGAATACCCGCAGCACACATAGGATGATGGGTTGTGAAAATGTTTCTGTGGCCTTCCTTTACGTTCCTGGCTAAGGTCCGCAGAGTTTGCAAAAAATATTTCAATGATAATATGCATGGAAGTCGCATTTCATTTTTCCGCATTTCTGTGATGTAGTTGCCAAACATAAAGGGCCCAAATCACAAGAGGAAAATCTGCACTTGCAGATTTGATACTTATGTACAAGCACAGATTTACAATTTTGGGGAATTTAAATTTTGATTGGTCTACCTAGAAAGTTGCGCCTGTCACACCTTTCTATCCATACTAGTGGGCTCCCAATCTCACTATGCGGAGTTCTCCATGGTAGAGAATTCCACTCAAAAGGTACAGGACTCTCTGTGCAAATACACAATTTATTTTTTCAATATATATTTTCCCTACAGAGAAAGCCCTTTACCCACACCCCTGCAAATCTGAGGTTGACCCATTTCCCTTTCCTCCCTAGAACATGAGCTACTTCTACCCCGAGCTGGATTGAAACACCCTCCTTCTCCAGGGTGGAAAGGCATAGAAGAAGAGTTTGTCGGTGTCCACAATTGACATTATGCAAACACAGAGTGATGCAGCAATCGAATCACACAGTACCATTTCCTTTTTCCTAGTACCTATTTAAAAGTACCACAATCTACCCAGGTAATCTCCCTACTCAATGCTTGGGCAATTCCTAGAATTGGATAAGATAGGCTCACTCACGTAATGTGACATGGTTCATCACCGGCCACCTTATCCCACCTTGGTAAGATGATACTACCAGGCGGACTCAACCTCAACAGGTTCTATCTTGAGGAAGTTCCTATAGATCAATTATCTGGATATTTTTCTGGGATCCACTTTTTAACTAACTAAAAATACCTTGGGATAAACCACAAAAGTGTTGTTATTTGGTGGTACTCTGGTATGAATAAAATTACAACTAACAAAGTATTAACTGAGGACAATAAGGGGTATCATGGCCCTTGTGTCCTCCCTGTAGGACCGTGGGATGTCAACTCCCCACGCTATGAGTGGAATGTACGGCTACGAAAATCTCCACACTCCTGAAGGACATCTCTGCCCTGTAAATTTAATGCTTTAACATACGCCTAACGTTCCGACTTTACACCACATGTGGGGCAACAGGGCTTCCAGAACAGGAGAACTAAAATATGTCTAATGGTTGGTTCTATGTGCAAGGGACAAAGTGCTAAACCTTTGAGGATGTAAAGAGACAGTTTGGCCTATCATAATCAGGAAAATATGCATATCTGCATGTGAGAGATTGGGGTTTAAACCATTCAGTTAAGACTGGGGGGATGCGTGCGCTCACAAACTTGAAAAATGGATGAAAGATGGTTCATGCGATCGCCATATAACTTTCCAGCTATATAACAACTTGATAGACTCAACAACGGCAGAGAAAACACTAGGTTCAGAACTATTAGAAAACAGATCTCGGGAAGACCCCCCACAAATGAAAGCTCAGAACAGCTGTTTGTGAACGCCCAGAGCTCTTCCTGATTAATTAAATTGAGGGAACCCTATTATAAAATACTTCAAGTTTGTCACTGCACTCCGGAAAAATGTGCCCTGTGGGATAAGTCGAATTCTGGGTTATGTTGGGGAGATGCACCTGCTATGGCATTGCCTGAAGCTTCTTATATACAGGAAGGAGATCCTCGCGGAACTTGACAGGGTCATAGTGGGACTTCCAGATGGAGGGGAGTGATTGCATATATCCCTATGACGCAGACAACTCACAATAACTTTCCTGGTAGCCACGCAAGCACGCTTGCTCCATTGGAGACAACTAGGTTTGCAACATCTGGAGACTGGTTATACAAAATATGGGACACCCTAGCTACGGAGAAAATCTCACTGTCTCAGGAGAACAAAGATAAATCCTAGGGAAATGACTGGGCCCCGTTGGTTACCATACTTTCCTGGGATTTTCGAACTCTGCCACGCTTTCGATTTCTTGCGTCAGGTGCGTAGCTTAGTCAGTGAGATTTTGGTTGGGGGGGGGGGGGGCTGTCGTACATTTCCCAACTAAAAGACAGTGGCCCTCATTCTGATTCTGGCGGGCGGCGGAGGCCGCCCGCCAGAATTCAGCCCTCCATAATACCGCTCCGCGGTCAAAAGACCGCGGAGGGTATTATGAGTTTTTCCCTGGGCTGGCGGGCGGTCTCCAAAAAACTCCCTTCCCACGAGGATGCCGGCTCGTAATCGAGCCGGCGGAGTGGGAAGGTGCGACGGGTGCTACTGCACCCGTCGCGTATTTCACTGTCTGCTACGCAGACAGTGAAATACTAGCGGGCCCTCTTACGGGGGCCCCTGCAGTGCCCATGCCATTGGCATGGGCACTGCAGGGGCCCCCAGGGGCCCCACGACAATCCTTACCGCCATCCTGTTCCTGGCGGGCGAGCCGCCAGGAACAGGATGGCGGTAAGGATTGTCAGAATCCCCTCGGCGGCGCAGCGAGCTGCGCCGCCTTGGAGGATTCTTAGGGGCAGTGGAAAACCGGCGGGAGACCGCCGGTTTTCCCTTTCTGACCGCGGCCAAAGCGCCGCGGTCAGAATGCCCAAGGGAGCACCGCCGACCTGTCGGCGGTGCTCCCGCCCCCGTTGGCCCTGGCGGTTCTCTACCGCCAGGGTCATAATGAGGCCCAGTATGTCAAGGGGATGAAGAAAAAAACAACAAAGGCATATGTTGCCCGATTCGGAGTCCCCACCCAACTCTCGGTCGAACATGAATTAATTTTGGGGATGTCACACCCCAAACACCCCCGCCCCCAAAGCTACGCCCCTGGTCATGAACGCTGGATAGGGTCTACTCTACTGAATAGTGAGGTGAATCAAACCTGGGATGAGCCGGGGGACGCGAGACGGTCGTTGTGAACCCCTCGCCTTAGCAGCTACAGCGGGGTTGGTGTTCTTTTTTAGGCGTCTTCTGCCTGCAGCTCGGCAGACAAAAGCTCATCATTAGCACTGGAATATAGTGTCAATAGAAGAGCAAAACAACACTGGGCAAAATAACAGGGAAAGAAAGAGTGAATATTGGAAGGAAGAGCGAAAAGAACGAATATTGGATGTATGGGTGGAATAATGAGAATGTGAATGAATGAGTGAAAAGATGAGTGAATGACAGGTGGATGGACAGGTTGAAGGCTGGCAAAGTAAAGGAATGGGTGATGGATAAGTGGGCAAATGGATAAGCGAGTAGATGGATAGGTGGATGGACAGGTGAAAAGATGACAGTGTATAGGGATGGATGGCTGCATAGATGGACAGGTGAAAGAGTGGCAGAGTAAAGGCATGAATGGATGAAAAGATGAGTGAATGGATGGCAGAGAGGCTGGATGAATGATGAATGGATGGCAGGGTGGACGGATAACAGAGTGGATGGATGGCAGAGTGGATGAATATATGGCAGAGTTCACAAATGGATGGATGGCAGAGTGGGTGGATGGATGAATGGATGGAATTACGAGTGGTTGGTGAAGCCTGTGGCTGGAAGGCAGAGGGTATGGTAGAGTGAATGAACGGATAACAGAATGGATGGATATATTGCAGAGTGGATGAATGGATTGATGGATGGCAAAGTGGGTGGGTGGATAGGTGGATAAATGGCTGAGTTGATCAATGGATGGATGGATCGATGACTGGATGATTGATGGATTGATGGCAGAGTGGATGAATTGATGGATAGCAGAGTGGATTGATGGATGGATGGCAGAGTGGATGGATAGATGGATGAGGGCAAAATGGATGAACTGATTGCAGAGTGTAGGAATGGATGGATGAGTAGATAGATGGATGGATGACAGAGTACGTCTGGATGGCAGAGTGGATGGATGGGTTACAGAGTGGATGGATGGGTTACAGAGTGGATCGATGGGTGGCAGAGTGGATGAGTGGGTGGCAGAGTGGATGAGTGGGTGGCAGAGTGGAGGGATGGGTTACAGAGTTGAAGGTTGGGTGGCAGAGTGGATGAGCAGGTGGCAGAGTGGATGAATGGGTGGCAGAGTGGATGGATGGGTTGCAGAGTGGATGAGTGGGTTACAGAGTGGATGGACGGGTGGCAGAGTGGATGGACGGGTGGCCGAGTGGATGAGCGGGTGGCAGAGGATGAGCGGGTTACAGAGTGGATGGATGGGTGGCAGAGTGGATTGACGGCAGATTTTATGGATGGGTGGATGCCGGATAGCAGATTGGATAAATAGATAAATGAATGGATGGAACCGGAAAAGACTGAGGGCCTCATTATGACCCTGGCGGTAGAGAACCGCCAGGGCCAACGGGGGCGGGAGCACCGCCGACAGGCCGGCGGTGCTCCCTTGGGCATTCTGACCGCGGCGCTTTGGCCGCGGTCAGAAAGGGAAAACCAGCGCTCTCCCGCCGGTTTTCCACTGCCCCTAAGAATCCTCCAAGGCGGCGCAGCTCGCTGCGCCGCCGAGGGGATTCTGACAATCCTTACCGCCATCCTGTTCCTGGCGGCTCGCCCGCCAGGAACAGGATGGCGGTAAGGATTGTCGTGGGGCTCCTGGGGGCCCCTGCAGTGCCCATGCCAATGGCATGGGCACTGCAGGGGCCCCCGTAAGAGGGCCCCGCTAGTATTTCACTGTCTGCATAGCAGACAGTGAAATACGCGACGGGTGCAGTAGCACCCATCGCACCTTCCCACTCCGCCGGCTCGATTACGAGCCGGCATCCTCGTGGGAAGGGAGTTTTTCCCTGGGCTGGCGGGCGGTCTTTTGGAGACCGCCCGCCAGCCCGGGGAAAAACTCATAATACCCTCCGCGGTCTTTTGACCGCGGAGCGGTATTATGGAGGGCTGAATTCTGGCGGGCGGCCTCCGCCGCCCGCCAGAATCAGAATGAGGGCCAGAGTGATGAATGAATGAATGACATGATGTGCAGGAGAAATAGTAGATATCAGCAGGTGGACGGAACGGCAAAAGAATGCATGGATAGATGCATCGATGAAAGAGACAAGGAAGACGTTCTAGCGAGTGCTTGGTTCACTTGCTTCGCTTCCTAGGTGATAGCAGTTCCTTAGTTCAAAGTGGGTTACTCCCTTGGTTGCAGGCGATGGTATGTGTTTAAAAATCTAATAAAAAGAGTTAAACCATAAAACATGCGCGCACTTGGCTTTGGTCCCACCCAGAAGAATATTTCTGTGTCACTCATTCCGTTGACTGTTTAGTGCTTGCACTGGAATGCATGAAGGACTATTTTAAATCTCAAAAACACAGTGAATCGTCACATGCTAAATAATATAATACGCCGATGGCTAGCATATAGAACGTAATCATTCATCAGGAGGCTTTTCTGTAATGCTTTAGTGAGAACTCAAAATAGAAGCCTGACCTATTGGCTTTGCCAATTCTTGTTATTTTGTTCTGTATATTCTTTTACTCCAGTTTCATCGCCACGCACGGGCGCATGTACGTCTCCCCACGAGTGCCCATTAGTTTACTGCGATTGTATATTCAGTTGAATATTTTTTTGACATATATACACGTTTTACGTGCTGTAAGAGCGACATCATCGAGGTTAGTGCAACGGTGCCACCTTGTGGCAGTTTAAGGATTTTTATTTTAGACAACAATCGATATTGTTTTCATTCTACCGAATGAACTGATGTTAAAGCAGAGTTTATTCTCATAAAACAGTAGACTATCTTAATCTACACACCAATTCTGTTTACTTTTGATTCATGTGTTGCTGGGTTTCAAAAGAGGTTTAAGGACATTTTTCAACAGTTTATTGACTTAAAAATAAAAAAAAATTTAGTCAGCTATGCTACATTTAAGAATCTTATTAGGACATGCACGTTACATATTTAGCTTAACACGAGCTTGAAAACTTACCTCCCACCATGATACAACCACCCCCTCCCCCCTGTCGTGCCCCTAAGGTAAATATCACATATATTATCTCAACTTGAGGCATGAACAACGCCATGCAGGCTGTCTCTTGGAGCTTGTAGGCAATGTTATGGTGTGGGAAACAGTATATCAGCCATACAATCTCAGCGATCATAGCTCTAGGGGATGCGACCATTTACTGTTGAAATTGTCCTAAGGGGTCTCCTCTGACGCCTCCGAGGGCGAAGGCTCTGTGTAGGAAGTTGGCTCTGTATGCACTATTTCAAAGTAAGAAATAGCATGCACAGAGTCCAAGGGTTCCCCTTAGAGATAAGATAGTGGCAGAAAGAGATAATTCTAATGCTCTATTTTGTGGTAGTGTGGTTGAGCAGTAGGCTTATCAGAGGGTAGTGTTAAGCATTTGTTGTACACACAGGCAATAAATGAGGAACACACACTGAAAGACAATTCCAGGCCAATAGGTTTTTATATAGAAAAATATATTTTCTTAGTTTATTTTAAGAACCACAGGTTCAAGATTTACAATCAATACTTTAAATGAAAGGTATTTCACCCAGGTATCATAAGAACTTTGAATCAGCAAAATAGCATGTGCAGTTTTGGCAAAAATGGCAATAAGCTATTTTAAAACTAGACAGTGCAAATTTCAACAGTTCCTGGGGGAGGTAAGTATTGGTTAGTTTTGCAGGTAAGTAAACCACCTACAGGGTTCAAAGTTGAGTCCAAGGTAGCCCACTGTTGGGGGTTCAGGGCAACCCCAAAGTTACCACACCAGCACCTCAGGGCCGGTCAGGTGCAGAGGTCAAAGTGGTGCCCAAAACACATAGGCTCCAATGGAGAAAGGGGTGCCCCGGTTCCAGTCTGCCAGCAGGTAAGTACCCGCGACTTCGGAGGGCAGACCAGGGGAGTTTTGTAGGGCACCGGGGAACGACACACAAGTTAGCACAAAAAGTACACCCTTAGCGGCACGGGGGCGGCCGGGTGCAGAGTGCAAACAGGCATCAGGTTTGCAATAGAGTTCAATGGGAGACCCAGGGGTCTCTTCAGCGAAGCAGGCAGGCAAGGGGGGCTCCTCGGGGTAGCCACCACCTGGGCAAGGGAGAGGGCCACCTGGGGGTCGCTTCTGCACTGGAGGTCGGATCCTTCAGGTCCTGGGGGCTGCGGGTACAGTGTCTTTACCATGCGTCGGCTTCTTAGAAGCAGGCAGTCGCGGTCAGGGGGAGCTTCTGGATTCCCTCTGCAGGCGTCGCTGGGGAGGATCAGGGGGGTCAACTTTGGCTACTCACAGGGTCGCAGTCGCAGGGAAGCCCTCCCTGTAGTGTTGTTTCTCCGCAGGTCGAGCCGGGGGCGTCGGGTGCAGAGTGCAAAGTCTCATGCTTCCGGCGGGAAACGTGGAGTCCTTTTAAAGTTGTTTCTTTGTTGCAAAGTTGTTTCTTCTTTGTCGCAGAGCCGCTGTCCTCAGGAGTTCTTGGTCCTTTTAGATGCAGGGTAGTCCTCTGAGGCTTCAGAGGTCGCTGGACCCTGTGGAACACGTCGCTGATGCAGTTTTTCTTGAAGTGGGGGGACAGGCCGGTAGGGCTGGGGCCAAAGCAGTTGGTGTCTCCATCTTCTCTGCAGGGCTTCAGGTCAGCAGTTCTTCTTCGTCTTCAGGTTGCAGGAATCTATCTTGCTAGGTTCTGGGAGCCCCTAAATACTCAATTTAGGGGGGTGTTTAGGTCTGGGGGGTTAGTAGCCAATGGCTAATAGCCCTGAGGGTGGCTACACCCTCTTTGTGCCTCCTCCCTGAGGGGAGGGGGGCACATTCCTAATCCTATTGGGGGAATCCTCCATCTGCAAGATGGAGTATTTCTAAAAGTCGGAGTCACCTCAGCTCAGGACACCTTAGGGGCTGTCCTGACTGGCCAGTGACTCCTCCTTGTTTTTCTCATTATCTCCTCCGGCCTTGCCGCCAAAAGTGGGGCCGTGGCCAGAGGGGGCGGGCATCTCCACTAGCTGTAGTGCCCTGGGGCACTGTAACAAAGGGGGTGAGCCTCTGAGGCTCACCGCCAGTTGTTACAGTTCCTGCAGGGGGAGGTGAGAAGCACCTCCAGCCAGTACAGGCTTTGTTACTAGCCACAGAGTGACAAAGGCACTCTCCCCATGTGGCCAGCAACATGTCTGGTGTGTGGCAGGCTGGTAAAACTAGTCAGCCCACACTGGAAGTCGGTATGATTTCAGGAAGCATCTCTAAGATGCCCTCTGGGGTGTATTTTACAATAAAATGTACACTGGCATCAGTGTGCATTTATTGTGCTGAGAAGTTTCATACCAAACTTCCCAGTTTTCAGTGTAGCCATTATGGTGCTGTGGAGTTCGTGTATGACAGACTCCCAGACCATATACTCTTATGGCTACCCTGCACTTACAATGTCTAAGGTTTTGCTTAGACACTGTAGGGGCATAGTGCTCATGCACCTATGCCCTCACCTATGGTATAGTGCACCCTGCCTTAGGGTTGTAAGGCCTGCTAGAGGGGTGACTTATCTATGCCATAGGCAGTGTGAGGTTGGCATGGCACCCTGAGGGGAGTGCCATGTCGACTTAGTAATTTCCTCCACACAAGCACACACAAGCTGGTAAGCAGTGTGTCTGTGCTGAGTGAGGGGTCTCCAGGGTGGCATAAGACATGCTGCAGCCCTTAGAGACCTTCCCTGGCATCAGGGCCCTTGGTACCAGGGGTACCAGTTACAAGGGACTTACCTGGATGCCAAGGTGTGCCAATTGTGGAAACAAAGGTACAGGTTAGGGAAAGAACACTGGTGCTGGGGCCTGGTTAGCAGGCCTCAGCACACTTTCAAATCATAACTTGGCATCAGCAAAGGCAAAAAGTCAGGGGGTAACCATGCCAAGGAGGCATTTCCTTACACTCTGGGTGTGTTATACAGTCCACGAATGTCTCCCGGGCTCTGTACATGCCTAGTGAGCCGCATCCATGTCTGGCTTCTCGGTGCAGCACTGCACTTTCATATCCGCCCATCGCTCCATTTCTCTCCGCCAAACCACCATCCTCGGTTCCCCTGGTCATTCCAGTTATGTGTAATTTCCCGCTGAGTATGAAAGCTTTAGGTTCAGCAGTGCGTGGGAACCAATGTAATAAGCAGTGTTCTGGGATGCCGGGGACCTCTCTCTCTCTATGATCTCAATGGACACATTAGTGGCCTCCCCCCAAAAGGCAGTAAGTATCGAGCAATACTGGAGCATGTGCAGGAACTGCATGTCGCATTCGTCGTGTTAAAGTGTCGATTTAGTCGGAGTGAGAGATGCCCTGGGTAAGACAGAAGTTTATAGGCTTTAAAGTAGGCGCTTCTTGACACTTTAGGGACCTTCTTCAGTATGTTCAGTCAGTCCTTCCTGGGTATGGGGTACCCCAGGTCCTCTCCACCTTGAAAAATAACAGCACAGGTGGACTTCAAGGTGAGTCTGGTGGGTCCCCTTGGAGTGTCGAGGTTGCAAGGGGTGGGGGACCCTTAGAACACAGCTGAATCTTCGGTGCAGAGCAGAGTGGCCAGGTGCAGAGCAAATCGATGAGCCAAGAGCTGTGAGCAAAGGTGCCCTTGGAAGCAGGAGCTAGGTCAATTTGAGGGGTTCTTGTAGGTCAGCAGGATCACTCTGGTGTTTTAAGAAGTCCCTCGACTGGGGCTTCCTTCTGGTCCTTTTGCAGTCCGGAGTGGACTGTCCTTCTGGGTGTCTGATGTTGGATGTCCAGTACCCTTGGCTATTGCACGGTTCAGCCACTGGAGGTTGCAGTGCCACCAAACTTGGCACACTTGCAGGGTTTGTCCTCCAGGTTCGTCAGATTAAATTTGGTCCTCCTGTGGCATCCTTGGTCAGCAGCCGGTCAGTGAACTGGACTTCACTGGCTTTTGGGTCTCTGATGCACAAGAGTGATGGGTTCACACTGAAAGGAGATCTTCAGCAGTTTTTATAAGAGTGGAAGTCCTCTGGGCGGTTTTAGAGTCTGATGTCCGAGCAACCCCTCAGCAGCGATTGCTGAGTCCTGGTTGCAGCAGGCAGGGTTTGGCACCTTTTTCTTGATGCAGCAGGTCTTCAGTTCTCGAGCCTTGGGTCTTCTTTGTTGCTGGTCTTCTTGTGTTCTTGGAATCTGAATCTCTGGTCAAGAGGTGACCACTAAATACTGTATTTAGTGGGCATTAGGGGAGTACCTAGCAGTGACCAATGGGTCATCTACCTTAGGGTGGCTAAACCCACTATGTGACCACTTCCTGTGGGCAGAGGTCAATTCTCTATCCCTGATAGGCTATTTTCCTACCATGCAAGATGGAGGAAATGGAAATGGAGGGGTCACCTTGCATGCAACAGCTTAGGGGTGGTTCAAACTAGTGGTGGCCACTACTCCTGTCCCTTGTGTGTTTTTCTCCCTGTTCCTACCACAAAAAGTGGGGGTTTGCAACGGGGCGGCCCATCTGCTGCTATCAGCAGGCTTGTGAGTCAAGTTTTAAAGGCGGTAAGCCCTTTGAAGCTCGCTAGCAGGGCAGTGCACATTCCTGAGGAGGGAGGTGTGACACCTTCACCCAGGAAGAGCTTTGTTCTGGGACCCAGAGAGCAGGAGCTCTCACCCTAGATTTCCAGAATCTTTTCTGGTGGTGGCAGGCTGGTTGTACCGGCCAGCAACCATGCCAGTGTTAGTTAGCTTTGCAGAAGTCAACTCTAAGGTGGCCCCTGGGTACATTTTGCAATAAATCCAATAATGGTACCATATTTGATTCATAATTCAGAGGTTCAGAGTAGCCATCATGTTGCTTTGAAACTTGCACTGATTAGCATTCAGCACATGCTTTTAAAATGGCTGCTCTATTCACTTACTGTGTCCCAGGTTTGGCAAGGACACAGTAGGGGCATTTTGCTCATGCATCTATGCCCACACATACAGGACAATGCACCCTGCCTTAGGGCTGGAAGGCCTGCCAGGGGGTGACTTACCTGTACTGCATTCAGTGTGCACAGTGGACAGGGTACACAGGCTGTGGGGCCTGTTGAGTCTGCATTTTAGGATTGCACCAGGACACACAGCCTGCAATGGCAGTGCTGGGTGCATCTGGATGCCTGGAACATGAGGGTGGCACAATCTGTGGTGCTGCCCTCAGTAGCCTACCCTTAGTTCCCCATGCCCTGGGTACATAAGAACCATTTACTAGGGACTTATAGTAGCAACTAGAAGTGTTGCCTATTGTATCAATACCTTTGCAATTTTAGGGAATGAACACCGGCACTGGGGACCTGGTTAGCAGAATACCAGAGCACTCCACTCCAAGTTGCACCCAGAAACCAGGCAAAAAGTATTTGTGTGTGTGTGGGGGGGGGGGGGCGGATTTGAACAGGACGCCAGTTTCCCGCAGACTGGCCTGACCCCCGGTGTTTGAGCACCGCTGCCATCCCCTCACCATGGAGAAGATCGTATCCCTTATGGAAGTCCTCAAACAGGAGGAGCATCTCTGCTTTGAACAGGTCACACAGTATAGTCACTCCCACATCCACCCACTCTGTCAACTCCTGCCACTCTCCTCCGTGGGGTAGCACTTCTGGCAATGTCAGGTGAGTAGGGTATTTTCAAGTGCATTTTCTGCAAGCAACAGACCAAACATCGTCGTATCACCATAAATTCTGTGGTATCCTCTTCATCAGGGCATCTAAGCTGTAGAAATATACTAAGCAAGTGGTGAAGGTCAGGGAATAAAGTAACAATCTCCCTTCCACATGTCAGTCTGTCAACCAGCCACTGCGTCAGCCACTGGAACTACGCTGCCAAATAATATGATTCAAAGTTGGGGGCTGCCAGAACTCCGTCATCTACCGGTCTCTGCAACGTAGCCAGAACCACTCACCGGTGGCCCGAGACCCAAATAAAGTTTATGATATGCAAATCAAGCTCTTTAAATAACATTGGAGGAATCCACACTGGAAAAGCATAAAAAATATAAAAGCTGGTAGAGGGCAACCATTTTCAGCAGGGCAAAGTGACTTGCAACTGAGAAGGGGATTGATTTCCAAAACTCCATGTTCACCCTGAGAGTCTGGATCGCCATCCTGATAGTCCCCTCGAGTAGGTCAGTCAGATTGTGAAAGATTTGTACTCCCAGGTATTGCAAGCATCAGGGTTCCCACTGCAGCATCCCTCGGAGGGTTGCGGTTTGCCAGTGTGTGGAATAAGCGTAATTTCTGGCAATTTACTCACAGCCCCAAAAGAGAGACACATTTCTCTAGCAGCTCTTGAGCTCCCTCCAGCAGCGTAATGTGTTCCTCAAAAAGATCAGGAGGTCCCCTGTGTATAGAGCAATATAATGGAGTTGTCCTCTGATCTGTTTTCTCCCATAAATGTCCGGGGTCCTTGTACGGCAGGCCAGTGGCACCACTGCCAGGGCAAACAAGATGGGTGACAAAAGGCACCCCTGCCTGGTTCCGAAGCTCACTTGATACCTTTCAGAGATAGTGTGCCCTGTCTGGACTCTGGCAACAGGGTCTGCATAAAGTAGTCTGGCCAGGCCACGAACCCCTGCCCTAGGCCAAAACACTCTATAACTGTGTAGAGGAATGCCTTCCCTATATCCACAGTAGCGCTTGCAGCTTCTTCCTAATCATAAGTAACTTCCTCTAGGATCGTGAGGAGTCTATTTATATTGATTGCTGTAAAGTGACCAGGTATAAATCCTGCTTGGTCGGAGTTTATGAGTTTAGGCATGTGTGGGAGAAGCCTAGTGGCAAGAACCCGCCTAAGGATCTTATCATCTATATTCAACATCAGAACAGTCAAAATGCCTTTTTATCATAAGCGTGTTTCGCTGGTTTGAGCAGGGGCACCACCAGGGCCTCGTGGGTGGATAATGGTAAAAGACCCGTATTTATAGCCGCTCTTTAAAGTTTTACCAGTTTGGGTGCCAAGTCGTCTCCGAAAGTAGCATAGAATTTCACTGGGAATCCATCAGTTCCTGGTGTTTTGCCCTTAGCCATACCTTGTATAGGTGCCCAGACCTCTGATAGGGTGATCTAGACTCCTAGCTCTTCTGTCTCTTCAGCAGATAGATCTGGGAATGTCAATGAAGCCAAGAAAGCATCTGTTTCGACGACGGGCCAGTCTGCGGTGCTTTTATATAAGTGAGAGTAGTAAGTGTAAAACTCATGATTAATAGCCACTTGTCCGGCCTGATGAGTTTACTTTTCCTCTTCCCCCCAGCCCATGCACCTGGCTTCCCACCATGGGGTCCTGACACCCAGCTTTAATCCGCAACTGTTACTGACTATGCACTCCACAACGAGACTAAGGCACAAGTAGACACAGCTATGGTTTATAAGTATTATAAGATGTCTTACTATTATTGTTTCCTGGCATATAGTCATTCTAAAAATATGTCCACACCCTAGCCCCTTGAGAGAGAATGTTTGTTTCTGCTTACACTATGAGCCACAATAAGATCTGCTCTTATTGCACATGTCTAAATGTGTCTTTCGAATATAGAACTATAAAGCAATCACCAAGGTACCCAATCTGTGTCTAAAATATGTTGAGATGTTGTGATAAATGAAATGCCAATCAACATAAGTGTTAAGAAAATAATGTCTGCTTGTCAGTAGACTCTGGTACCCTGATCAGTCTCAATCTCCAATATAACTGAGCCCCGCTTGGCAAGGTTTGTGAGCCAAGCCAGTAGCAATCCCATACTGTCTCGCTCAGCATGCGACTTGGTCATATAGGCCTTATAATCAAAGCATCACAACTTTAATACCTTCTCTGTGACTGTTACCTTGGTCTCCAACAGTTCTGGTTGGACTTCTGGGTGACCTGGCCTACGCTGTTCAACTATTTTCAGTGCTTCCTCAGATGACATCACTTCTGTTAACAATGTGCGTCACACTGCCAATTACACCGCAATGCACCGCTGTAGGTCTTGAAAGCATCCCCCTCCATCTGAGTGGACGAGGCATTTTCCTCAAAGTACTGTTGTATGCTATCCCCCACAGAAGACCGGAAAGCCTGGTGCCCCAAGGACTCCGGCTTTAGCCTCCATGTCGGGATGCAGGATAGAGTCCTTCACCACTGCAGAGTAAGCAGAATTGAATTATGATCTGATACAGTTCTAGAAAGATATTCAATAGCTTGTACCAAGCTGTGTACATCTGGAGTACAGAGAAACGGATCTAAGTGCACATGCAAGTCACGTAGTGATGAGGAAAAAGATTAGTCCTGTTCAGGTGGGTGTTGCAGTGTCAATGAATCCCCATTCCGCCTGTCAATTCGAAAACATGCGGGCCACTCTAGTAGCGAGGGAGTCTCTCCAAGGGGGGCGGGAGCAGTCAAGTAGGGGGTCCGCCACACAATTATAGACGTAGAGGGTAGTCACAGTGCAGCTGCACCAATCAAAAAGTGCCTCAGTGCTGAGAAAGCTAGAGAAGCAGATGGGCATATGCCAAGGTTATCAAAGTCAAATGCCAGTGTGGAACCCGCAGGTCTAGGGCACTCCACCAGCCCCGCGTTTCCCCAGGCACCTGGTATCACAGTAAATCTTAATTAAAAAAAGTAAAGCTTAATTGGGCGGCATGCAGACAGTCACAGCTCACTCCACTCTGCTCAGGACTCTGCGCTGCTTGAAGTCCACTCTCGCCCTCCGGTTGCCATTTTCGGAGCACCGCTTGCAGTCTGCATGGGTGTTCTCAGCACCTGTGCGGGAACCACTCGGCTTCCTCTTGAGTGTCAATCAGAGCAAAGAGCGCTGCGGGGCACAGATGTGCTAGCAGTCGCCCTCCCAGTAAGTCATGAGTTACAGGATATTGATGGGTGAGGGCTTGTCCCTGGGAGCTCCTGCAGAGTGTGGTTTACTCCACTGCCGCCTGGCCACGCTCTGACTCTTGACTTTACAAGATATATTGGAGTTGCGTGCATCTGAATTTCATTAAATTTCTCCACTATTTCCACGTGGCCTATTTGCCTTGAAGTCTTGGCTCTAGAATCTTAGGGCCTGATTTAGAGTTTGGCAAAAGGGTTATAACTTGTCCGCTTATTGCAAGATCTGCAATATCTAATGTACTTGATTTGTAATAAGGAGGACGGAACATCCGTCTCGTTGTGACATGGTAAACAAAATGTACATGTTTCAACTATAGATAAAGCTATTAATACTTCTTCAGCTTCAAACCTTCCAAAAAAGTCCCTAAAACGAATGTATTGTCTGTTAAAAGAGTTGTGAAGGTCCAGCTCTCTCCTATTAGGCATCCACAGGCACTACCTATGATATTCTCTTGGAAAAAATCATAGCATTAAGGAAGAAGCTAACAAGAGGTTGGGGAGATTAGATGGTAAATGGCCCATGATTGAAAGAAGATTAGCAGAAGTTGAACAAATAATGAGCAAAATGGATGATGCTGTAAAAGGAGTGACCAAGCTTGAAAAATACATTTGAAAACTACCCTGGAAGACCTGGGAAAGACGAATTGTAGGAATACATTAAGAATTTATGAGTCAGAAACATGGAAAACAGTGAAATGGTTTTGTTTCATAGATCATTTGTGCCTATATGTCTCAATGATCCTGATTTTTTCTAATACTAATTTTCAAAGGTCCTATATGCTTGGTAAGACTTCACTTACTTCAAATATTGGTTCTAAATCAAGAAGTATTATTAAACTAACCACGACTTTAAGGATCTTATCAGAATTATTACAGCAGCACAAGAAAGAACAACAGTCATGGGATGAAATAAAATATTAATTTCACAGCATGTTGTCAAGGTAACTGCAATAAGGAGAATAGAATTACTTAAATTAGACATTGCGTAAACGAAATCGAAGCTAGGTATGATCTCATTCATCCATGCATTTTAAAAGTCACACATATGGAGAAAATATTACTTACACTTAGCCACTTAAGTTAAACTCATATTTTTACAGTGAGCGAGAGGAAATAGGCATTTCAAACTACTCTCCGTTATCCCAGTTTATTATGGTTTATCGCTATTAATTATATTTCTTTAGCGAATGTTTTTTATTTATGTATGGTAAACGCATATGCTCTTTGTAATCAGAATGCATATCCTTTTTCATTTAAAGGTCTTGCCTACAGACATCAGCTGTCTGGCAAGAGCGCATGTTGTCATGCAACATCATACATCACAAACCACACAAAACGCTGCACACAACAAACACAAAGACATGTTCATCCACTCAGAAAGTGGCTTTTGGGCAGCCTCTTTCAGCTATTGGCTACTGAGATCCAGCTTAAATAAGTAGTGACTTTAGGGATTGTCCACAGCACTGTCATCAGCCCATGGCCTTTCGCAGATGTAAATTGCGTAAAAATTAGTTCTCACACACATATTGCCCTTAATGTATTTTCCAATGGTTATTGTATAATTCATTTTCTACAGTGTGTATATCTCACATACTAAAGAACAAGTTTTATTCTAATGTTAGAGTTAGTAATGTAACAGCAGCAAAGCTCTGATGAAATAAGTCTTTCACTGAACAGTTTTGAGTTTGTAGTAAATTAAAAAATGGCCACTTTTACCCTGGAATGCATAAAATCATTGAGTTCAATGGTATTTAAAAACGGCCAGTGAACTCAACGGGAGGCTTGAAATGCTAAGCTGCCAGGATCTAAGCTACATGGGCCGCCCTGTGCAGCATGTGGGAGCCAGTCAATGATCTCACACCTAGGCAGCCTGTCATAACACTTAGGCTCAGCCTAGCAACAAATGTCCCCTTCTACTATCAGATGCAGCTTCACTTAGCAATGTTATTGGTGCATGCTGCGTTCATACTAATTAGCACATAATTAGTGCTTACAGGATCGTTTTCACAAATACCTCAATCCACGTATTCAAAGTAGCTGTCTTGAAATGTGCTAGGAATGCAGGGGTATAATGAAGACATCTGAAACCCGTGCGATGAAGGGGCTCCACACCAGTCATGTCACAGGGGGGTCCCAAAGCCCCAGCTTGCTAGATTTTAATAGATAACAAGCGTTTGCAATGCAATGGGTCTCACGTTTGCTTGAGTTAAAGCTATTAGTGTGGTAAACCCCTAACCAGACTTTTCTTGCCACATAAACCGAAAATGAAAAGTAAAACAGTTCCACATTAGTAACCAGACTTTCCTTGCCACATAAACTGAAAATGAAAAGTAAAACAGTTTCACATAAGCAAGCCAACGGCCACCATGAGCGCAAAGCACACACACAAAAGGAAACAGAAGTTCGCTCGCAGTGAAACGTATCAGCAGAAGTGCAATTATCCATGAAACCGGCAAAAGTGCAAATATTCATGTGATACGGTGGATGTCATGGAAAGCGCTCAACTACTGCCCAGGGAGATCACGCTGCAAATGACATAAAGAGACAAAGTAGTCCAGAAACCATACCAACAACAATGAGCCTAGTATGTTTTCAGTAGTTAACCGGTGCGCTCGAGGCGGGCTAAACACAGGAAAGGGCATGATGTATGCATGCCTTGCACAAATTAAATCAAGCAAATTTTAAAAGGCAAGCCCACGAACCAACGAAACTGATGGGGGTGCGGTGGGTGTGGTTAAAAGCCCACAGAGAGATTACACCAGGGACAGGGCGCTTTGCAATCGACCCTCAAAAGACAACTCAGAAGGGCCGTAAAGAAGATAGTTCAGATGGAAGGAGGATGCACTTGTGCACTTGGGCCTTAAATGCTGCACAAAGAAAGAAAAATGTGGAGAGTAGATTTCAGTCTAACAAAGTAGGCCTGGACTGCACTTCTTACCTCAGACAGGTAAAGACATGGAACTAGTGAAGCCCCTTCTTGCAGCCTCTCAGTGGAAGGTGGGAGACTCTCCAGGGCAGGCAGCCATTCACCACAGAGTGTGATGTGTAGCAGAAAGAGTGTGATGTGTACCAGAAAGTTAGCTTCATTAAGAGGCGGGCAAGATGAGAAATGAACATGGAAGAGCCCATGCACAAGCCAAGCCTTGAAAATATTCTTAAAAATTAAAAGCAGTATTTCTTTAGCATGCAGAAGTGTTTCACCCTGGAACATTAGAATACATTACAGCATTGAGAGCCATTTTTTAAGTGATAGTTTTTAAGCACACACTTAGAAACATTCTTGTCCCATCCCTGCCCCGCACTGGTGACAACACCATTTGTGAGTTAAGAGGCAAGTTAGTTGCTATGTGCACCTATTATGTGGCCCTGATTCATATGATACATGGAACAATATTATAACTTAGTAATTAAAACACAAGATGTTTTTGTACGGTGCACAACCTTGACTTGTGTGTCTAAATGCGCTCTCACATGTGATAATGAAAACAGGAGGTTTAGTGAAATTAAATATTGGGCAAAGATCACACAAGTTGGTGAAGCAGGAGAGCCAGGATTGATCACAAGTTTCTTAGTTTCACATTGTGCAGTGTGGATAGTACAGAAATTAGAGCATGTAAGGTGTGTAGGTTGAAGGTAAATGGGAGGATGGAGGTGAGAATGAGAGTTGGAGGTGAACCTGGGAGAGACAGAGGTTAGTGTGGGCTAGATAGAGTTGAAAGAATGAGATGATAGATTTGGAGGAAAAAAATGTGTTACTTTCCTGTAACTCTCGTTCTCCAGTACTGGTATCTTTCATAAATTCACATGCTTGAATCATCCCCGTTATCGAGGTGGGAGTCCCACAGTATATTCTAAAGCAGTGGAAGTAATTAACAAAGCTTATAATGCCAAAAGACTTTGACTTTAATAGATTATTCACATCATTTATAAAAAAAAAAACTCCAGCCAATCAGGTGATAGCACCTTCTAGAACACTCCCCACAGAGGCATCTTCCCTCAGATTTTCAAGCACTAGTGGGTAACTGTGAGAAAGTAGCCTCTTTCTACCCCCTTTGTTACCCCCACTTTTGGCCTGTTTGTGAGTGTATGTCAGGGTGTTTTCACTGTCTCACTGGGATCCTGCTAGCCAGGGCCCAGTGCTCATAGTGAAAACCCTATGTTTTCAGTATGTTTGTTATGTGTCACTGGGACCCTGCTAGTCAGGACCCCAGTGCTCATAAGTTTGTGGCCTATATGTATGTGTTCCCTGTGTAGTGCCTAACTGTCTCACTGAGGCTCTGCTAACCAGAACCTCAGTGGTTATGCTCTCTCATTTCTTTCAAATTGTCACTAACAGGCTAGTGACCAATTTTACCAATTTACATTGGCTTACTGGAACACCCTTATAATTCCCTAGTATACGGTACTGAGGTACCCAGGGTATTGGGGTTCCAGGAGATCCCTATGGGCTGCAGCATTTCTTTTGCCACCCATAGGGAGCTCTGACAATTCTTACACAGGCCTGCCACTGCAGCCTGAGTGAAATAACGTCCACGTTATTTCACAGCCATTTTACACTGCACTTAAGTAACTTATAAGTCACCTATATGTCTAACCTTTACCTGGTAAAGGTTAGGTGCAAAGTTACTTAGTGTGAGGGCACCCTGGCACTAGCCAAGGTGCCCCCACATTGTTCAGAGCCAATTCCCTGAACTTTGTGAGTGCGGGGACACCATTACACGTGTGCACTACATATAGGTCATTACCTATATGTAGCTTCACAATGGTAACTCCGAATATGGCCATGTAACATGTCTATGATCATGGAATTGCCCCCTCTATGCCATCCTGGCATAGTTGGCACAATCCCATGATCCCAGTGGTCTGTAGCACAGACCCTGGTACTGCCAAACTGCCCTTCCTGGGGTTTCACTGCAGCTGCTGCTGCTGCCAACCCCTCAGACAGGCATCTGCCCTCCTGGGGTCCAGCCAGGCCTGGCCCAGGATGGCAGAACAAAGGACTTCCTCTGAGAGAGGGTGTTACACCCTCTCCCTTTGGAAAATGGTGTGAAGGCAGGGGAGGAGTAGCCTCCCCCAGCCTCTGGAAATGCTTTCTTGGGCACAGATGTGCCCAATTCTGCATAAGCCAGTCTACACCGGTTCAGGGGACCCCTTAGCCCTGCTCTGGCGCGAAACTGGACAAAGGAAAGGGGAGTGACCACTCCCCTGACCTGCACCTCCCCTGGGAGGTGTCCAGAGCTCCTCCAGTGTGCTCCAGACCTCTGCCATCTTGGAAACAGAGGTGCTGCTGGCACACTGGACGGCTCTGAGTGGCCAGTGCCACCAGGTGACGTCAGAGACTCCTGCTGATAGGCTCCTTTCAGGTGTTAGTAGCCTATCCTCTCTCCTAGGTAGCCAAACCCTCTTTTCTGGCTATTTAGGGTCTCTGTCTCTGGGGAAACTTTAGATAACGAATGCAAGAGCTCATCGGAGTTCCTCTGCATCTCTCTCTTCACCTTCTGCCAAGGAATCGACTGCTGACCACGCTGGAAGCCTGCAAACCTGCAACATAGTAGCAAAGACGACTACTGCAACTCTGTAACGCTGATCCTGCCGCCTTCTCGACTGTTTTCCTGCTTGTGCATGCTGTGGGGGTAGTCTGCCTCCTCTCTGCACCAGAAGCTCCGAAGAAATCTCCCGTGGGTCGACGGAATCTTCCCCCTGCAACCGCAGGCACCAAAAAGCTGCATTACCGGTCCCTTGGGTCTCCTCTCAGCACGACGAGCGAGGTCCCTCAAATCCAGTAACTCTGTCCAAGTGACCCCCACAGTCCAGTGACTCTTCAGTCCAAGTTTGGTGGAGGTAAGTCCTTGCCTCACCTCGCTGGGCTGCATTGCTGGGAACCGCGACTTTTGCAGCTACTCCGGCCCCTGTGCACTTCCGGCGGAAATCCTTTGTGCACAGCCAAGCCTGGGTCCACGGCACTCTAACCTGCATTGCACGACTTTCTAAGTTGGTCTCCGGCGACGTGGGACTCTTTTGTGCGACTTCGGGTGAGCACCGTTTCACGCATCCTCGTAGTGCCTGTTTCTGGCACTTCTCCGGGTGCTACTTGCTGCTGAGAGGGCTCCTTGTCTTGCTCGACGTCCCCTCTCTCTCCTGGTCCAATTTGCGACCTCCTGGTCCCTCCAGGGCCACAGCAGCATCCAAAAACGCTAACCGCACGATTTGCAGCTAGCAAGGCTTGTTGGCGTTCTTTCGGCGGGAAAACACTTCTGCACGACTCTCCACGGCGAGAGGGATCCGTCCACCAAAGGGGAAGTCTCTAGCCCTTGTCGTTCCTGCAGAAACCTCAGCTTCTTCTGTCCAGTAGAAGCTTCTTTGCACCCGCAGCTGGCATTTCCTGGGCATTTGCCCATCTCCAACTTGCTTGTGACTTTTGGACTTGGTCCCCTTGTTCCACAGGTACCCTAGATTGGAAATCCACAGTTGTTGCATTGCTGGTTTGTGTCTTTCCTGCATTATTCCTCTAACACGACTTCTTTGTCCTTAGGGGAACTTTAGTGCACTTTGCACTCACTTTTCAGGGTCTTGGGCAGGGTTATTTTTCTAACTCTCACTATTTTCTAATAGTCCCAGCGACCCTCTACAAGGTCACATAGGTTTGGGGTCCATTCGTGGTTCGCATTCCACTTTTGGAGTATATGGTTTGTGTTGCCCCTATCCCTATGTTTCCCCATTGCATCCTATTGTAACTATACATTGTTTGCACTGTTTTCTAAGACTATACTGCATATTTTTGCTATTGTGTATATATATCTTGTGTATATTTCCTATCCTCTCACTGAGGGTACACTCTAAGATACTTTGGCATATTGTCATAAAAAATAAAGTACCTTTATTTTTAGTATAACTGTGTATTGTGTTTTCTTATGATATTGTGCATATGAGACTAAGTGGTACTGTAGTAGCTTCACACGTCTCCTAGTTCAGCCTAAGCTGCTCTGCTAAGCTACCATTATCTATCAGCCTAAGCTGCTAGACACCCTATACACTAATAAGGGATAACTGGGCCTGGTGCAAGGTGCAAGTACCCCTTGGTACTCACTACAAGCCAGTCCAGCCTCCTACAGTAACAGTCCCCACTTACAAGAAGGAGAGCATATAAAGGCAGGTGGGTGGGTTGCATGTGAATCTATGAAAGATACCAATACTGGAGAACAAGAGTTACAGGTAAGTAACATTTTTTTTCTCCAGTATTGGAGTAACTTTCATAGACTCACATGTTTGAATCAAAATATCTAGCAATTACAAACATGTTTAGCAAAGTATGTTATAAAACATAACAGCCGATGGTGGGTGCAAACGTACACATCTGTTGATACCAGGCTCACCTTTTTGAAAAAAATGCAGAAGTACTGCTTGCCCCACAGCTGTATCACTATGCTGCAGCGCAACTAGACATTAGTGTTGGGTGAAGGTATGCCTGTTCTTCCAAGTTGCAGCACAGCATATACTTTCAATAGGTACTCCAGCAAACAAGGCCCCCGTTGTAAAAACTGCCCTTGTAGAGTGTGCTTTAGCCCTTTGTCTCAAAGGCCTACCGGCCATAGAATGGCAGAATCGTATGGCTGTTGCGATTCATCTAGTTTGCTAGTTTTGGAAACCGGACCTCCTTTGTTATTGTTTCCATATGCCACAAATATCTAGTCTGTAGTTTGTAGATGCTTTGTACAATGTAAGTAAAACTTTAAGCATCTTTTTACATCAAGGGTATGCAAAGTTTTTTCTGCAAGTGTCTGCGGATTCGGGAAGAAAGTTTTAAGCACCACAGATTAGTTGAGATGGAAATCTGTTGGAACTTTAGGTATGAATTTGGGATTATCTCAGAATTGCAGTATTATTTTTTAATAATAAGAAAAGCTCTCTAATCGTGAATGCCAGGAGCTCCCTCAGTCTTCTTGTGGAAGTGAGAGCTAAAAGCAAAGCTACTTTCCATGCTAGGAATTTGGGTTCTGCCCTGTGAATATGTTCAAATGCGCTTTTCATTAGTTGTGACAGTACTGTGTTAAGTTGTCATGGTGGTGGAGGTGACTTTATCAGAGGAAATACTCTGAAGAATCGTTTAACACATTTTGTGATTAATATGTTAGACCATAGAGAAGGAGATCCTGAAGTTGTTCTGTACCTCAAAATGGCTGCCAATTGCACTTTAATGTAAGAATGTACCATGCCCAATCTGGCTAGTTAGAGAAGGTATGGCAAAATCTGTTCTGGAGGTGATGAGATAGGATGTATGTTTGAGTTTTGGCACCATAAGCAAAAAAGCTTCCATTTCAAGCAATATGTTTTGTTTGTAGCATTAGCTCTGGCTATTGCGAGCTTTCCCTGTAGTCATGTGGGATTTGTAGGTTTTGAAGCTCATGGTATTCAGTAGCCATGCCGATAAGTGCAAAGAAGTTAGGTTTGGATGGAGGACCAGCTTGTGGTTCATTGACAGCAAATCATTCCGGGGCTCTCGCTGGATGTGATTGTCCTCTGACAACAATAGAAGTTCAGTAAGCCAGTGCTGTCCAGGCCATAGTGGAACAATGAGCATTAGCTGGCAGGTGTCCCTCTTCATTTTCCTGAGAAGCCTGGGAAAAAGCGTATGCATAGATCCATGACCATTTTATCAAAAACGCATTCCCCTTCTTGAGGTTTCCAGCTTGCATAAAACAGACTTTTTTTGTTCTCTTTAGGTGCAAAAAGATCCAGTTTCGGCTTGCCCCATCGTTGAAAATGGCGTCCACAATGGAGTGATTCAGTTCCCCTATGTGATAGCTCTGACTTGCTCTGCTTAAACTATCTACCAAACAGTTGTTGACCCCTGGCAGATGTTCTGCTCTTATGGTCACGTGATGCACCAATGCCAATTTCCATATATCTTGTGCTTCTTGTGATAGGACCTGAGATTTTTTACCTCCTGTTTGTTGAGATAGTGCATACTGGTTGTGTTGTCTATTCGTATTAACACCGATGATCTCTGATTCCTCGATAAGAAAGCTTGGAGAGCAAATAAGATCACGGGAGTTTCCAGGAAATAGATATCCATTTTTGACTCTTATCAGACTCCAATTGCTATTTAGTTGAAGATTCAGTAAATGGGCTACCCAGCCTCCTACAGAACCGTCTGTTGTAATGACGTACTGAAATCGGAGATGGGAATGTCAAGCGAGGTGCGAGATACCTCGGGCAAGTATCTGATTCTGGGTGACAGAAGTTAACTCAGTAGCAGGCATAAGGAGCATGTCTATACATGAGTGTGTATGATGTGCCGCTGATGTGTGGGTACATTGTCATGTCCTAGGGTTCCAGGTCCACCATACATCACAGAGGCTGGGTTGTGCCACCCAATTACGTAGCTATTTCATTTAAAAAAAAGTTTGGCACCAATGTTTCCACACTTTCTTGAAAAAGGAGCCACCTCTGCCCCACACCTTTAATAGGGAATTGGCTTGCCTACATATTAGGACACTGGTATGGTATGTATGCCTCAATTACAAACTGAACCACCTCTAAGTAATCCCACTATTGACACATGAAACAACCAAGATACTGGAAGCTAATATGACCAGCCTGGGTCACATTTAAATCTGAAATTTATGACTTGCTAGCCTCCCAGGCTCTTTAGCTATAAGGTAATATATCACCACAGAAAATAAGTGCTTCTTTACCTGTAGCACACGAGTAACACCACACAGGATGGACTATGATTCTATAAAAAGTAAAATACTGATTGAAGAAGGAAGGAAACCCAGTTTTCAATAATTTCTGCGCATCCCTCACAAAGTAAGGTCCTGAAGACATTTTTCTTAAACAATGCCCTAATATAAGTTTTTATAATGGTCAGTACCCAAACCTCCATTTTGTATATCAGTAACACCAAAACATGTTTTTTATGTGCCATATCAACCTGACGGCAGAGTATGTTGATCTCTGTGACGCTAGTTAGATCAACTGAGCTCCTGAGATTTCTTCGGGGTAGACTGCAGAGGTAAGGTGCTTGAAAATGGCAGGTGCTGTGGTGTTTGTTTATGGGGGGTCCCCTCGCAGTACCTTGCAGGGGGGCTCTATCGTTTTGTTAGGCCACTGTAAGAATGCCGTTCTATTTGCCCCTTCCTTATTTTGTGTCAAATGTTCTAGAAAAGCAATTTTTAACACACAGACAAGTTATGTGGAAGAGAGAAAGCACAACGATGAAAAAACAATAGCACAAAAAGGATTTAAAACTGAAATAACTAAAGTGATGGCTGAACTTGACATCTTAGAAGTTAGTACTACAGAAACATGAGACTTAAACATGTAAAACTTAATTTGTATCATGAGATAGTATGCAGAATATTAACCTATTCTCAAAGAGTATTTACAGTTAACCTCCAAGCAGTGCTTAATTTGTGCTGGTGGTTTCGGTGTGGCCCACCAACACAAATTTTTGTGGACTGGCACCTATTTTTCCTCTTCAGACATTGCCCGAGAGCAAAAAAGGGAAAACACACACAGGGGAAAGAAACAGAAAGAGAAAGAACTAAAACAAGCACTAGCAATCCAATGGGTCTCATGTTTGCTCGAGTTAGAGCTATTAGCATTGTAAACTCCTAACTGGACTTTTCTTGCCACATAAACTGAAAATGAAAAGTAAAGCAGTTTCACATAAGCGAACCGATGGCCGTCTTGAGCGTGAAGCAGACACACAAAAGGAAACAGAAGTTCGCTTGCAGTGAAACAGATCAGCAAAAGTGCAATTATCCATGTTACTGGCAAAAGTGCAATTATCCATGTAACAGAGTCGATGCCAAGCAAAACGCTCGACTATTGCCAAGTGAGATCGTGCTGGCTACAAAATAAAGAGAAAAAGTAGTCCAGAAACCATACAGTAAACATCGAGCCTCATATGTTTTCAGTAGTTGGCCGGTGCGCTCGAGGAGGGCTAAACACTGAAAAAGGCCTTCATGCCTTTCACTAATGAAATCAAGTGAATTTTAAAAGGCAAGCCCACTAGCCAACCAAACTGATGGGTGTGACATGGGCGTGGTTACAACCCCATAGAGAGATTACAACAGGGACAGAGTGCTTTGCGCGCTCGACCATAAAAAAACGTCATAAAGGGAGAAAGTAGAAACCTGTAAATGTGGGGGAAGGGACTTCGGTGATCAGTGGATAACATTATTTTGAATTTCAATGAGTCTGGGCCTTCTTTACACTTTTTGTGTACTTTCAGGTAAACAGCCTTGAAATGACCTAGTCAGGTTCACTACTTTTGTTTAACAACAAATGTTGGACAATGGGTTTTAATACTACATGTGAAGCCCACTCATATCCATGCTACTTTCTGGATGTGGTCGGAACTTCTCCTATGTATTTACTATCCACATTATTTCTCTAGGAATTGTCTTCTTTGACCCTACAAACCTGGGTGTCTGCTGCCTACATTTTAATATCATAACCATTTACACCCTTAAACAAATTCTGCCCCTGATTATTAACTCTGTGTTTATACTTAGGAGATCAGGTGCCGACGCCCACGCTGCTGTGGTGTTTCGACTGTTCCCCCCATGACTGGCAACACATCGACTAGGCCCCAGAGCTCTGTACAGACACATTGATATGTTTCTGTGTAAGTGACTGTTTTGGCGATGCAATAGACTGTGTTTTTATCTAAACGTATGTATTTTATTTTTAACACAAATAAAAAGGGCAATTATCCAAGGTGCAGGCCAGGGTGCCTAGCTGTTAAGAAGAGTAACTGTGGCTTACAATCCCAGTGTCACAAGCAGTTTAGGATACTACATACTAGAACAGGCAATAGATCTGTGTTGTAAGTTAAAGGACCTCTTCACTGTTCTCAAGTCATTCACCGATTCACACCTGCAGTCTGTCACTCAGCATCCAAACACTGTCCCTTGTCCATGCATTTATACATCTACTCATTTGCCATTAACTCATTCTTACCAACCCACAATACCACAAACAAACTCACCAATTAAGTGCTAATTCAGTTATAAGCCAGACCTACTGTCTTTCTTAATGCTTGTTTTATTTTACCATTCTAAAATAGCCATTGGCCATAATGGAAAGGTAAAATAAAATAAGCTAAAAAGGCCTATGGTACGTCAAGAAGCATATGTCATGCAAATACCTGTGGATGCATGAAAAAACACTGCAGCCATATTGGAATTAAACAATTTGAAAATGGCATCGTGGCCTGGCATGTGTGCCTGTGCGTCTTGATGCATTGGTTTCCATTTTTTCATTTCACTGCTCCAACATGGCCAACAACCATTTTCGAACGTTAAAATTAAGAGCATTGACAAACCTCAGACACCAGCATTTGCCTGGTAAAGGCAAGAACAATTGTTAGGTATGTTTTCTATGTGGTGTGCTTCGTGATGTTATCAACTACATTCTCTGCCTGGACGTTTCTTTCTCTTCGTGACTTTGACCATACCTCACCAATGAGTTTCTTAGTTATGTATATCACCCATTCTCATCTTTGTTGTATCTGTCTTCTTCTTCATGTTTTTAATCATTTTCCATGTTCTTTGTTCACTTTACTTCTGTCACATTATACATGATTTTACTTTTCTTTATATTTGATTTTGATCAAATATTTTTGGGGAGTCACGGAGTAATGTGTTATTATTGTGACTCTTTTTTAATGATTTTAATAACTAGAATTAACCTACGTTATCCTCTGTGAAGAGAAAGGGTTTGTTCTCATTTTGCCACAAAGGGTTCCCATATTGATCATCTTCAGGGAACTCATATTTCTCACATAGCTGCTTTTAAATTAAGGAGACCTTGGGTAGGCAAGATGTTTGTACCCCCAGCACTTGGGGAAAAGAATGAGATCATAATTCTATTTCTGAAATCCTTACACTTAGATTTTGTTCCATAAGAGTTTGATAGAGAACGTAGATGGTTCTTTTAGAGATATTGTTTAGTTACTCTTATAGTTATGACTGGTTATGGTCCTTGTAAATACAAATAAAATGTGGTGCTAGGAGGTTGTTTTAACTAGATTTGTGATATTTTCATTGATAGAAATTTAACTTGCAGGTATATCTCAATCAAAGTGCAGAAGCCTTTAAACATTTTATGACAGTTGGGCTCCTACAGAGTTTGTAATCCACACAAAAGTGAATTTTCTTTTTTCCCCGTAAATGCAACTCAAATTCAAACCTTACAAATAATTGACTAAGGTACAAGATTGCTGCTGTACTCACCCATGCCTTATTTCCAAGTTGGATATTTTATATTTGCTACCAAAGGTCAACGATTTAATACATATGTCCTAAATGACCCTTTATTTTTATGGAATTTCAGTCTTTTGTGGATTAATTCATGAGAGTAAATGTTGTACAGGTCCCTTTTTTTCAAAATAATTGGGAGGTGAGAAATGATAAGCCAATTATGTAAAAGTTAGAAAAGAGAGAACATTTATTTCCTAGGTTGAGGGACATGCTGGTAAAACCAGAACTGCTTATTCTAAAATAATTGATTATTATCTCAACTTTTATGAAAAAGAAAATTTGTTCCTAGGAGTCTGTCATAAATAATGAGAATATCAATAATTAGTTTACTTCTGTATCTAGAGAAGCAGTTCCTAATATTGATTTGACCTTTTTAGATCATATAACCACAGATGATGTTAAGTAGGTTACTTCTTTGTTAAAACGATGTGAAGTACAAGGCCCTTATGGCTTTCCAACTGAATTTTATTCTTCTTTTACCAAACTTACTATGCCAAATGATATATATTTTATAGGGTGAACCAACCTTACCACAAATTGGTAAGCATTAATATTCATTTCCTGTAGTTACTTTTGAAACTGAATTTATTTTTGTTCATTTGGAATGGAAATTCATGTTTAAAGCATTAGACTGCATAGTTTGCTATCACATTTATTAAGATGATATCCATACTTTACTCTAACCCAAAAACTGTAATGTACATAAATGGTTTTCATATACAAAAAGGAGGACTTGCTAGGACTGTCATTTATCCCTTTTATTATTTATTTCAGAACTCATTTTGGTTAGAAATCAACAAAATCTCCATATGAAGAGTTCCTTGCAGATACAAAAATTGGATATTCTGCTCATTTGTATGATGATTTGCACTGTATTAATGATCCACAACTATCGTAACAGTCCTTTTTAAGTAAAACAGTTTTTAGATAAACTCAATTTAGATAAATCTGAAACTTTACGTTTAAAAAAAAATATTGTAAAAAAGGTATGTGCAATGAACGTAATATTTTTGGGAATTAATTTTAAATTAAACATTTCAGTTTATAGTTCGCTAATTCATGTCAAGATACTGTCATAATGAATTTACAGTCTATTTAACAAAACGTCTCTAATTTAGGGCTTAATATCACTAATCTTTATCCAAAAGTATTGATTCTTTATTATCAAGATTTTTGTGGAATTCTAAACACCCTGAATTGTCTAGCCAGACTGAGATTACCAAAAGAAAATGGAGGTGTAATTTTTTCACATTTTTGTCTTTTCCATTTGTCCTTGTCTTTGAAACAAGGTGGTTACTGGTTGTTAGATTCAGCAACGAGGAAATACCAATTGAGGTGTTTTTGTCTGTTTCTCAGAAACTTCCTTTAGTTATTCGCCAATTTTAAAGCATGGTTTTATAATGCCAAATCACAATATATTTTGTTTTTTAAGAAAATATCAAAGGTGGCATGGCCTGACATGCAATGGAGTAGGGGCCGGCTGTGAAGGAGCCCTCGACCTGGCTGGCTGTCCGGTGGGAGGTGGCGACAACAGCGGGTCGCCCTGGCCACGTGGACCTGGCGGTCTCCACGGCTGCAGCCTTGAGGAGACCGGCCTGATGAGGCGGTGTGTCCAGGTGCCACACGCTGAGGCCTGCAAGTCCTACCCTGTCGAAATGCAGCCTACAGAAAGGAGGTGATGAGCGGGGTGTGGTGACATGGCCTAGCTCGGGTGCCTGGGCTACTACTGGACATGCCTCCCCAGTCTATACACTGTTGTCTGGAGACGGGGCTGGGACAGCGGTGGGAAGTTGTGGTCCCGTTCCCACAGCAAAGGGAGGCTTTCCCCGCTGAAACAGAGACTACTGTGAGGAGGTGAGGAGCAAGAGCATGGTGTCCTGGCCTGGGAGCCCAGTGTGTAGCTGGGTGGGCCTCCATACTCCACACGCAGCTGCCTGGCACCTGAGACTAAGACCGCAGTGGGGAGACGGGGGTCTGCATCCCTGCAGCATAGAAGGCTTTGTGACCCCTGCACCCCCCCAGTTGGCCCAGCAACCATCACATTTTTGGCCAGTGATCTGCCCAAGCCTGGTGGGCGCATTGGGCCACTCTTTCTTGACTCAGGCAAACCTGAGGTGTGTGGCCGCCCGAGTACCCGATTGTCTCTGCTGTGGGCCTACTTCTATCTGGTGGAAATCATAACAGGAGTGGCAGGTGAGGCGCTTACCTGACCCTGGGCGGGGGGACCCGGAACACCTTCTGGAATCCCGTAAGTGGAGTCTGGGGGACGCACTCTGTACCACATCTTCTGGCCCTGGCGGTTTGGTGACAGGAAGGCATAGGATTAACTGACATGGACGATTGACTGGGGGCAGTGCTGAAGCGCTGATGGTTGCCCCGGTTCTCTTTCTCCTGGGGGGTCCTTTGGCCACTATGCCCCACACTAAAGCCACGAAAGAAACATCAGTGACATCTCTCTGGAGCAGGGCGGCCCCCACTGAGTCTGAAAAAGTGGAAATGTTGGAAAAATCTTCAATGGACACCTCTCTTCACGTTCCCATTACCCAGGAATTTATGTCTAATTTCTTGCAGGAGATCAGATTAGATATAGGATCCCATAAGGAAGATTTTAAAAACTGCATTAGAGACCTTAAAAAGGACGTGTCAGAACTGGGTGAACGATGGATGAAATGGAGCGGACCACTGATGCAAGAGCAGACGACCAGTAAATGCTGTGGTGACGGGTCATGGCCCTGGAAGAAAAGAATGTTGAGCTGCAGCTCAAACTAGAAGACTTAGAAAACCGGGGCTGGGGGAACAACATTTGTATCCAGGGTGTCCCAAGGGGTCTGGAGGGAAAGGATGTCATAGCTTTAACGGCGACCCTCCTACAGGCAATCAGGGGGGAACTGGATCTGCCCCTTCCCCCGATGCTGAATAGAGCACATCGGGTGCGTTCGGCCCCAAACCACTCTGACGCAGCTCCAGATATTTTGACACAGGTCCATTACTTGGCAGAGAAAGACGGGATCCTTCGAGCTGTGAGAAAAAATGCAGGCCTGGTGTATCAGGGATATACTGTTGATATTTCAGGACCTCTCCCCGACGACTCTCTGGTGCAGAAGAGACGTTAAACAAATCACAGACCACCTAATTGAGTGGCATGTCATCTACCAATGGGGCCTCCCTTTTGTTTTGCTCTTCATGGGGCGGGGGTGCAAGCGCCGAGCTATGCGCTCTCATGAGGAGGCCTGACAATCTCTGGGTCTGTCACCACTGGAGGGGGCCAGTCCATCGTCCCCGCCGTGGGACACTCCCAGGAAGACAATGAAACCTAAGTGGACTACTGTTGGACCTCGCCGCCATGATAAACAACCATGCTCAATGCGAAACAAGATATTATCCAGCACCTATGCAATATTGACAGGGGGTCGACTTCACTGCCCTCTGACTCTCCCTTCAGGGGATCCTCCAGAATAAAAGAGGGACACTACGCAAGTTCCGGATGGTGTCTTCCGCTGGTCAGACAATTGATGTTACCCCTGGGGGCGATCGGAGGGGGACGGAGCTGATTCTCCCTGCCTTGGACTACTCATGGATACTGAACAGTCAACCCACACAGGGTATCAACCACCCCAAGAGGGTGACTTCTCTAGTGAGATGCAGGCCACTTTGTTCCCGATCTCTGTGGGTAATTGACACAAGAGTTGGACCCAGTTGGTCACTAGAGGTTTTTCATGTGGTATAACTTTTCCTTTTGTTTTTCAGGTCACTAAATGGGGATGGGTGTCAGGGATATTTGAGCAAAAAAGCAGTGAACAGCTTCTATTCTGTATTTTTTGTGAGGAAGGCAATGGACGGTGGGAAGGGGTGAACAGCGTTTAATGATGCCTGGCGCTTACTCCCTTACCACTCACCTATGGCTATGAGGCTTAAACTACAGTTGATAAACATTTGCGATCTTAACTCTCCTAATAAACACAAACAAACATGGAGTTATATTCTCCTCCATGACCCTGGTGTGGTCTTCTTAGAAGAAACCCACCTTAGGGGATGGACAAACATAGAATGGCACATCCTCAATACCCTGTGCGCCACTGGGCTTACACAGACTCCAAAACAGTAGGATTGGGAATACTTTGTAAAGCACACTTGGGATCTAACATCACTAGGGTGGCGCGGAATAGGGATGGAACGTACATAATGGTACACATGACCAGGGGGTACCGGAAACTTCACCTGCTCAATATATACGCACCTAATACATCTCAGTACTCTTACCTTAGGCAAGTCTTATCAAAACAGCTCCACGCAGTCGAGGGAGATGTACTGGTGGGGGGATTTTTATTTACTGGGACCCAGCGGTAGATCGAACCTCCACTACATATCGAAGCTCAGGAGCCATGTTGGCCCACTTGAAAAGGTAAATAACGGACCTGGACCTTGCAGATGCATGACGATACAAGCACCCGGACTCTAAAGATTATTCCTTTTATTCTCATGTCCATGTTTCTACTCCAGGATAGACTATCTGTTTATATCTCACTTACTCCTCCACACCCCTGAATCAGGTGAGATGTCGGAAATCTCTATTTCAGACCACGGCCATTTAGTTTTTACATGGTCATCCATTTATGCACACTCTGGAACCACCCCCGTGACTTCTGCGCTATGTGAGGATGGGCAGGAGATGGGCAACGGCATAGTAGACTACTTTATACACAACGCCTTAAGTGACGCTTTCATGCACATTATCTGGGACGGGTTAAGGCTACTATTCGAGGGGTTATCTCTACAACAGCCATCGCTCGTCACAGAGAAGCGTGCATTGTCCACGACACACTGACTACTGAAATAAAAACACTGGAACATCAGGACAAGCTTACACCTAGTCGAAAGCTTAAACAACGTTTAGCGGTATGGCAGAGGCAAATGTGGGCGCATAGGATGAATAGAGCTGAACGGGCTTTGCTGGCCCTTAAACAGTGGTACTATGGGGGGTTAACAAGGTGGGCGTGATCCTGGGTAGAAGGTTGCGCCAGGCTCAGGCAAAGATGCACATTACCAAAATACGCACAGAAAATGGGGGTTGGGAGATGTCCTAGCGGGATAAGCAGAGGGAATTCTTTAACTATTCTCAAGTCTTCTACAATGATGACAGGGCTCCGCCCCACGCTCATTCAGGAATACCTAGATGCATGTAAATGGGAACCACCACACCCCCACCATGCAGAGACATTGGACACACCAATCACAATGGAGGAACTTCGTAAGGCTCCTCGAAACATGCAGCTAGGCAAGTCCCCTGGGCCTGGTGGCATACCAGTTAACTTGTATAGATTGTTTCTACCCAAACTAGGAAAACACCTGTTACACTCATTTTAACTCTTTCACACATAAGTCAGGCCTCACTCCATTTATGGCAACCGTGGAAATTACACTAATCCCTAAACCCGGTAAGGACCCAGCACTCTGCTCTTCCTACAGCCCCATTGCTCTCTTGAACACTGACGCCAAGCTCTTCACAAACATACTAAGTGTCAGGATTGAGCTATATCTCCCATTTCTCATTGACCCCGACCAAGTATGCTTCATTCTTAATAGACAGGGAGCAGACAATGTGCGCTGAGTGGCAGACTTGATAGAAAAGGTACACCGTTATCAGATTCCTGCTTCCTTCTAACCCAAGATGCGTAGAAGGCTTTCGACCAGGTCAACTGTGACTTTGTGGATAGTATTACTCAAGATGGGGTTGAACCCGTTATGTGCTCAAGACTTATGGCCTCTTATTTCGCCCAGTGGCAACTATCTGAGTCAACGGCGCTCTAACCGAGCCCATAACTGTTTGGAGAGGGACAAGACAGGGCTGACCCCTGTTGCCCTTACTATTTGCCCTAGCAGTTGAACCTCTGACTATTACAATCCACCACTCCAACAGCATCAAGGGCATTCATTTGGGGGGGGGGAGTAATGCATAAGATTAATCTGTTCGCAGATGACCCCCTTCTTATCCTATCACACCTGACCACGTCCCTATTAGCCTTGGTATCTGGCTATAATAATAACAATAATAACATTATATTTTGGTAGACATGGACAGACAAGTGTCTCAGTTGAGTTCATCAGTTATTTAATGAGGATTGTTGTTTTTTCATTTTATCAGATGCAAATTCAATACAATTTAATCTGTGTCTTTTGAGCATCAATATGACAAGTGTGAATTTGATGTGGGAATATTTCTGTATTTAATGTTATGCCACTAATACAACAAAAACTTTATTTCCTCAGTATAGATATTCTCACTCCTTGCTAATGCCAAAATATTATGTTTCTACACCTGATACTTGCTGCCTATGAAGATTTGTTATTTATATTCTGACTGCACTGCTGTGAAATTATTTTGCTCATCAAACTAGAAAACATTAAAATGAAATGTAAATATTTTAACATTTTATTGGCTAGTCTTATAAGAAGCTGGTGTTCTTCCTGCTAAGGGAAAATTGTGGGCCTGTGTATTAATAGGGTGTATGAAAATACCCTCTTTCTTGGCATGGCTACACCCTTTTCCTACCTGATTGTCAGTGTGTTTGACTGTGTTCACTGGGATCCTGCTAACCAGGACCCCAGTGACTATGCTCTCTTTCTAAATTGGTAACTGTACCTTTTTTCTTCCCACAATTGGCATATTGGTACACCCATGTAAGTTCCTAGTATATGGTACCTAGGTACTCAGGGCATTGGGGTATCAGGGGATCCCTATGGGCTGCAGCAGTCATTCTGCCACTCATAGGGAGCCCAAGCAAAGGGTTCTGCAGGCCAGATCTCCCTTCTGAGTGGAGGCACTAATCAAAACCAAGCAAGAACCAACAAGCCAGTGAGGGTCACTTCACTGACCAGCTGATATCTCTGCAACCAGAAGTCGCAGCCGGACCCGGTGACACACCGATTAGTCCTCTTGGTCCTCTCTGCCAGCTGTCCAACTTTGGTGAGGTAAGCCCTTGCCTTCCCACGCATGACAGTCTCTTGCAGCTGCCAAGGCTTTTTGCATCTCCTCCAAGGGATCTTCAGGTGATGTGTAGCTCCAGTCCCCAGGGACTCCTTCCTGTGACGCACAGCCCTTTGCATGGTTCTTCTGCAGCGTGGGAACCCTTCCTGTAGTGCTGCGTGGGCTCCTTCTACGACTTCTGTATCCCCGTCCTGTGGGACTCCTGTGGGTGCTGCCTCCGCTCCTGTGAACTCTCTGCAATGCTGAGGGTCCCCTGTGACTTCCCCACCTGTGTTGAGTCCTCCTGGGCCTTGCTGGTCCCCGTCAGCACCATTTTTCCACTAACCATGAGTTGGCCTTTGCCAAGGTTTGTTGGTGGAATTCCTGCACCGACACCCATCTGCAATCTTCACTCCAGCGTGGGACATCTTCTGAATTCATCAGGAACTCCTGGTCGCTGTTGGGTACTGTGTTACTTACCTCTGTGGTTTTCTAGTACTCCCAGCCCCCTTCTACACATTCCACTTACCTAGGTGGGGGTCCTGTGTTCCCATTCCATTTTTTTAGTATATGATTTGTGCTCCCCCTACGATCACTATTGGTCATTGCTATTTGCACTGTTTTCTAACTTTTCTATGCCTATTTCTGATTACTAGTGTATACAGTTAGTGTATTACTTACTTCCTATTGGAGGCTTGTCCTTCTAGTATTTTGTCGTATTGTATTCCAAAAATAAAGTACCTTTATTTTTGTACAAATTAGTGTTTTCTTTCATGTGTGCAAGTGCTGTGTGACTACAGTGGTATTCAGTGAGCTTTGCATGTCTCCTGGATAAGCCTTGGGTGTTCGTCCACAGCTACCCTAGAGAGCCTGGCTTCTAGACAGTGCCTACACTTCATTAAGAGGGGACACATGGACCTGTTAAAGGCGTAAGTACCTTGAGCACCCACCACACACCAGGCCAACTTCCTACATATGGGAATCTATCAAATTGTTATAAATTGGAAAAGTTACTCAAAATGTTCATATGGGCTTGTAGAACAGTATACATTGTAACCACAAAATTGATGTGATGGAAATTGCTACTTTCGTTCCTATCCTCTGGCAAAGTGAGAAGTCATCTAGTCTTCCTTTATATATTTTCCTTCCAAAACCTAATTTGAAGGTAGTTTATAGATAACTGATCTCTGGAAATTGTTGAGACATGACTGTTGAATACAAAAATGTCTGCTGGATTACAAAGTTGCATTTAAAATGGCAACAAGGCATATAGATTATGACTTGCTAATGTTTTGCTTTGAAGAAGTAGTGGCCTGACGTGTACAACGGAGTTGCTGCAGCAAAATCTTTTACTTATGCTGCAAACTCTTAATGGGCAGTTCACAAAAACTTGCAAACATCTGTCTAATTCATTTTAAGGGGGCAGAAATAAGCTTTAAACTTCTTATGGAAATTTATAAACACTTTGATGGAAACCTGCTAGGGACAGCTGTCCTCCATGTCTGTAATGATATGTGTGTTTTGACCACTGACTCCATTTTGCACTTAGCCTAGTAGCACACTGTCACATTATTGACCACCAGATTCATTTTGCCTATTGACTTTATTTTAGCTTTAGCCACCGCCACGTTAAAAGCTGCAAGTAGCTTTCCTCGTTGTACACTGTGCTCATGTTCTTATTTTTCGTGTTCTTTCCCACCAAGGGCTTAGGCTGATAAGAATGTACTAAGACGTCAGGGAACGGTCTTGTTTTGAAGTGGCGCCATTGGATTGTGGCCAAGTCCTGACGTGTTATTTTCAAAGCTGGCCTAAAGCAATCAGCATTTTTTGAATAAATAAACTTCTGCATTGAGAGGGAGGTTCTAGAATTTTCCTCTCTTGTTTGCTCAAAGTATAAGAGGCCGAGACCAGATGGGCCAGGGACTGAGAGTGTTTTCAGATCTCAGGCATGCCCAGGATGCTGGGGTGTGGTCATCCTTCCCGTGAGGATAACTGATCTCTCTCTCTCTCTCTCTCTCCTCAATCGATTCTGGGATCTGGCGATCTGATGCTGAATAGAGGGAGATGACGCAGTTGTGCCCTTGCCTCATGGTGATGCAAATGTTTTAATTAATTATTTGCTTTGCATTATAATATAGGTACATATACTTGCTGTGGATATTGCAGTGAAAATCAATTGTACATGTTTTCATTTCATTGCTGTGACCATTTTTAAACATGTGCTTTCAGCATGCTAATCTCCTTTTACGAACCTTGCGAAGTGAAGTAATAAATGTCTTCTTTAGACTAAGAAGCGCATTGCAGAGATTTTTGTCAGTGCATGAGTGTTTCAGCTCGGTCATTAGTGAAGCAAAACATTTTGCCGTAACTGGACAGTCTAAAGGGAGATTGGAAGTTGAAAGTGTACGATTTAAAAGTAAAAATATGTTTTTATTCAGAGAGTTAAAGGAAGCACCGCAAACCATGTCTGAAAATGCATGTGAAATTAAAATGCCTTATGATGTCTTGGCAAATGGGTTTTCTTGTTTATCAGGACTTTCTAAATTTTGGGATGGGTGCTTGGATTAAACAGCATCAATAACTGTACTTATATGTTTAAAAAGGTGCTTTTTGAATGGAATGATGACCCTTTTGTCCTTGATAGGAGGGTTTGGATACTTTTGTCTGCTTACGGAAAAATGCATGAGAGATGTAAGCAGTTAGAATATGAAAATCAGAAATTAGAAAAACAGCTTAACATAAAAAATACTGTAACTATACTGTCTTGTCAGAATAAGTTATTACAAGATAAGGCTGATATCTACCAAGCTGTCGCAGGGAAATCTGATTTTTCACATTCCAGTAATCAGGAGGTTAAAAAAGGTGGGGGCCAGTGTGAGCTACAAGAGCAGAATGCACAGCCAATATTTAGACGAAAAATACAGAGTAGCCCACAGAGCAAAATGTGACCAGGACGTAGAGAGATGTTGCTAAAGGTAAAACAAAAGATTTTGTAGTTTGCTACTCCTCGCACTAAGCAAGAGACACAGCGATTTATGGGATTGTTTGAATTTTGGAGACAGCATGACCCTCATCTGAGTAAAATCTTAACCCTTTGGTACAAAGTGACAAGAAAAAAAAGTTTGAATGGGATGAAGAGCAGCAGTGTGCTTTTGATTTGGCAAAATAAATAATTCAACAGGCTTTAGACTTGTGGACAGTGCAGGAAGGAGACATTCTGTTGCATGTAACTATCCGGGGACAGTATGTAGATTGGAGCATGTGGCAAAAGCAGAGAAGAACAGGAGAGTTCCTGGGGTTTTGGACTCAAACATTATCTGATGAGACTCTGAAAAACTAGAGAGAGCATTTAAATGAAGCCCTCCAGATTCTGAATAACAGACCATTACAAAATGCTGAAACTGCCCTGATGAAAATGTTAACTCAGATACAACCACGTGTGGCTACCAACACAATTGTGTACTGGAAATAAAAACCGAGAGCTTGAGCTCCTTACAGAGCCACACAAGAATCTGCAGGTCTTGACCTACATGCTTACAGAATTGCCCAAATTGTCATAAGTCCAGTGTATGGAGGATTGGTGAGGAAGGGGACTACCCCAGCCCTTCTGACAGTACAAGTAAAAGGAGGTTTTGGTTCAACTGACAAAAATCCTGATGCTATGGTGTGGGTGGAATCCCCAAATGGCCTTCCAGAACCTGCAGACATTATGGCCAAGGGTCCTAATAATGTTCTGCTGATCATAAAACAAGGAAAGGAAAAGGGGAGCACATTTCAGCTGATCAATGTTATTTGCAGGAAAGATCATACTTGTTTCTTTTACAGATCATAGATCGACTTGCCTCTGACCATGAGTGTGCTGTGTGGTCTCCCTTCGGGTGTGTGCGGTCGGGAGGGACAGCACCCCCAACCTGAACCTGATTGATCAATTACGTTGCGCAACACCCCTTCTGCTTTGGAAGGGCAATATCTATGGATCTATTTGGCACTAATCGCGCTTCACAGATCAAAGTTCTGCATGGGAATGATGCAGAGTACCATGGATGTCCTATCAACCTGTTTGATTGCAATTCTAATAGAACCAACAACATGGCTTGTTATCTATCACCTGATGACTGCTGCCAGTCACATTAAGCATGTTTAAGTTACCAGTTGGTTGACTATTCTCGTGTGGTAACCTCACTTTTACTTACATTCCAGCAAACATTACAGGTGGACCGTGTACCTTTACATGATTAGGACTCATGATGTTTCCATCTAACTCTATACCAATTTGTTATCCTAGGGACACTATTCAATTAAGTGAAGACTACAGTTCAGTTATTATCCCAATCAGAATATATAAGCTTCAGTCTTTTTATTGTAGGTGTGCCTGGTTTAATTGTTTATAATATCAATAAGTTAATCCCACTTCTATTGCTTTATAGTGATTGCTCTTGTCATTTCATTATGTTGCTGTGTACAATGCATACCTAATTTGCTTGTAATGTTTTAAAAGACAAAAAAGAGAGAAGTTGATGTTAGGACTATAGGGTATATGAGTCATTAGTCAAAAGGGTGGAGTTTAATGATATGTGTGTTTTGACCACTGACTCCATGTTGCACTTAGCCTAGCAGCACACCGTCACATTAGTGACCACCAGCTTCATATTGCCTATTGACTTTAATTTAGCTTTAGCCCCCTCCACGTTAAAAGTTGCAAGTAGTTTTCCACGTTGTACATTCTGCTCATGTTTTTATTTTTTGTGTTCTTTCCCACCAAGGGCTTAGGCTGATAAGAATGTACTAAGACAGCAGGGAACTGACTTTTTTTGAAGTGGCACCTTCGGATTGTTGCCAAGTCCCGACGTGTTATTTTCAAAGCTGGCCTAAAGCAATCAGCATTTTTTGAATAAATAAACTTCTGCAGTGAGAGGGAGGTTCTAGAATTTTCCTCTCTTGTTTGTTCAAAGTATAAGAGGCCGAGACCAGACGGACCGGGGACTGAGAGTGTTTTCAGATCTCAGGCATGCCCAGGACACTGGGGTGTGTCATCCTTCCCGTGAGGATAATTGATCTCTCTCTCCTCAATCGATTCTGGGATCTGGCGATCTGATGCTGAATAGGAGGGAGGTGAAGCAGTTGTGCCCTTGCCTCATGGTGATGCATATTTTTTTAATTCATTATTTGCTTTGCATTATAATATAGATAAATTTTTTGCTGTGTATATTGCAGTGGAAAATCATTTGTACATGTTTTCATTTCATTACTGTGACCATTTTTAAACATGTGCTTTCAGCATGCTAATCTCCTTTTACGAACCTTGCGCAGTGATGTGATAAATGTCTTTGTTAGACTAAGAAGCGCATTGCAGAGATCTTTGTCAGTGCATGAGTGTTTTAGCTCAGTCATTAGAGAAGCAAAACAATGTCTCAATTCATATCTGGAAAATGACCCCTTTTAAGTCTAGCTTACTATACAGTGTAAACTGTCAGGTTGCAAAAGACATACTGTGGGTTTACCAAGAACATCCTACCTGTTGCTTACCTTTGATTAGCTTTACTGGTAATCTTATTTGCCTGCTTTCTATTGTATTAATTTAATTGTTTGAGCCTGTCCATCTTGTGTGCCCCTTCTATGGAGCCTAAGCTCTTCACCATCTCTTTAACTGGCTAACTTCTATGTTTTCTCTGCTTGCTTTTAAGGAACTACTTTTTTTTTTGCTTAAGCACAACATGAGCATGCCTATGTAGTCCAGCTGTCTCTCTTATGTGCTTTTCTTCCCCCATCCCCGTTGCTTTCACTGGTCCATATCCTTCTCTCCCCCACCCGCACTTGTGTTGTTCTCTTTCACCTATGTGATTCTTCCCTCCCATACTCCACGTTCCTTTCCTTCACCTATGTTTTCTCTCTCCTCTTGCTGCTTCTCCAGTGCCCTCCATGTTGCTTCTCTACCTGACAGTGTTGCTTCCTCCTCAACCCTTTCCCAATCCGATTTTGCAATTTGCTAATCCATTGACATTTATTTTCGAAGTTCTTGTGTGCTACGTCTTAAACCTGTGGTTTCATGCTACTTTTCTTTATTTACCAATCTATCTTAGATCAGTACATTAAAAAAAAAAGAGTTTTTATAGTCACCCGCATACGTATTGAAAGCATGTGCACCCCACAAAAAGGAAGCAGTCCGTGTCATTTGATATATACATTTTTTAGCAACACGGCACAGCAGCTGTGATGCTGTAGAGCATAGCTAAGAACATTGCCAAAGCCAATAGGTCTTATTGGTGCGACCTATTGGCTTTGCCAATGTATGTTTAAATAACAACCTTTGTCCCTTAAAGGCAAAAGGGTTGCAACGACAAAATAAAATAGGCATTCTATGAATAGTATTGGTGGCGCATGCAGTGGTCCACTGGTCAGCTGCATGTTCCTCCACTGCCAGAGCCTTACTCATAAAATGGAAGCTGTCCATCACGGACAGCTTTCACTTTACAAATCCAACACCACATCCTTTGAGGAGGCATCAATAGTTTGTGACCAGAATTGTGGTTAAAAAGGAAATTGAAAGCATTGATGCACGTCATTGAGTCATTGAGATTTATAAGGAGGGGTTGGGGCATTTTCAAGTCTCTTTCTCCTTCCGAATCTCAGTGTTTCACACAGTGCCATTGATACACTGCAACTTGTGTTTCTGCAGTTGCAAAGTCTGTGAATTTACGTACGACAAGCTTTGCGATCGCAGAAATATTTTGCATATCAGTGAAGACATGCAAATCCAATGAATGTGTCTGTCCTCCGATTCTGTGGTGAAAAGCTTCAAAGAAAAAAGTTTCAATGGTTATTGAAGGGAACGCTTTTTGAATGCATCATTAGCTGTCTTACAAAGGCATTTCGGTAAAAAGAATTGTGATCCTATTTAGGTCAATCTGGGGGTTATTACAACTTTGGAGGAGGTGTTAATCCGTCCCAAAGGTGACGGTAAAGTGACGGATATACCACCAGCCGTATTACGAGTTCCATAGGATATAATGGACTCGTAATACGGCTGGTGGTATATCCGTCACTTTACCGTCACTTTTGGGACGGATTAACACCTCCTCCAAAGTTGTAATTGCCCCCTCTATATCTTAATGTGTTCCAGCTGCAACCACCATAATCCTCAAACACTGGCTTTGTAAAGCATTCAGAGACAATAAAACGCACTTGCATGCAATGATATACCTCTTTTGTTGAACAGATCTCTTCTTCTTTTGGCAAAACTACAACTGGAATTGA
This sequence comes from Pleurodeles waltl, assembly GCF_031143425.1. Taxonomy (NCBI): domain Eukaryota; kingdom Metazoa; phylum Chordata; class Amphibia; order Caudata; family Salamandridae; genus Pleurodeles; species Pleurodeles waltl. The sequence continues at coordinate 242,300,852 of NC_090449.1, read as the reverse complement.
CTTTCTCACAGTTTTTGTCTTCGGATACTTCTTGTAAACGGTGCCTTTAGCAATAAATTAGGAAATACGTTAGGGGTCAAATTAAATTGTTAATGTGCATGTATTTATATGTAGAAACCAATCATATTCCAAAATAGATCACCCTTTAATGGCATCATTGTTAAACATAAGAGTGACTGAACAGTTCAGAACATTTTTCTGTTAAAGAGAAGGTTAAATGTGATAAGCAAATGGGGAATCAAATAAGGCTGAAGCATGATTCTGCACTGAAATGTATACGAACAACATAGATCTTAAAACTCTGACAAATAGGGCTCTCGCAAAATATCAAACTCTCCCCTACCGCCCTCAGACACACCTCTGAACAACACACCACCTGAAGCGCTAGACAAACATGGGTCACATTTACTCATGCCACAATCACACATATTTACCAAATCAAAACTCATGACACTGTTATTTGGGATTAAAATTCTCGTTTGGTCACATCCTGTTTCATCAAAATGTTTTTTTTCTCATTCATCACACACTGCATTTGTATCTTTTATCAGCATTCTGTAAACAAAAACATTGCCACACTGCATTTTTACATTACGGACAATGCATAAGGAACACTTTTGTCCAATATAGGAACTCACCACATGAAGTACAACCTTTAAAATATCCCTGAAATGTACTTAACATTTTAATGAACTCCCTCCAAATACATATCCAGAAGGATAACCCGTAATATAAAATGTGTCATTAGATTATTAGAATTTCGATACAAAGGAAAAGTGGCTAGGTTGGTTTGCAAATTACACTCAGCTGTATCTGAATGGTAGGAACAATACAAACTTCATGTAATGCACTACTTATGACACCCAACAAGATAGTACAACATCGAAAGTGGCATAACTGATGACGTTTTAACAACATCAACTGTGACTTAAGATGCATTACTGATCACAGTGAATATGGTGATTAAATGACTGAATTGCAAGATCGATGTTAGGAGTGCCAGAAATAATAGAAGGTTATAACTTTTAACTTTTGTATGTTTGTTCACTTCCTCAGATCTATAGGTATGTTGGAATTGTATTCATGTGTCAGTGTAGACTTTTCCAAGTTTATTTTGATTTGTTTGGAGAATTAATATTTATTATTTTTATTGCAAATATAATTATTTTATGTTCAGTTTGATGCTGAAGTGAAGAGTTACGTTACACATATTTTCTTGTTTTATGGCACTTTAAAGCCTGTCTTTTTAAGTGGAGTATATATATTTTGAATTCATTTTATTTTTTAAGGTGTTGGTATTCTAGAACAGCGTTTTAGCGACGGAAAGAAATATAGCACTCGTGGAAATAGACCTATTGAGACAGAGACTAAACCTAGTAAATGTCTGTGATGAACAAGTTACTTACCTCCGGTAACACTTTATCTGGTAGAGACATATTCTAGTTGGAGATTCCTTACCTTTTGAATTTCCCCCAGGCGTCAGACTGGATCTGGAAATTGTTCTCAAGTGGTTCCTCTGCATGCCATCAGGTGGAATTGATCAGCTCCACATGTGCGCCGGATATGACATTGAGGGTCCTATATAGGTGCGTGCTGACGTCAGTTTCTTCTCACGACTTTCCACACCAGAAGCGTAGAGCCATAAAGAACACTGACCATTGGTGCGTCAAAACTGGGGCTCTGAACGGAAGTTCCTGTTCTTAGAAATCCGTTCTAGGAGCTGGGAGGATGGGTGGGCCAGTAAGGATTCTGCAACTACAATATGTCTACCAGATAAGGTGTTACCGAAGGTAAGTAACTTGTTCATCTGATAGATACTTCTAGTTGCAGATTCCTTACCTTTTGAATAGATACCCAAGCAATATCATTCCTGGAGGTGAATCTGAGAACCAAGATCAAACTAGAAAGTCCTGCAAGACCCAACAGACAAAGAACCCACCAGACCCTACGGACATGACTGTCTAGACAGTTGTAGGAAAGTCACACATTTTGGCATGGTTACCCCCACTTTTTGCCTGTTGCTAGTGTGCTTAGACTGTTTTCACTGGGATACTGCTAACCAGGACCCCAGTGATTGTGCTCTCTCCTCTAAATGTGGTTGCCTTGGTACCTTTTACACCCCACAATAGGCATTCTGGTGTTTTCCTGTAAGTCCCTAGTACATAGTGCAGGTAGCTGGCCTTGGTGTGTGGTGAGCACCTATGGTGTTGTCACCCTATACCAGGTCTAGGTATCCCCTATTACTGATGTGTAGTGAGTGTCTGGGAAGCCAGGCTCTCTAGAGGTAGCTGTGGATGGGCAGGGAAGGCTTATCTAGGAGACATGCAAAGCTTGTACAATACCGATGTAGAGTCACACAACACTTACACACATGAAAGAACCACAGTGTTACAAAAATAAAGGTACTTTATAGTAGTAAGACAAATACAAAAATACTGTGCAGGCAATACTCTACTAGCAGGTGAGTAAACACACTATTATATACACCTTATTAATCAGGAATGGGCCTAGAGAGCAATAGAAAACAGTGAAATACAAGTAAACAATAGAGACCCTAGGGGCGACCAAACCATAAGCTAAAAAAAATGGAATGCGAGAGATGGACCCCACCCAGATAAGTGGAATCTGTAGAGGGGAGCTGGAGGAACTAGGAACCCCAAAAGGTAAGTACCAGAGTGCCCCTCAGCGACCAGACCAGGAGAGAAGAGGTAGGTACCTGTTTTTTTCTAAACCCACAGAGAAGCTTTGTGAGAGGACTGTGCAAGACCCAACCAAGACTCCAAGAGACAGAAGATGGATCCAGACAGGAAAAAGATCTGCAAATGAAAGGAGCCAAGTTCAGTTCCAGTTGGAGTGTCCGGTTGTGGCAGGAGCCAATGCCCACCCTTCTGGAGCTGCAGGACCAGGTTGACGGTGAAGACCAGGAGTGGCCTATGCAGCACAGGAGCCGAGGAAGAGTTCCAGTAGGGATGCAGTTGATGTCCTACATCGGAAGAAGAGTTGCAGTCCATCAGTCATGTGGAAAAACCAACAAGCCTTGGCAAAGGCAAGAGTCACAGAAGACAAGTTGCGGAGCTGCTGGGGACCAGGAAGGTCCAAGGGGACTCAACCCAAGGAGGGGAGACCCAGGCAACCCCCAGCAGTCAGGAGAGCAAGAAGTCGTGGATGCAGCCCCCACAGGCAACTCACAGGTAGCAGGCACATGAGTCGCAGTGAGGCCCACTCAGCACACCTGGAAAAGAGTCCCACATCGCTGGAGCAGCAGGCAATAGACCACGCGATGCAGGAAAGAGTGCTGGAGGCCGGGGCTACACGTAGCCTGAAGGTCCCTTGGAAGAAGAGTCAACAAGCCTTGATAGCTGCAAGAGTCGTGGTTCACAGGGGTACCGTCCTGCAAGGAAAGGCAAAGTCTTACCACCGCCAAAGCTGGACAGCTGGTCGAAGGGACCAAGGAGACCACTCAAGATTATCACCTGTGTTGCAGGATCCACAGAGAGTTGCAGGAGAGAGGTCCCACGCAGCCGGTCGTTGTTGCAGTTGGTGCCTGCGGATGCAGGGGAGTAACTCCTTCACTCCAAGGGAGATTCCTTCTTGCTTCCTAGTACAGATTGAAGACTTACTGCCCACAGAGGATCCACAGCGGGGGAAGTGTTGCAGTTGCTGGACAGAGCCAGAGAAACAATGTTGCAGGGCGAAGTCGACCCACCCAAGAGGAAGACCCCATATAACCCTAATAGGAGGATTGGTCAGGGTGACCAGCTATCAGGAGGGTGCTGTGACGTCACCTGCCTGACCTGGCCACTCAGATGCTCCCAGGGGCCTTTGCTCACCTTAGATTCAAGATGGCAGTACCAAGTGGCCACCTGGAGGAGCTCTGGGCACAGCCTCTGGGGTGGTGATGGACAGGGGAGTGGTCACTCTTCTTCCCATTGTCCAGCTTTGCACCAGAGAAGGGATCAGGGATCCCTTGACTGGTGCAAACCAGTTTATGCAAGGAGGGCAACAAATTTGTCCTTCAAAGCATACCAGTGGCATGGGGAGGCTAGCCCTCCCATGCAATGTAACACATATTTCCAAATGGAGAGGTCGATGCCTTCCACTCGTCAAGGAAATCCTTTGTTCTGCCTTCCTGGGCTTGAGCTGTTCAAGCAGCAGGAGAGCAGAAACCTGTCTACAGGATGGCAGCATTGGGACTGCCCGGAAAAACCCTGCAAACTGGTAGGAGCAAAGCTGGGGGTCCTCTTAGGAGCACCCAGAGTGCATGGAATCATAACACCAATACTGGCAACAGTATTGGGGTATGATTCCCACATGTTTAATACCAAACATGCCTAGGTTTGGAGTTACCATTATGTGGCTGGACATAGCAGGCTTGCCCGACTCCTGCTCTGAGGGATCTTCAGGCTCCAGGCCCCAATCCTCTGCAAGGACAGTCTCCTCTGCTGCTCCAGCGACGTGGGACTACTCTTCAGGTGTGCTGCCTGGACCTCACTGAGACTTACTGTGCCTGCTGACAGTGGGTTGCTTGTGGGGGGTCCGACTGCTTCTGTTGGCTCTCCTGTCTTCCTAGGGTCAGCCAGACTCCCCTCCAAGGATCGGTCCGAGGGTTGAGTCTTCAGGACCTTGCTGGTCCTGTCCAGCCCTGCAAATCTTCTCCATCTCCAACTTGCATTTGTTTGTGCTTGTTTGTGGTCCTCCTGACCACACACACGTCTACAATCCGGCGACCGGCGAGGGACAGCTCCTAGATGACTTCAGGGACTCCTCTACAGCTCCTGGACTCTGCAGGAGGCCTTCATCCATCACCGTTGTCTCGGATCTTCGCCCACAGAAGGGTGGGCAGTGCCTTCTCCCCATCCTGGACACTCCTCCGTGGACTGGACTCTGTCCCCTTTTACCGCTCCTCTTCATCCAGAATCCACTGTTGCGTTTCACCGGCCTGGTCCTGTTCTTGCATTATTCCAATCCTAAATTACAATGTTAGCCTATGGGACGTCCAGGTAACTTACCTTTGCTCCCCTGGTCACTAGGGGTTTTCTAGATACTCACCTCTTGAGGTTCCATACTCTCACAGCGCTTGATAATGACTCCATATCCTCTGGAGGGCGACCCATTCTCACATTCTACTATTTTAGTATATGGTTGGCCGCCCCCACCCTCCCCCAAATAGGGCCCTTGCTATTTCTAATGTTTTATGCTAACTTCCAGTACTTACCTGTGCATTTAGTGTGTGTACTTACCTCCAGGGAGAGGGGATTGCCTATAGTATTCTGGTTCAGTGTTACTATAGTAAAGTACCGTTACTTTTGCAACAATGTGTGGTTTCTTTTAACGTGTCATAAGTTACTGTGTGACTACTGCTGTATTGCAAGTATTTTACCCTCCTTCTAGATAAGACATGACTGCTCACCACAACTACCACTAGAGAGCCCTGACTTCCTAGACACTGTAACACTTACTAATATGGGTTGCCTGGACCTGGCATAGGGTGCCAACACCATAGGTGTCCACCAAACACCAGGCCAGGCTCCTACAGCAGTAGAGGTTGGTGGACGTTTGTAAGGATGCCCACGTCCCTGCCTGACAGATATCAATGACTGGAGCTCCGCGTGCTAACGCAGTGGTCGCCACTGTTGCTCTGGTAGAATGAGCATGCAAACCTTCAGGTGGTTGCTTCTTGGCCAGTGGTTAGCAGATTGTAATACAGAGTACGACCCATAGGGAGATGGTGCTCTTCTGTATTGCCCTACCTTTTTTTCGCAAAGAGTAGGCAAGGTGATGGATTGACCTACATGAAAAGGCATGACCACTTTTGGCAAAAAAGAAGCCCTAGTCTGAAGCATCACTTTGTCAGAATAGATGGAAAGGTAGGGGGGCTCAGATGAAAATGCTTGCCACTCACTCACCCTGCGGGTAGAGGTGATGGCTACAAGGAAGTCTGTTTTCAGGGTGAGAAGCCTGAGAGGACAATCGTGGAGAGGCTCCAAAGGAGAGCACATTAGGAATGTAAGGACCTAATTCAAATCCCATAGTGGCATAATGAATGGGATGGAAGGAAACACATGAGTAAGGCCTTTAAGGAACCTAGAAACAATAGGAAATTTAAATTAACAGAAGATTCATGAGGCAACCTCAAAAAAGCAGAGACAGAAGATAAATAACCTTTGAGAGTGTCCATAGCAGAGCCCTGCTGGACCAGAGAAAGGATAAACAACAGCATCTCATAGAGAGGGACAGAAAGGGGGTCAACAGACTTGTCTGTGCACCATGCCACAAATTTCTTCCAACAACAGGTGTATGCCGTTTTGGTGGAGGGGTGCCTGGCTGCCAAGATAACATGACATACTTTGGCCGGAAGGTCAGAAGCTGTCAACTGCCGCTTCTCAATATCCATGCAAGAAGGAAGAGACTGGACAAGTTCGGGTGGAGATCCCTCCCCGGTGCTGAGAAAGAAGATCCTCCCAAAAGGACAGTCTAATCGGAGGATCGATAGCCATGTTCCATAGCTCGGGATACCAGACTCTTCATGCCCAGTCTGGAGCCACTAGGACTGCTTGGGCCTGGTCATTCTTGCTCTTCTTGAGAACTCTCGGAAGAAGTGGTATGGGCGGAAAGGAATACAGGAGGCCTGAATTCCACTTGAGATGTAAAGCGTCACCAAGCGATTGCCGCCTCTGAGACTCCAACGCGCAATACTGCTGACAACACGTTCTTTGCAGAGGCGAACAGATCTAACCAAGGCTCTCCTCAATGCTGAAAGAGACCTTGTGCCACCTCCGGATGGAGACGCCATTCATGACCGACTGAGCATTGTCAGCTGATTTTCTCTGGTCTAACATTCAGCGAGCTCGACAGATGTTGAACCACCATGGGTATGCCCTTTTGTTCCAGCCATGTCCAGAGGCGCAGATCCTCCTGACAAAGGGTCCACAACCTCACCCCACCCCACCCTGCTTGTTGCAGTACCACATGGTAGTGGTGTTGTCCCCGAACACCTGCACTACCTTCCTCTTGAGAGAGGGAAGAAATGCTTTCAATGCTAGCCTGATCGCCCGGAATTCCAACTGGTTGATGTGGAGTCTGGACTCTGCCAGAGAGCAGACGCCTCTGATCTCCACCTCTCCCAGATGGCCGTCCCAGCCCAGGGGTGACACATCTGTCACTACTGTCAGCTCTGTTTGGGGAAGAGAGAGGGATCTGCCTCTGACCCAATCTCACTTCGATAGCCACCACTGTATATCTCATGTAGTTCTCTCTGAGATCTGGCCATGTCGGAGAGATTCCCCTGATGCTGTGCCCGCTGGAACTTCAGGTCCCATTGCAGAGCCCGCATATGACATCTGGCATGATCCACCAACGGGATGCATGAGGCCATGAGGCCCAGCAGCCTCAGAGTTGTTCGCACCAAAATCCAGGATACAGCCTGAAACATCGATATCATAGCCTGAATATCTTGGACTCGCCACTTGGGAGGATAAACCCAAAACTGCACTATGTCTAGAACAGCTCAACTGAAAGGGAGCATTTGGGAGGGAGTCAGGTGTGACTTTAGCACCTTTATAGTGAACCCCAGCAAATGCAGGAGGTCCGCTATAGTCTGGAGGTGGGAGAAGACAGCCTGGGGCGAGCCTGCCGTCATAAGCCAGTTATCAAGGTAGGGGAACACTGAAGCTCCCTACCTGTGCATATGAGCTTCGACCACCACCATAACCTTGGAGAACATCTGAGGGGTGTTAGTAAGGCCAAAGGGGAACATGGTGAACTGAAAGTGCTTGTGGTCTACTCTGAACTTCAAGTAATGTCTGTGGGCAGACCGGAAGGGGATATGAAAATAAGCGTCCTGCAAGTCCAACTCTACTATCATTTCTCCTGGGTCCAGGGCAGATAAAACCTGAGCCAGAGTGAGCATTTTGAACTTCGCCTTCCTGAGGAAGAGATTGAGGGACCGAAGGTCTAGGATAGGGAGGAGGCCCTTGTCCTTTTTGGGTACCAGAAAGTAGTGGGAATAGCAACCACATCCTACATCTGGCACGGGAGCCCTCTCTATGGCTACCTTGGCCATAAGAGCCTTAATTTCCTCCTGGAAAAGTGCCAAGTGATCCTGCATCATCCGATCGCAAGAGGGGTGCATGGATAGAGGGGATAGTCTCGTAAGGGAGGGAGTAGCCCCTCCGGACTATCTGCAAAACCTACCTGTTTGACCTGATGGACTGCCAGCAGTGCCGGCGATGGCAGATCCTGCCTCCAACTGGGCCCTGGTGGGGATGAGTCAGATTAGGAAGGCTTGGAGGTGGCTGCAGGGGGTAGGGAAGGTGGACTGGCTGAACCTCTGGCACCCTTGCCCATGAGGGTAGTGGATTCCATGTCCCCAGCAACAAAGAGGCTGGGCAGCATGCGCAGCATGGTGACTGGACAAGAATGGTCTTGGTAGGGTGCCCCTTCCACAGCCACAAAGGGGCAAAAAGCAGATGAAAGTGACAATTAGCTGCCACAAGGGCCAAGGACCTGGCTATAGTACGGGAATCCTTGAAGGTCTTGAGAGCTGAGTCTTCTTTCTCTCCCCGAAGAGACAGATGCCATCAAAGGCATGTCCATAAGATTGGCTTGGACATCCCCTGAAAAGACAAACAACTAAACCACGAATGGCAGTTAGGGGCCACTGTTGATGCAACTGCTTTGCTCTGTGAGTCGATCGTGTCCGGTCCACATCAGATTGCCTCTTCCATCAGCAACTGCTTGGGAGAGTATAGCCAGGGCCTCCTCTGGGACCTGTAGCAGCACTTGTGTAACCATATACCTTAGGGAGTGGGAATAACGGCCAAAAGGCATGCAGTGTTTACGGACTGCAATGCCAGGCTGGCAGAAGGAAACATCTTGTTACCCAGTGTGTCCAGCCTCTTGGTTACCCTATCCAGGTATGCGGAAGGAAATGCACACTGGGAAGTGGAGGCTTGGATAACCAAGCTCTCAGGGGTGGGGTGCTGCGTGAGGAAAATCAGGTTGCCTGGAGCAGGGCAATGTTGGTGGGCAATTGTCCTGTTCACTGGAGCCCCTGTGCTGGGTTTGGCCCAGGTACCCAGTAGGGCATTTGTAAAGTCTTCACTGAAGGGGAGCAGGGGTTCGGAGGATGAAGCTCCAGGTTGAAGCATCTCTGTCAGGAGGTTAATCCTGACTGCCACCAAAGGCAGCTCAAGGTCCAGGACCTCCGCTGCTCTTCGCACCACCACTGAGTATGAAGCGCTCTCCTCCGTAGCCACGGTAGGAGGAGAAAGTATGCCAGTATCTGGGGAGGTGTCCAGACCACTGGCTTCACCCAAGTCAGCACGCCACTCCAAAGGGTCTTGGAGCTGGTATCCTAAAGGGTCCAGCGACCCCAGCTGCTCCTGTCAGCACCGGAATCTGCGTCGTACTACGCTCATCCAGCTCTGTGTCAAAGTCGGCAATGAGGATGGCGATGGCGCCGTCCAGGGGCACAGGCAGCAGCAGGCGCATGGGAATCAGTGTTGAGGAAAGTTGAGATGGTACGACCAACATGCCCCTCGGAGCCAAGGCCGAAGCTGCTGATGTGAAACCGGAAGAGGTCCATTTTGACTCTGTGGGGCCTGAAGGGGCACTGGCGATTTCAGACTTCCCAAAATGATGCGCACAGCCATATAAAACTCTTTTAGCTGGGCAGGGGTTGCTCTAGCTCCCAGAAACTCGGGGAGGCATGGAGTTGGCACAGACGAAGGTTCCGCAGATGGAGGCCTACAAGGCTTCTGCTCTCTTGTCACGTCGTCTGACGGACAGGGTGAAGTCCAAGAACATTTTGTTTTCTTCAAGTTCTTCTTCTGCTTTGACATACCCGATCGTCCAGAGGACTTGTAGTGGGACGAGGATGATGGGGCACTCCACAACCACTCACAACATTTCCCTGGACAAGGGCCTTGACTTCCGCAGAGTCGAACGTCAAGCCGCCATCAGCTTCAGGGACCGCTCACTTAAAGCCTTCAGGTGCCTGGCCTGACACTCAAAGAATTACTTTGGGTCACGGTCACATTCCAAATACCAAAGGCACATGAGGTGCGGATCAGTCACCGACATCGCCTGATGACAGGATCCACAGGGCTTGAACTCAATCTTCCTAGATGACATCCTAAAAGGACCTGGGGTTATACAACTCGAAATAACTTTGACAAAACATCAAAAAGGCCAGTCAAAAATGACTGAGGGGTAGCTCCCTTTGGATCGGCGCTAGCTGGTGCGGAAAGAAAAGAAATTACATCAGCGTGCCGGGGTGGGGCCTATATAAGGCCCGCTACACCATATCCAGCACAGACGACGTTGATGACCGACACGGAGCGAATCAATGCAACTTAACGGCACGCAGGGCTACTGCTCGAGAAAAATCTCAGGATCCAGTCTGATGCCTGAGGGAAATTCTAAAGGTAAGGAATCTGCAACTAGAAGTGCTTATCAGATAAAGTAGGCAGTGTGTGGCACAGGCAGGTGAAAAACAGGTGAAGGATGAAGGTACATCAGGCAGGCAGTGTTAGGTGGAGGCATGATGTCTCATAATGGGCTAGAGACAGGTAGACAGACAAGATGAGACACCTAGAGGAGTAAATCAGGAATTATCAAGTGTAGACACCTTACAAAGGTCCTAGTTTGGCTTTGCAAATGCACAGCAGATGTAACATAACTTTTAAACATGTAGTGGTTGGCTGAAAGCCCCAGAGAAAACAACAGATATGTGTTAACTGGAGGTTCCAAATTAGCACTTCTTTTGTTGGACCTTTCCGGAGCCATGGATAGATACTAATATTATAGTCTATTGCTGGGAGCAGTGCACAATGATATGCAATTAATAACAAGTCGTGCAGATTGTAATTCCCCTGTCGATTTCCTCTCCACACAGTTTTTAGTTTACATGAGCTCATGCATCCAGATTTTCCAGGTGCAGGAAAACCATACCTCATTTTAACAACTGAAAAATCCAGATGATAAAACTGTAAGGGCAGAGGATTGCGTTGCCGTTTGGACCCATTCGCCACCACACCCGACCTTTTACCCCAGCGCATGGTAAATATAATTTTCCCTCCTGCCAGGCAACATCCCCTCTTTACCCTTGCCCACTCTCCTAACTCCCCCCACATTCCCCAACTCACCCAGGAGTCCTGAGACACGCATCAAATCTCCTCAGAACAGGTTGGAAATGTGTGTATGAAAAAACCTCGCACTGGGAATTCCAGGAAAAATTCCACCAGATAAATCTAGCTACACACATTTATTTACCCAACAGGATAAAATGCGGGCAATGAGGCTGAGGCGCAGAAAACAGCAAACATGATCACTCCATTATATTCTAAGACCCATCTAAAAACCAGCATGAAGAAAACTACGAAAACACATTTCAACAGATTCAAAAGAAACACAATTGCAAAGGAAGGTAGTGAATGTAGCTGATAAAGACTTTAAATAAAAAAGCCTTACTTGATATGCATGCTTCTTTCAGTTTGTTTTTTGAAGTAAAGGAACATTTAAGCCACTGACTAGTGCTAGTTCACTTACCAACATTTTTGCCTTCTTCTGTATAAAATACCGAAAGTGAGATTTTTGGCTGTTTTTTCTGTTTAAGTTTTTTGTCCGTGTCTGTCGGGAAGCAATCCTTTATTGGGTGGGCTGTAACAAATGTATTTATTAACACTTTCAAGAAGGAAAAGCAACATACGTAACTTTCTGAATTATTTTTTTTAGAAGCATATAGACTAGGTGCATCATATGAACACAGACCGCCCTAGTGCTTAATTTGTGATGGTGTTTGCTGTTGTTCAGCACAGGCACCTAATTGTTAACACAAGCACTTACCTTTACAGTCCACCACATGTTGGTACTGTCTGTCTATTTTTGAGAGGAGCACATCAGTTCAACAATTAAATACACATTTTGAAAATAATTCTAGTGCATGAAGGGAATCGTACTGCCTCGGGTGGCCTAGAATTGTCCAAACTGTCACATTAATAGAAGTGTGACTTCATAGGGAGTGGTAGTGACAGCAGTTCTAGTCACTAGTGCAAACTGCAGTGGCCTCCTGAGCGGGAAACACGAGGTTGTGAAAAACGAAAGCAAAACAATGCTTCGTTTTCCACGACTCCTTGGCTTTGGTACCTTAACCACGCATGTCTGAGCAACGTACATGCGTGGTTAAGGTACAGAAGGGAGTCGGAGTGGACGCAATGAAGGAGGAGGTAAGTTGGGCTGGGACTGGGGCTGTTTTGTGGGGTGGGGCTGGAGGTGATTAGGATTTGGGGGGGCAGGGTTTAGGTTTAAGGTCGGGGGTGGGGACTCTGGGTATTTTTAGTTTTTGGGGTGGGGTGGGGGCTGGGGGTGATCAGGGTTTAGGGGGAGGGGTGGGGATCAGGGTTTAGGTTTAAGGGGTGGGGGGCTGGGGTGGAAGCCAGCTGGGTAGTGCATGCTGATTGGTAATGCCTTTACCAGAAATGCGTTTACAACGGTAAAATCGTTGTAAACGCATTCATGGTAAAGGCATTAGTGTTTAGAACGAGGTTGTTGTTCCGACCTCGTTGTTGAGCCACGGGTGGTTTAGGCACCCGTGGTTCCGACACGTAACCCTCCTGAGCAACACATTGGGCCGTGGTACTTGTTTATTTACAAATTAGGCACTGAAACACCTAATATAAACATAACTGGCATCAGCACCGGCATTTTATCCCAGACATGACTCCTGTATGAAGGTGGAGGATATATTGAAATGTACAATACACTGAAAGTATAATCACTGTTTTCAGTAAGCACACACATTCAGCAGCTGCACATGCACAGTGCACAAACATGTGCAGCCCATTTTACCCTACCTGGTGGAATTTCTGCTTTGGCACTATTTGGGCGCCACATCAGGGGTCTTAAGGGAGGGGTTTTCTCACCATCTGAATCATCTTTAAGACTCTGAAAAAAGGAGAGGATTTCACACTTAGCACATACGTTGCCCACTGAGCATTCCGCATAGCATTTTCCATCTATGAACTAGCAATGTTCAATTATTGTTTTTCCTTTCAATTAAAAAACATGCTGATCATCATAAGCAAATGCACCTTGTGAATTAATATGAGCATAGTAAAATACACTATCAATATTTTCTACGCTGTCGTACTGTGAAATCCTCAAGGATTATATAGGTGCCATTAGGAAAGATTTAAATGAACTATTACAATACTTTGGTGTTGTGACAGACAAGCTTTGCCTTTCCAATGGTCTTGGTAGATTACCCTCTTGTAGAAAAGCTTGAACAATTGTGATAAAATAGTGGATTTTACAGTGCAATTTCCCTACAAAATGGCTATAGAGCGCTTATGTACAATAATTACACAATGTCACATCCCTTTTCCAGCCTGTCTGTTTAGGGTAGATTCTGAGTCATATGATAGAAGTAGATTTTAGGTGTAAGGGGCAGGATGGAGAAATCTCACAATCACTGGCCACAGACACCAGAGCTAGACAAATCCAACAGGCTCGTACTGGAACGCTACTTCTCAATTCTACAGAGCTTACATGATCAGACAGGTCACAGCCTTTGTACATGTTGAGCCCTCAGGCAGAATATTTCAAACAAAGATTTATAAATATAGATGGTGAAACACCTCCACACTAGTCATGAAATAACTGATATCGTAATAAATCCATTTGGGTATCTAGCAACCAAATTCAGCAGCAAGCCTCCCGAATTCAGTGTGAAACGTCCCTCCATTACCAGCTTTAAATATATTTTATAAATGCAATATTTTTGTCTGATACATCAGCTTGATCGGTTTCTGAAAATAATGATATTCCACTATCTAATTCAGATTTTTATTTTGCATACTTAAGCATAATTCTCACAGAGAGGTCAGTTATTTTCATCAAGAAAAGCAGCAACTGTGTCCCAAAATACTAGATTTGTATTTCTGATCCTCATGCAGTTGCTTGCAAGTTTAACTAAATGCTCAAAGGTACTTCTGTCTCACACTGACACATTCTGCCTTTAAGATTCAGTTATCATCACCTTTACCAAACAATAGGGATGTCCCTAAGTATGGGACTGCATGGTTTAATTCAAATTCAAAGCATTGATCTGAATTCTAGTAGCCATAATTATTAATAGAATTTGCTAATTTATAGAATTGTGATTTATTTCACATGACAATATTCACACACAATCACACACCCACACACAATGTGTTTCCTTTGGGCAATGTGCTTCTATAGGCTTCATCAATGTCTTTCAATAAAGCAAAAAATCAAGACCTTTGTTTAAGAAAGAAACTCCTTTTCTGGTGGATATACTGTATGTGTTTTTATACGCTGTGTGTAAATCCTCATCATCAAGCGAAAGTGAAAAAAGCATATAGAGCTAGCAGGCTATGTATGTACTTTACATTTGTTTGGTGGGATCTTGGGTTTGACAGTTCTATGTTGTGAATGAAAATGTATAATTTAGGAAGCAGGCTCCTGAAAAAGTGACTTGTGCATATAAAACATTTTTACACACCAGCTTTAGCTGAACTTTGTGTATTAGCAAAATATGGAGAAGGTTCCCTGGTACTGTCGTCGATCATATTGAATGTTAACATCCTAGTTCTGCAGAACCTCATCCAAACCTTTCTGGAAAAGCTACTGCAAGTGCTATGGAAACATAAATTGTAAATATTTAGCGACACAGCAAAATTGTACCATTCTGGCCAGGGTGAGTGCAGTAGGCTTCGGAAGTGGTATCTTCTGTCGTCTGTTTTTCTCCCTCTGGAAACTAATCATGGCATCTTCTTCCAAGGAAGGCTGATTGTCAGCCTGATTTCCTGAGCGCTGCTTCAGGGATTCAACAAGAAAGGCGCACTGTGAAGAGACACATAGGACCACTTTTTGAGAATTTATTTTAGAGAAGAATAGGGCTCCGATTACAAAAAGGTTAACCATCATCTCTTTCTCAGTTTACCCTATGGCACTTCATATATTCTGTAGAGGTGATTGTATACGTTATTGGATTAATGTCTAAGAAACGGTGTCATCACATCCTCAGTATTAACTCCTTTGGGAACAATATTATATAAAGACATCTGCATTTACATTTTTTCAGTGGTAGAACATTTTAAAGATGGGATGCTGTTGGTTAGCAGAGGGCTTAGGTGATGTCTTTGGATGCCACATTCTCCACACTGCATCGTAACCTTAAATTTGTCCCTGTGCTTACATTCATGCAGTTCGGGTTCCATTCTAAGGATGATACTTGTGTATGATACTTGATGTTTTGGAGATATGCCAGTTATGTCCATTTTCATATGTCACATTATATTTGTATTCAATCCATAAAGGTATTTTACACCTTTTGTCAGTATTTTACAAATGAAATCTGCTAATTTGTATGTTAGCACCCAGTATGGTGTGCAGTTACTTCTACCGTCATAGCTCCACCTATGAATGGTGCAGCTGGTGCAGTGGACACAGGCCCCAGAGGTGGGAGAAGGGCCCAGTTTGCCCTTTTGTAAAACCCCTACTGGCTGCAGTTGTTTTAGAGCAAAAATAACAAGGTAATGGAGGGAGTGCTTGAATTAATCTCAGCCACTGGCAATCACTCTGGCCACATTCCAGACCAACGTTTTCCCTCACTGTGCCATTTTAGACAGCAACCCACCTTATACAAATCAGAAGAAATCAGTCTTCGTCCTGCTCCAGTATGAGCAGACCTGCCCAACTGCGAGCCCAGGTCCCCTCCAGGGCCAGTTTCAGACTACTTAGTTCTCATCAGTGAGGTGCAGCTTGAGTGCTGTGTCAAATTGAGCACAGGACCTACAACTGGGAAAACCCATAGCACTTAGGATGTCTAATGCAAAAACAACAAGGTGACTGAAGGAATGCTTGAATTGATCTCTGCCAATAGTGATCACTCGGCCGCATTTCAGATCATTATGTTTTGCCTACTTTGCCATTCTAGGCAGCAATCCACTTTATGCAAATTAGTATTGGTGCTGCTTCAATACTAACAGTCCATCCCGACCTGCCAGACTAGGTACCCTCCTGATGGGAACACAAACAAGAACAAGCATTTTCAATGCAACGGGTCTCGCATTTGCTCTAGTTAGAGCCATTAGCATTGTAAAGAAAAAAAACGCAGCATAATTGCGCTGCATGGAAAATAAACAGATAAAGTAGTCCGGACCCTAGGCTGAAAACATCGAGCCTCGCATGTTTTTAGTAGTTTACCGGTGGTGTGTAGGTGGGCTAAACACCGGAAAAGGCATGATGTATGCATGCCTTTCACAAATGAAAGCAAGCGGATTTTAAAAGGCAAGCCCATGAACCAATGTAAGTGACTGACGTGAGATGGGCGTGGCTTAAAGCCCAAAGAGAGATTACAGAATGGACGGAACGCTTTGCGCTGGCCCATAAAAAGGATGGTCTGGAACGCAGCTCTGAAACATCGCCAGTAGCTGATATTAATTCAAGCGTTCTTTCCATCACCTTGTTGTTTTTGCAGTAGTTATATTAGATGCTGCTCGCTAATAGCTTGCCTGGAAGTATGTGTACATTTCAGGGAAAGAAAGTAGAGAGTTAGAGAAAAATGAAACTAAATGAAAAAGGGATAATAGCAAAAGAAAAGAAGAAATACAGAAAGTGGGAGGAGAAGATGAAAAATGTGACAGAATCGGAAAAGGAGATATGGCAAAAGAGCAAGGAGATAAAAACGAGCAGTAGGGGCAAAGCAAGAGAAATCGGCTAGAAATAAGGATGTTAGGGAGAGGAGAGAGGAATGAGATATGGATGAGTGAGAGACAGAAAAGGGGAAGAGTGAGACAGAGGAAGCAGATAGTGAGCGGAGAGTGAACAGAAGGTAGAGGTGAGAGATAAGAGGTGAGAGGGATGGAGATTGAGAAACAAGAATGACAGCTAGAAGGAGAGTGAAACTATTTTTAGTGTAGATGGGGAAGTGACACCAGAGTCCATATGTGTGAGGAGCCAATTGCACCCAATTAGGTCAGGTTTTTAATACAGACCAGTGGGTGGAGGGCCCATTTTTCTTTGTTTCCATTAGGGCCCATGGCACCCAGGCTATGTCACTCACTAGCGTGTGACTCCCGAAGAAGCATCAGTGTTTAGCATGCTATTTTCTTTTTGGGTTAATTTTGAAGGTGTTCTGCACCTATGTGGTTCTGTTAGTTGAAGGACTGTTTGAACAACAGCCAAGTGAATTGCATTCTGAGGCAGGCAGAGCAGACCTTTTCTGAGCATGGCAGCTATTGGAGAGGATTTGTGGGATCTCACTTGTGTTATATAAACCCCACTAGTATGTTGCCCAGGTTCCATGCACAAACTAATGTTCTATGTACAGCACCTCATGTTTGTGATACCCCAACTGACTTAAAAATGTTCTTGGTAAATGCCACTACTGCTCTTTTAAGTTAGGTTCACACTAGGCCAAACATCTAACATAAAATAAAAAAACATCCTTGAGGACACACACATGCTGTATTTTTTATCCTTCTCTCTTTGATTCTGTACCTGCAGAATGTGCATTCACTCACCAAGCTTCCTTACTGACGAACAAGTTACTTACCTTCGGTAACACATTTTTTGGTAGAGACTCTATATCTAGTTACAGATTCCTTACCTTAGAATTTCCTGGTGTCAGCTTGGAATCTGGAATTTTTTGCTGAGCAGTACTCTGCGCGCACCGTCAGGTGGTGTCTTTCGGATCAGCGTGGCATCGACTGTGTCGTTGGAGCTGTCTGTGATGTCACAGTGGCATATAAAGGAACCACCCTGGCGCACGTACGTCAGTTCTTTGACCCACGAACTTCCATGCCAGAAGCGCAGATCTATGGATAGAAGCAACAGTTCCCTCTGTGCAAAAAATAGGGCCCTGAAAGGGATAAACTCTAACTCTATTAGACATATACGCAGTGCGGGAAGGCATAGGTGGGTGTAAGGAATCTGCAGCTAGATAGAGTCTCTACCAGACAATGTGTTACCGAAGGTGAGTAACTTGCTCATCTGATAGAGACGTCTAGCTGCAGATTTCTTACTTTAGAATAGATATCCAAGCCATAACCTCCTGGCGGTGGCCTGCCGATAAATCTTCTCACACTAGGAAGTCCTGTAGGACAGAAACCGGCAAAGTTTCCATCTCTACGGACCTGATTCTCTGGGCAGTAGTGTTTTGCAAATGTGTGAAAAGATGCCCACATTGTGCCTGACAGATATCCAGGACTGGAACAACACGTACTAGCACAGTGGTAGCAGCCTTGCCTTCAGGAGGCTGCTTCTTGGCCAGGTCATAGCAGATTTTATTGCAGAGAAGAACGAGTTACTTACCTTCGGTAACGACTTTTCTGGTGGATACATTAGCTACCTGTGGATTCCTCACCTAATGAATACTCCCATGGCGCCAGCATTCGACGGAAATCTTCTTACTAGTCTCTGCACGTCGACGAGGACGTCACTCTAGCCCACGCGACGCCGTCTGACGTCATACAGGCAATAAGAGGTCCTCAACGACGTGCCGACGTCAGTACCAATCATTTTTTACGTGCATGAGAACAACCAGGCAATGCAATGAAAGAGCAAGGCAACATCCCATTACATTGTAAAAATACACAACATTGCATGAATAACTGTAAATTTTTTATATATATATATAACTCTCTTTTTAAAATATATATACACATCAAGTATATACACAAAGATATATACATATATACATATATAAATATAATATATACAACATCTATTGCACCCTCAAAGACCAAGAGGAGCGTACTCAAGGATTACTTGGTAAGACCAGAAAGGCAACGGGGAGGCGGGTGGGACCGTGAGGAATCCACAGGTAGCTAATGTATCCACCAGAAAAGTCGTTACCGAAGGTAAGTAACTCGTTCTTCTGATGGATACAACTACCTGTGGATTCCTCACCTAATGAATAGAGTCCCAAAGCAGTACCACGCCCGGCGGTGGGTGCCTAAATGGTCAAACCAAGAAATCCTGCAGCACTGACCGTGCAAAATGGCCGTCCCTTCTAACCTCAGAATCCAAACAGTAATGTTTTGCAAAAGTGTGAAGGGACGACCAAGTTGCGGCCTTGCAGATGTCGACCACAGGAACACCTCTGGCCAAGGCCGAAGTGGCCGACTTAGCTCTGGTAGAATGAGCTCTAATGCCCTCAGGAGGATCCTTCTTTGCCAAAGAGTAACAGATTTTAATGCAAAGAACAACCCACCTGGATAGTGTTCTCTTGTGGACTGCCTTTCCTCTCCTCTTGCCCACGTATCCAATAAACAGCTGATCCTCCAGCCTGAAATCCTTTGTTCTATCAATAAAGAAGCTCAACGCCCTCTTTGGGTCCAGACGGTGCAGTCTTTCTTCCTCTTTGGAAGGATGAGGCGGAGGATAGAACGTGGACAAAGTAATTGCCTGAGCCAAATGGAAAGGTGAAACAACCTTCGGGAGGAAAGCAGCCTTGGTCCTCAACACCACCTTATCCCCATAAAAAGTTGTATAAGGGGGCTTTACTGATAAGGCCTGCAACTCACTCACTCTCCTTGCTGATGTTATAGCTATCAGGAAGACTGTTTTTAAAACCAAATACCTTAAGGGGCAAGAATGCATAGGTTCAAAAGGGGACCCCATAAGGAAAGTCAGGACCAAGGACAAATCCCATTGCGGCATAACGAATGGCTTTGGAGGATATTTATTTAGAAGACCTTTCAAGAATCTGATAACAATAGGGGATTTAAATAAAGATGGTTGGTCTGGAAGACATATGAAGGCTGACAAGGCCGATAAATAACCCTTAATGGTAGCCACTGCACAACCTTTCTGCGCTAGAGACAGAGCAAAAGACAAAACGTCCGATAGATGAGCATGCAAAGGATCAATCTGCCTCTCTCCACACCACGCAACAAATTTAGACCATCTATTAGCGTAGATAGATTTAGTGGAGTGTCGCCTGGCCGCTAATATAACATCCACTACCTCAGGCAGGAGAGAGAAGGAACTCAGGTTGCCCCGTTCAATCTCCAGGCATGTAGGTGCAGACTCTGGAGGTTGGGGTGTAAAACCTGCCCCTGCGACTGCGAGAGGAGGTCTGCCCTGAAAGGGAGACGGAGCGGAGGGCACCTTGAGAGTTGGAGAAGGTCGGAGTACCATACCCTCCTTGGCCAATCCGGAGCTATTAGGATGACTAGAGCCCGGTCCTGGCGAATCTTCCTCAATACTCGAGGAATCAAGGGTATGGGAGGAAACGCGTAAAGCAACTGGCCGCACCAGGTTATTTGAAACGCGTCCCCCAACGCTCCCTGCATCGGATACTGGAGGCTGCAGAATAACGGACAATGCGCGTTCTCTCGAGTGGCAAACAGATCTACCCGAGGAAACCCCCACCTCTGGAAGATTAAACGGACTTGATCTGGATGGAGACGCCACTCGTGGTCTGCCGAGAATTGGCGACTGAGACTGTCCGCACGCACGTTCAAGACTCCGGACAGATGGTTTGCTATCAAGCCTTTGATCTCCAGATCCCCCAGATGAGCTCCCCACCCTAGAGTGGAAGCATCCGTTATGACTGTGGCCACTGGTGGCGACTGCTGGAACGGCTTTCCTTGTGAAAGATTGTTGCTTGCAATCCACCACTTCAAATCCACAGCAGCATCTCTGGAGATCTTGACAGTACTCTCTAGATCCCCTTTGTGTTGAGACCACTGCCTTCGGAGGCACCACTGAAGAGCCCTCATGTGCCAGCGAGCACGCGTGACCAACAGAATGCAGGAGGCAAACAGACCGAGCAGACGAAGGACCTTGAGGACTGGAACTACCGCTCCATTTCGAAACATTGGAACCAAATCCTGAATATCTTGAATCCGCTGAGGCGGAGGAAAGGCTCGGTTCAATGTTGTATCCAGTACTGCCCCTATGAACAGGAGGCGCTGAGAGGGCTCTAGGTGAGATTTGGGCTCGTTCACCGAAAAACCCAGGTCGAACAACAACTGGGTTGTTGACTGCAGATGATGCGACACAAGCTCCGGGTACTTGGCTTTGATCAACCAGTCGTCCAAGTAAGGGAATACTGCTATCCCCTTCCTTCTGAGTTCTGCTGCAACCACCGACATCACCTTCGTGAAGACTCGAGGTGCTGAAGTAAGACCAAACGGAAGGACCGCAAACTGATAGTGCTGCGATCCCACCACAAACCGGAGATACTTCCTGTGTGACTTGAGTATCGGGATATGAAAGTAAGCATCCTGCAAGTCGACAGACACCATCCAGTCTTCCTTGTTCAACGCCAAAAGCACCTGTGCTAGGGTCAGCATCTTGAACTTTTCCTGCTTGAGGAACCAATTCAAGATCCTCAGGTCCAGGATTGGTCTCAAACGACCATCCTTCTTGGGAATCAGGAAATACCTTGAGTAACATCCTCGACCCCTTTCCTGCTCTGGGACCAACTCCACCGCGCCCTTTGAAAGGAGGGCTTGTACCTCCTGTTCTAGCAACAGGAGGTGTTCTTCTGAACAATAAGAAGGGCGGGCGGGATGAGGGGCGGGAACTCCCGAAAGGGAAGGGTGTAGCCTTTTCCCACAATACTGAGAACCCAAGTGTCCGTTGTAACAGTCTTCCATTTGGTGAGAAAATGCTGTAATCTTCCCCCTACAGGAGAGGAGTGAGTGGGAAATGGTGGAAGCCTAAGGCTGCTTCCCCTGCTGCACCCCGCCAGAGGATGAGGAAGAGGCAGAGTGCTGCTGAGAGGCTCCTCTGGTGCGGACCCTACCTCTCCCTCTAAAAGATCTATAGGGATGGGAAGAGGCAGGTTGCTGATATCTTCCCCGAAAGGAAGAGGAGGAAGAGCCACGCCCAAATCCACGAAACCTCCTGAAAAATCTGGAAGAGGCCGTGGAAGAAGGAGCTTGGAGCCCTAACGACTTAGCCGTGGCCCTGCTCTCCTTAAAACGTTCCAAGGCCGAATCAGCCTTGGCTCCAAACAGTTTGTCCCCATCAAACGGGAGATCCAACAATGTGGACTGTACATCCGCAGAAAAGCCCGAGTTACGGAGCCAGGCCTGCCTCCTTGCCACCACAGTTGTGCCCATTGCTCTGGCTACCGAGTCGGTCCTATCCAGTCCAGTCTGGATAATCTGGGTCGCAGCAGCCTGGGCATTTGAAACAACATCCAAAAGACCCTGGGGAAGCTCTGTAAATGATGAGGAAATGTCATCCATCAGAGCATGAATATACCTCCCCAGGATACAGGTTGCGTTGGTGGCCTTCAACGCCAGACTGCAGGACGAAAAAATCTTCTTGGACTGCGCCTCCAGTTTCTTTGAATCTCTGTCCCCAGGCACCGTCGGGAAAGAACCAGGCGCTGACTTGGATGAACAGGAGGCCTGCACCACCAAGCTCTCCGGCGTAGGGTGCCTAGACAGAAAACCAGGGTCAGTTGGAGCCGCCCGATACCTCCTGGCCACGGCTCTGTGAACTGCTGGGGAAGATGCCGGCCTCTTCCACACCTCTAACACCGGATCCAGCAGAGCGTCATTAAATGGCAAAAGAGGCTCCGCCGCAGCTGAGGCCGGATGTAGCACCTCTGTTAGAAGGTTTTGTTTAGCCTCCACCACCGGCAAAGGCAGGTCCAAAAAACTAGCTGCCTTCCGTACCACTGCGTGAAAGGAAGCAGCCTCCTCAGTATATTCTCCCGGGGACGAAAGATCCCACTCAGGGGAAGTGTCCAGCCCACTGGCCGACTCCAGACCACGCAGCCCATCACCCGAGTCCTCTAGCTCTCCTTCCTCCAGGGCTCGTTGGTACTCCTGCTCCTCTAATACACGGAGAACACGTCTCCTCGAATGAAGCCGTTGTTCAATACGCGGAGTCGACAATGCCTCCGCCGAAGTCGAAGATAACAGGTAACTTCGGCGCCGACGAAAGAGCAGTCGAAGCAGATGGACCCACCGGAGTCA
The DNA here is from genome assembly GCF_031143425.1 of Pleurodeles waltl. Lineage (NCBI taxonomy): Eukaryota > Metazoa > Chordata > Amphibia > Caudata > Salamandridae > Pleurodeles > Pleurodeles waltl. Next base: position 242,277,882 of record NC_090449.1, on the reverse strand, counting down.
CAGGCCGAAATCCCGACGTCGACGGGATGGAAATCCCCAGGGCCAATCCCTCTGAAGCCACCGGAGCGGCCACCGGCGCCGAGCCCACGTTCCCAAAAGGGAGAAAGGGCATAAAGGGTGCCGGCCGAAGAGGCGCAGGATCACCCAATGAAAAGGCCAAAGGCCCAGCCGGAGCACCCCCTGGAGCCATCTGTTGGAAGATTGCATACATCGCATTCAAGAATGCGGAACTATCGGCTCCAGGGGTGGGAAAAGCCGGATACTGGGGTGCCTGTCTCGGAGGCGACCCCGACGCCGGCCTCGACGTCTGCGACGCCAGAGATAACACCTGAGGCTCCAATACCTCAATCACCGACGCCTGTCCAGGTGAAGTCGGAGACGCCGGAGAGGGCAACGGCGTCGAAGGATGCGGCGTAACCGTGGGACTGATCTCCCATGTCCTTCGGCGCCGATCCGAAGACCTGGAACGAGTCTCCTTTGAATGACGCCGAGATTCTCTACGGCGCCGGGAGTCTCGATGACGCCGATGTCTTGGCGAAGAAGACTTCTTGTGATGCTTCTCCTTTGATTTCGCCATAAACAGCTTCGCCTCACGTTCCTTGAGGGCCTTTGGATTCATGTGCTGGCATGAATCACAAGTCGAGACGTCGTGGTCGGAGCTCAAACACCAAAGGCAGTCGGAATGAGGATCCGTCACTGACATCTTGCCTCCACACTCACGACAAGGCTTGAATCCAGACTTTCTCTGCGACATTATTACCACAGCGAAAGACTACGCAGCAAAAATACACTGTAACCACAAAAGTAACAGTTGCTCCCTCGAAGATAACCGTTTCGAATGCACGGAAAAAAGGGAACTGACGTCGGCACGTCGTCGAGGACCTCTTATTGCCTGTATGACGTCAGACGGCGTCGCGTGGGCTAGAGTGACGTCCTCGTCGACGTGCAGAGACTAGTAAGAAGATTTCCGTCGAATGCTGGCGCCATGGGAGTATTCATTAGGTGAGGAATCCACAGGGAGTTGTATCCATCAGAAAGACCCAGCACAAAATGGTTTGTTTCTGCACTGCTCGACCCTTCTTTGTTCCCAAGTACACCACAAAGAGTTGGTCATCCACCCAGAACTCTTTTGTGCAGTTAAGGTAGAACGATAATGCTCTTTTTGGGTCCAGTCGGTGGAGGCGCTCCCCTCCCTTAGAGGGATGTGGTTGAGTAAAGAAGGTGGGCAGGGTGGTGAAATGGGGTCACCATCCTGGGGAGGAAAGAGGCATGAGTTCTGACAACCACCTTGTCTGGGAACATAGTGAGATGCAGTGTCTTAGATGAAAAAGCCTGCCTCTCAATCACCCTCCTGGCAGATGTTATTGCCACTAAGAATGCTGTCTTGATGGTGAGCAGCAGAGGGGACAGTTGTGTAAGGGCTCGAAGGGAGCACACATGAGAAATGTGAGGACAAGATTTAAGTCCCATTGAGGCATAACAAAGGGCTTAGGGGGAAACATATGTACAAGCCCTTTAAGAAATCTATGTGCAATAGGAGACTTGAAAAGTGAAGACTGATCAGGCAGCAGATAAAATGCCGATAAGTGGGAAACGATAGCCCTTGAGAGTACCCAAGGCAGAACCCTGCTGGGCAAGGAATAATATAAAGAGAAGGATATCAGAAAGAGAAGCAGAAACCGGATCAATAGATCTTTCTGCACAATAATATGCAAAGTGTTTCCAACGGTAGGCATATACTGTTTTAGTGGAGGGATGCCCGGCTGCCAAAATAACTTTACAGACTTCGGAACGAAGATCAAAAGCCATCAACTGCTGCTGCTCAATCTCAACGCATGAAGGCGCAGAGTTGACAGGGTAGGTGGAGAACCTTCCCCTGCTGCTGCAACAGATGATCCTCCTGAAGGGGCAGCCTGATCGGAGAATCAATGCTCATTTTCAGAAGTTTGGGATACCAGACTCTCCATGCCCAGTCCGAGCCACTAGGATTACTTGGGCCCAGTCATTCTTGATCTTCTTGAGAACTCTGCGCAGAAGTGGTACGGGTGGAAAGGCGTGCAGGAGGCCTGATCTCCACTCGTAACAAAATGTATTGCAGAGTGATTTCCGCCTTGGAAACCCCAACGTGCAATACTACTGACATTGCGTGTTCTCTGTGGAGGCGAACAGATCTAACCAAGGCTCTCCCCACTGTTGAAAGAGTCCTTGTGCAACCTCTGGGTGGAGACACCATTCGTGATCCACTACATATCGACGGCTGAGTTTGTCTGCCCTGGCGTTCAGTGAACCTGCCAGATGTTGAACCACCAGGGTTATGCCCTGCTGTTCCAGCCATGTCCAGAGACGCAGAGCCTCTTGACAATGGGTCCATGACCCTAAACCGCCCTGCTTGTTGCAGTACCACATTGCGATAGTGTTGTCCGTGAACACCTGCACCATCTTCCCTTTTAGAACAAGAAGAAATGCTTTTAATGCCAGTTGGATCGCCCGGAGCTCCAGTAAGTTGATATGGAGTCCGGATTCCACCGGAGACCAGAGACCTCTGATCTCCACCTCTCCCAGATGGCCGCCCCATCCCAGAAGTGACACATCTGTCATTACTGTGGGATCTGGTTGGAGAAGGGAGAGGAGTCTGCCTCTGACCCAATCGCAGTTCACTATCCACCACTGTAGGTCTTTTGCAGTTCCCTGCGAGATCTGAACCATGTTGGTGAGATTCTCCTGATGCAGTGCCCACTGGGATCCCACTGCAGAGCCCTCATATGCCATCTGGCATGCTTGACTAACAGGATGCCGGAGGCCATGAGGCGAGCAGCCTCAGAGTCTGTCTCACCGAAATCCAGGATAGAGGCCGAAACATTGGTATCATAACCTGAATATCCTGGATTCGCTGCTCGGGAGGAAATGCCAGAAACTGCACTTTTTCCAGAACAGCTCAGATGAAACAGAGCTTCTGAGAGGGAGTCAGGTGTAACCTTGGCACATTATAGTGAACCCCAGTGAATGCAGGAGGTTTGCCGTAGTCTGAAGGTGGGTGGCGACAGCCTGGGGCGTAGGAGCCTTCAATAGCAAGTCGTCGAAGTAGGGTAAGACTGAAATTCCTGACCTGCACAAATGAGCTGCTACCACCGCCATCACTTTTGTGAACACCCGAGGGGCACTGGTAAGACCGAAGGGGAGCATGGTAAACTGAAAGTGCTTGTGGCCCATCTTGAACTGCAAATAGCGCCTGTGGGCAGGCAGGATGGGGATGTGAAACTAGTCATCCTGCAAGTCCAATGCTACCATCCAGTCTCCATGGTCTAGGGCAGACAAGACCTGAGAAAGAGTGAGTATCTTGAATTTCTCCTTTTTTCAGGAAGAGATTGAAATCCCGCAAATACAGAATAGGGAATCTTGTTCTTTTCTGGAATCAGAAAGTAACGGGAATAACAACCACTGCCTACCTCTGACACTGGGACCCTTTCTATGGCTCCCTTGGCCAAGAGAGCCGCAACTTCCTTGCAAAGCAAGACTAAATGATCCTCCATCAGCTGTTCTTTTAATGGAGGCTTAGAGGGTGGGAAAAACTGGAAGAGGAGGGAATAGCACTTCTGTACGCATTTGTATGATGTTATGGACAGCCAGTGAGGGAGATGAAATTGAATCCTCCCTCCAACTGGGTGCGAGTGGTCTTGCAGAATCATACTAGGAGGACTTAGGGGTTGTGGAGGAGGGGGGCTGGGTGGTGGCCGACCTCTGACTAGACCCTCTGGGTCTAAAGGTATCACAACCTCATCATCGCACTAGATGTTGAGTTGATGGAGGACGATGGCTGATTTGTAGGTGGTGTGGTACCACACCCGTTACAAAGCCTCAATAGGGGCAAAAGGCAGACTGCTGGCGAGCGGGCGTGAGAGGACCAAGGATCTGGTGGTAGCCCAAGAGTCCTTGAACCACTCAAGCGCCGAGTCTGCCTTCTCTCCAAATAGGCACGAGCCATCGAACGGCATGTCCATAAGATTTGCCTGGACATCCCCCAAAAAAGCCAGACGTACAGAGCCAGGCGTTGCGACGAAGGGCCATCGTCAAAGAAATGGCCCTACCCATTGAGTCAGTTGTTTCCAAACCACACCGTATTTTAAACTTTGCTGCATCTCTCCCATCTTTAACAGCTTGTGAGAGAGTATACCGCACACTCTACAGGACCTGGGGCAGCACCTCTGCCACTGTATCCCATAAAGTATGGAAAAAGTGGCCCAATAGGCATGAGGTGCTTACAGACCTCAATGCCAGGTTAGAGGAAGAAAACGTTTTCTTACCAAGCTGATCCAGCCTCTTGGATTCCCTATCCGGGGGAGCGGAAGGGATGGCTCCATGGGAAGTGGAGGCCTAGACCAAGCTCTCCAAGGTGGGGTTTTGGGTGAGGAAACTAGGATCATTAGGAGCTGGTCTATGGCGGTGGCCAAATGTGCTATTTATAGGACCCCCGGTGCTGGTTTTGGACCACGTCCCAAGCACGACATCAGTGAGGGCTTCGTTAAAGGGTAACATCGGTTCTGACGTGGAAACCCCCGGGTGAAGCACCTCCGTCAGGAGGTTAGTCCTGACTGACACCGTAGGCAAATCTAGGTCCAGGACCTCAGCTGCCCTACGTACCACCATAGCATATGAAGCTCCCTCCTGTGTAGCCACAGTAGGAGGTGAAAGCACGCCATTATCTGGAGAAGTATCCAGTCCACTGGCTTCCCCTAGTTCCTCATGCCAGTCCATATGTTCCATACCATAATCTAAAGAGTCCTGAGACCCCTCCCATTCCTCATCTGTACCTGGATGATCAAAATAAACCTCAGGCACAGATCTAGCCCCTGTCGGCGCTGTCAAAGTCAGAATCTGCATCGTACGATGTTGTTCCGGCTCTGGATCATCTGGAAGAGGATGGGTCTAGTACCACCGGTGGGTGCCAGCAGAGCGGGGAGCGTTGACGTCAAAAACGACGCTGGAGGAGGCCGACTGTGTGCTCTCGCCGTTGTTTCGGATCCGGTATCAGATCCAGGAGTCCCCAACGGCTCCGAGGCCCATGCCACCAGTGTGGAATCCAAAGGGGCCACTGATGATCCTGCAGACCTCGAAGGCGCATGGCATCGTAAAACTCTCTGAGCTGAGCAGGGTTTGCTTTGGCTCCTGGAAAGGGGGGAGGCTTGAAGTCCGCCCTGGCATCGGTTCCGCGGAACCATGCCTGGAACATCGACGTTCCCGAGATGCCTCTTCGGCCGACGGGCATGGAGAAGTCAAAGTCTGCTTGGATTTTTTCTTTTTGTGCCTCTTCCCCGAGTGCCCGGAGGACCTCAAGTGTGAAGGAGAGGACTTAGGGCTCTTGGAGCAGTCCCGCAAGCTCCTCCTCGATCGGGACCGTGACCTCCTAGGAGTCGCCCCAACCGAAGTTGACTGCTGGGTTGCCATGAGCTTCAGAGATCGCTCTCTGAAAGCTTTTAGGGCCATGGCCCAGCAATTGAAAGATGACTTTGATACGTGGTCTCTGTCGAGGCACCAGAGACATACCTGATGGGGGTCTGTCACCGACATGGCGTGATGACATGCTCCACACAGCTTGAACCCCATCTTCCATGATGTCATCCTTGCACAGACTTGAAAAAGCTTCGACAAAATGGTCAAACAAGACCTACCAAAAAAGGCAGAGGGTAGCTCAAATCTGGACCTGCACTTAACCGGCACGGAAGGAAAAGAACTGAAGTACGCATGCGGGGGTGGTGCCTTTATAGGGAACCGTGACATCACAGATGGCTCCAACGCCGCCACGCAGATCGGAATGACGCCACCCATCAGAGCGCGCAGGGTACCTCTCAGCTAAAAATTCCGGATTCCAAGCTGACACCAGGAAATTGTAAGGTAAGGAATCTGCAGCTAGAAGTCTCTATCAGATATCTATTTTTTTTGTAGAGCCTCTCTTCTGCAGCTGTTTGTTTCAAGGCACTGTTCAACTAGGCAATCTATTTATTAATAGCTTTTGCTAAGATATGAATATACAAAACAAATACAGATGTGAAGAGTCTCCAGGATACTGTTTACTTTTCTGACTACTATCATCCCTTTCAATGGCAACCACTCCCATGAGTTGACGCACTGGCTCAACTCCTCTACCAGCTGAAACTCTGCCCTTGCCCTCCACGTTAGCTTAACTTCAGCAAATCACACTCCCTTTCTCCACTGTAAACCCAGGGAACAGATACTGTGTTCATGCTCCTTGCTTTCCCTGGTCTATATAGTCCCCAATGTAAACCTCCTACAGAGTATATCACTCTGTTACTTTGTAGCTAGGTTTGCACTGTATAAGTCACAAGCAAAAAGTAATACCAGTAATGTAGGTACTTGAGCAGGCATGTGAATCGATTTTATGATGAAGGGGTCAGATATTTGTCTGTAATTTACCACAACGGCTAGGTACCTGTGTCTTACCAAGATAAGATTTCAAGGAAAATAAGTACAAAGATGTGTTAGACGGTGCACTAGTTACCGCATTGGTATTATCCTATGTGATACTACTCCTTAATTTTGCTAAAACGTATTGTTTGGGTCATCCAATGCATTTACAGGAGTCAGCCGACCATTTGTTTATGCTGAAGGCAGCCCATCTAGTGGCCATCTTGGATTTCCATAAATGAAAATAGTCTCAGCTGGAGGGTCTTAGATTTACTGTGTCAGGCTTGAATCTACTTGGCAATACCAAGTGGTTTCCTGAAGCATAATTAATCACTCTCCAGGGCTATGGAATTTGTTGGACCTGGCCCTCTTTGTAGGGTTATCCCCAATCATTTTCCATTCCTCCTTCTGCTTTCCTTAGGACTCTGGGTAATTTACCAGTGCTGATCAGTACTAAAGTGCATGTGCTCTCTCCTTTAAACTTGGTATGATTACTTTACACATTTAATTTACGTATAAGTTCCTTGTACAGTGGTATTCCATATACAGAAAGCCTGCAGATTAAATGTGTAGGAAAGTGCCCTCTTTCTTGGCATGGTTACCCCCATTTTCTGCCTGTTATCAGTGTGCTTGACTGTGTTCACTGGGATCCTGCTAACCAGGACCACAGTGATTATGCTCTCTCCTCTAAATTTGGTTTCTGGTAACCTTTTGTTCCCACAATTTTGTTCCCACAATTGGTATACTGGTCCCCCCATATAAGTCCCTAGTATATGGTACCTAAGTACCCAAGGCATTGGGGTTCCAGGGGATCCTTATGGGCTGCAGAAGTTATTCTGCCACCCATAGGGAGCCAATGCAAAGGGTTTTGGAGGCCTGCCATTGCAGTCTGTGTGAACCGGGTACACGCACCCAGTTTCACTACAGGTCGACTGTAAATCACTCCTATGGTAGGCCCTCTCAGCCCAGAGGGCAGGGTGCAGGGTGTGTGAGGGCACCCCTCCACTAGCAGAGGCACCCCCACGAACTCCAGCCCAATTTTACTGGACTTCGTGAGGGCAGGGATGCTATTTTATATGTGTAATGGACATAGGTCACTACCTATGTCCAGCTACATAATTGTAACTCCGAACCTGGGCATGTTTGGTATCAAACATGTCGGAATCATACCCCAATACTATTGCAAGTATTGGAAGTATGATTCAATGCTCTCTGGGGGCTCCTTAGAGGACCCCCAGCATTGCTCCACCTGTCTTACAGGGTTGTCCGGGCAGCCCAGCTGCTGCCACCACTCAGACAGGTTCTGCCCTCCTGCTGATTGATCTGATCAAGCCCAGGAAGGCAGAACAAAGGATTTCCTTTGGGAGAGGGAGGTAACACCCTCTCCCTTTGGTACTAAGCATGACTGGCTTGGGAAGGGTAGCCTCCCCAAGCCACTGGTTTGCTTGGAAGGGCACATTTGATGCCCTCCGGACATAAACCAGTCCACACCATTTCAGGGACCCCCAGTCCCTGCTCTGGTGTGAAACTGGACAATGGAAAGGGGAGTGACCACTCCACTGTCCATCACCACCCCAGGGGTGGTGCCCAGAGCTCCTCCAGGGGGTCCCTGGGTTCTGACATCTTGAGCCCAAGGTTGGCAGGGGACTTTGGGAGCAGCTGAGTGGCCAGGCAAGGCTAGTGACGTCAGAGGCACCCTCTGATAAGTAGTTACCTGGTTAGGTGACCAAGACCCCTCTTTGGGCTATATAGGGCCTTCCTCTAGGATGGGCCTCAGATTCTGCTTGCAAGATTCCAGCAGGACTCCTCTGCAATCTCTGCTTCACCTTCTGGCCTCTGGAACTGCAACTGTACCCTCCAGGAACCCACAAGCTGCAGATCCACGAGGAAGACTCTTCTGCAACATTGTATCCAGAATTCCTGCCAGCTTTGCAAAATTTCCCTGGCCGTGCTTCCTCATAAGACTGCAACTCTTCAGCCTGCACAAAAAGAAGAAGGAATCTCCCTTGGGGTGAAGGCATCACTTCCCTGCATCTACAAGTACATGGCTGCATTGACGACTGGCTGCGTGGATCACCCCCCATCCTGAGTGGCATGGTTCCTGCATCATGGGTGGTGGTCCCGAGAGCTCCCTTTGGTCCTCTCTACCAGCTGTCACACTTTGGTGTTGGTAAGTCCTTTCCACTCCACGCAAGACAGCACCCCGTGCACCATGTCCTTTGCAGCTGCCAAGGCTTGCTTGTTTCATCTCCAAGGGGAATTTCAGGCAACGTGTAGCTCCAGCCCCCAGCACTCCCTCCTGCAACTCCTGGGCCTCTGCGTGGTCCTCCTGCTACGTGGGAGCAACTTCTGAGGTGCTGCATGGGCTGCTTCAGCAAATTCTGTGTCCCTGTCCTGTGGGACACCTGTGGGTGCTGCCTCGGCTCCTGCGGGTCTTCTGCGATGCGGAGGGTCCCCTGTGACTACCCCTCCTGGGTAGAGTCCTCCTGGACCTTGCTGGTCCCCAGCAGCACCTCTTTTCCGCCAACCACGAATTTGCCTTTGCCAAGGCTTGTTGGTGGAAATCCTTCACTGACACCATCCGCAATCCAGCACTCAGTGTGGGACACCTTTTGCATGCATCAGTAACTATTCTCCAGCTTCTGTGCTGAAGTGCTGACCTGTCTTCCTTCTTCGTAGGCCAACTCCAAAAGGTACCTCTGGGTGGGTAGTATCTCCTACTACTCCTGGACTCCACAGACACTTCTAGACTTGATCCCCTCTCTCCACAGGTCTCCATCTTCCGTAATCTATTGCTGATTTCTTGCAGGCTGTTCTGGGTGTCCTCTTTTTCTTCTTTTCATCCTTTGGGGTAGTTTTGGGGAAATCCAGTGTTTTACTCCTGCATTCTTGGTCGCTGGGGTGTACTGCATTACTTACCTGTGTGGTTTACTAGTAATCCCAGCATCCCTCTACATGATTTACTTACCTAGGTGGGGGCACTGTGTTCGCATTCCACTTTCTTAGTATATTGTTTGGGCTCCCCCTAGGGTTACTATTTCCATTTTACACTGTTTTCCAACCTTTTTATGCCTCTTACTGTTTATTAATATATATATATATATATGTATATGTGTGTGTGTGTGTATTTACTTACCTCCTATTGGAGGGTTGCTGCTCTAGTATTTTTCTGATACTGTGTGCCAAAAATAAAGTACTTTTATTTTTGTACAACCAAGTGTTTTCTTTCTCATGTGTAAGTACTTTGAGACTGTAGTGGTATTGCTGCGCTTTGCATGTCTCCTAGATAAGGCTTGGCTGTTTATCCACAGCTACCTCTAGAGAGCCTGGCTTCTAGACACTGCCTACACTTTACTGAAAGGGGATACCTTGACCTAGTTTAAGGTGTAAGTACCATAGATACCCACCACACACCAGGCCAGCTTCTTACAAAATGCTACTAGTGGGTCTGCAGGGCAGCTTGCGCCATCCACAGAAGTAGCCTTTCAAACCTTTCTGGCCTGCCACTGCAGGGTCTGCGTGAGCAGTTTGCTGCCACATTGACTAGGCATTTAAAGTTACTTGCCAAGCCTGAAACTCCCCTTTTACTATGTATAGGTCACCCCTAAGATAGGTCCTAGGGAACCCTATGGGCAGGGTGCTTTGTAGGTAAACAACATGTGCCTTCGTTGTGAGGCATGTCCTAGAAGTGACAAACAGCCTATTTGGGTTCTCACTGCTGTGAGGCCTGGTCCTTTCATAGGCTAGCCTTGGGAATTTCCTTAAAGGTACTTAAGTGGTAATTTCTGATCTGTGAGGAGTAGCGTGAGCATGTTTGGTATGTTTGGACAAATTCTGCTTATTGGTGTAGGGGGGCTGTAGGAAAGTGCCACTGTTAGCATGATTACCCCCCTCCACACACACACACACACACACACACTTTTTGCCTAGTGTTCATGCCAGCTTTGATTGCAAGTGCGCTGGGATCCTGTTAACTAGGCCCCAGCACAAGTGTTCTTTCCCAAAAATAGTACCTTTGTTTCCACTGAACCTGGCACACACTTAAGTCCCTTGTAAAAGATACCCATGGTACCAAGGGCCCTGTGGCCAGGGAAGGTCTCTAAGGGCTGCCGCATGTATTATGCCACCCTAGGGGACCCCCTCACCCAGTACATGTACACTGCCTTGCAGTCTGTGTGTGCTGGTGGGGAGAAAAATATAAAGTTGACATGGCACACCTCTCAGGGTGCCATGCCCACAAACCACTGTCTATGGCATAGGTAAGTCACCCCTCTAGCAGGCCTTACAGCCCTAAGGCAGGGTGCACTATACCACAGGTGAGGGCATAGATGCATGAACAATATGCTCCTACAGTGTCTGAGTCCATTCTTAGACATTGTAAGTGCAGTGTGGCCATATTGAGTATATGGTCTGGGAGTTTGTCATTACGAACTCCACAGCCCCATATTGGCTTCACTGAATACTGGGAAGTTTGGTATCAAAGGTATCTTAAAGATGCCCCATGTATGTTAACCAAACTGCTAGTGTAGGACTGACCGGTCTGTGCCAGCTGGCCACTTTCAGACAAGTTTCTGACCACATGGGATGAGTGCCTTTGTGCACTCTGTGGTCAGAAACAAAGCCTGTCCTGGGTGGAGGTGCTTCACACGTCCCCCCTGCAGGAACTGTAACACCTGGTGGTGAGCCTCAAAGCCTCAGGACTCGGATTATAGAGCCCAAGGGCACTCCAGCTAGTGGAGCTGCCTGTTCCCCCGGACAAATCCCCACTTTTGGCGGCAAGTCTGTTGGAAAAATTAGGGAAAACAGGGAGGAGTGACCACCCTAGCCAGGACCACCCCTAAGGTGTCCAGAGCTGAGGTGACCCCTCCCTACAGAATCCTCCATCTTAGTTTGGAGGACAGGGACCAATAGGATTAGGTTTGTGCCCCCCTCCCCAAAGGGAGTGGGCACATGGAGAGTGTAGCCACCCTCAGGGACAGTAGCAATTGGCTACTGCTCTCTGACCCCTATAACACCCCATAATCTAGGATTTAAGAGCCTCCCTGAACCCAGTGCACCAGATTCCTGGGGACCTACAAGAAGAAGAAGGACTGCTTAACTGAAACCCCCAGCAGAGAAGAAGGAAGATGAAAACTGCTTTGGCCCCAGCCCTACCGGCCTGTCTCCTGCTTCAAAGAACCTGCAAAAGAACAGCGACGCGTCCAGCGGGCCCAGTGACCTCTACTTTGCTCCAGAGGACTGCCCTACACCACAAAGGACCCTGTCCAAGAAAATCAACAACTAAGGACTCCCTCCTCACTCCGGAAGCGTGAGTCGTGACCACTCTGCATCCGACGCCCAAGGCCTGTGTCCACATGGTCCACCCAGCTAGAGAAGGTCTCCAGGCAATTGCGAGCAAGTGCCCACCCTGGGTTGACCTCTCCACCCCTCCACAATGACGCCTGCAGAGGGAATCCCGAGGACCCCCCTGACCGAGAAGCACCGGACGAAGATTTCTGACGCCTAAAGACAAATTGCACCCACGCTCCCAGGCCTTGGAGAACCCGACCTCCGGTGCAGCAATGTTCAGCAGGCGGCCCTCTTCCCTGTCCACCCGATGGTGTGCCCGAGACACACACCCTGGACCTCGCCTACAGCTTCTGAGTGACCCCAGCGGTCCCCTCATCGACCAGCATTAGAAACCCGACGTCCTGTTTGCATCCTGCACCCGGCCACCCTTGTGCCGCTGATGGTGTGTGTTTAGTGCCTACTTGTGGCTCCTCCAGTGCTCCTCTAACCCTCCCGGTCTGCCCTCCGAGTCGCGGGTACTTACCTGCAGGCAGACCTGAGTCCGAGTACCCCCTGTCTCCATAGGAGCCCACATTAAATTTGCTCATCTTTGACCTCTGCAACTGGCCGGCCCTGTGTTGCTGGTGGTGGGTGTTTGGAGTTAACTTGAACCCCAACCGGTGGACTGCCTAAAAACCAGAGACTGAAACTGTACTTACCTATAAAACGATCTAACATTTTTTCCCCCCAGGAACTGGTTCTGAAAATTGCAATGTGTCCATTTTTTAAACAGATTGTTGCCAATAATTGAAAAAAAAACTGAATAAGAGACAGATTTCAAACAAAGTACTGCTGATACGTGTGTGAAATACGAATCTATTGAAGTACTTACCTGCAACTTGAATCTTGTGGTTTTAAAAATAAATTAAGAAAATATATTTTTGATACATGAAAACCATTGGTCTGGAGTTAAGTCATTGAGTGTGTGCTTCTCCTATTGTCTATGTGTGTACAACAAATGCTTTGCACTACCCTCTGATAAGCCTAACTGCTCGACCACACTACCACAAAAGAAAGCATTAGTATTAGTATTATCTACTTTAGCCTCTGTTAAGCCTCTGGGGAACCCCTGGACTCTGTGCACACTCTATCTCACTTTGATATAGTATATACAGAGCCAGCTTCCAATAGGGATTTTTCATTACTAATGTAGAAATGCTGCTTTTAGAAAGGGGGCATTTCACTGTGCTTGTGACTCTTGTGCTTTGCAGCCTGACACAGGTAGAGTGACAGTTGGGTTTGTGCATACTTTCCAGACAGCCATCACACAGGGAGGGTTAGGTTTAACCGGATTACATCTGTATACTGAATGGTCTTCCTGGGCTGAAAGATGAGGGGCGCACTTTCATTTGTATAGGCTGTATCCTGCCCCCACACAAAGAGCTTGTTTACCCCCTACTGATTTCTGGCTCCAGGGCTAGAGTTGAAAGTGGGTGTTGTGCATGTTTAAGGTTCCTTTGAGGTTCTCCCTAGATCAAAGTCATTTTGAGTATAAGTACAGGGGCTGTGACCCCATGAATTTACACACTGTGTGGGACTTGTAACAAACGCTGCTGGCTCTACATGCTGCACCAAAGGACTGCTGTGCTGCCAGAAAAGATCACCACTTGGACTATTTTGCTCTGTTGTGCTGACCTGCTTGCTTGCTACACACTCTGCCAATCTGCTAAACCCAGTGTGCTGTTCTGCTTCCAGCCTGCCTGTGCCTCATGCTCCCCAGTGTTCTCAATGGATTGGTGGCTGGCCCTCCCTGCTCCTTGGGGGTATGGAAAGATTCCAGTTGCAACCCTGAACTATCCAAGGGTTTGAAGTCTGGCAACCTAAAACTTCAAGTTCTGCACATGGTGAGTGCTGCGTGAGGCCCTGTGTTTTCCCCGGCGTGTAGTGGGATTGGCTTGCCTAGGGAGACCAGCACCTCTTGCTGAATGGTGTCATTAGTGAATGTCGAGTTCTTTTCTCTTTGGGGCCCCAGTATCTTTGGGATACTCGTCATTTCCCTGCACCGCCTCTTCAAGGAGAGAGAGAGAGAGCCATCGGCAACGAGGGACGACCACAGAAAGGAAAGCCTTGGTGAAGGCTGAAGCGCCGTCCAGCAGTCCTGCCCACCCCGGGAGCTGCATAGCAGCGCAACTCCCCTGCTTTCAAGCCAGGTGCAGGGATCTGTAGGCACAGTGCAGCTGACTCCCGGCCGGTGCTGCCGGAAGAACATGTAGTGCTTGACTGCCCCCTTGACGACATACTCTCTAGCACTTCTAGCAATGGGCCCCCAGGGGCGTGTTCAGCCATCACACTCATCAGCCCTGGGGGCACACTCGTGGGATTACCCACACCAGGGCCGGAGGGGCAAATCCTGAATCTCCCTCCATCCATTTGTTGGGCTGGCGAAGGCAGTGGTGAGTGGCCCGGCAAAATCGTTCTGTGGAATTCTGCCAGGTGGTGCATCCTTCATCCCCCACCTCAGTTTGCACCTACCTTGGGGCATTTGTCCTACATTCCTGGGAGTTCACCCTCTGGAGAGGACCCCAAAATGACACGGGTTGTATTTGAAAACCAGGTGTTCCAGACATTACCGTATACAGACAAACAATAATCTGGCTTGTAAAGCTCAAAAACGTAATCATCCTTCAAGATGGAATAGAGAGGGGAGCCAGATTAGGGAACTGTACAGACTAGGAGTGTGTGAAATTTGAGTAATTTCCTTTTGCGTTATTACCCAAATTTCCGAAAAAATATGTGAAATTACGTGAAACTTAATGAAATGCAAAATCTAGCACTTAGGGATATATTTTAGCACGAAATGTGTCCTTGAGTCTGTTTTGGACACGAGGACGCATTTTGCTAAAGCACTCCATGGACTCTGGTTGAGAGCGGTGTCAATCACAGAAACAGGGCCTCTGAATGGTGGACAGAGTAGGGCAGAAGCTGAGACAAATACATTAGAACCAGTGGTTGTATTGATCCCACCAACCATCTCACTACCCCACCCCACACTAATGGCCACACCTAACTTCTATTAATTCAATCTAGCACAAAGAAAGTGGAGGTCGTGCTTGCAATGGTTTTCTTGAGAGTGCAAGGCTAATCTCACTAACTAACAATAACCAATAACCAGTGGATTAAACAGCTGATCTTGGGTTCTGGAACAGTGTGTTGCCCGCGTAAAGAGCTAGCAAGCGCTATTTAAATGCAACTGCAGTACTATAAAATATGTACGGATTCCTGCGTAGTGTTCCATTAACTTGACAAAATCTGAAATATTACCAGACTAATAGACTGCAACAAATAATTTGGTCACCAAAACACGTTTTTCTCTTTTAACTATGCTTGCTATTTTTTTGTGTTAGTGGTTGTCAACAGGAAGCAGGGAGACCACATGACTATTTTTTGCAACAGCAATGATGTTGTTCTGACCTATTAGTCTCATGTGGCGCTTATTACAAACTTTGTTGCAAGCTTTTTAATTAAAACTAAACAGGGTTCATTAAGGATCTGCACCAGAGTTATGAAGCCTTGTGTGGGGATAGCTTGGCTCCATGACAGTCCATATCTTTGGAAACCCTCCTCATCCTGGTCAAAATCTGTGACGTCAGGTATAGAAAAAACGATTTCTGAAGGGCAAAGTCAGACAAAACTGGAAACCCTCTCTGAGTGTTCCTGGTTTCAGAGACATTAACATGATTTAATTGACCTCATGTTAACCCGGAGGTGGAAGAGTCAGCTTGACTACACTGTCCATGATAGTGGTAGAGAAACATCGAACCCAGTGGAAGACTTTGGACCTGATTCAGATGTTGGCGGATGGAATACTCCGTCACAAACGTGACGAATATCCCGACCACCATATTACCATCCCCATAGGGTATCATGGGATCATAATAAGGCAGACAGGATATCTGTCATGTTTGTGATGAAGTATTCCCCTCCGCCGACATCTAAATCAGCCCCTTTATTCGTGAGAGGTAGAAAACCTGAAACTCCTTTGTTTTATTCTTTTCCTTGCTTTGGTTTGGACTTTAAAAGGCAAGGGTAGGGACTGAACTGTAGGGGGTCTCAGCACCAAATACTGCCTGAAGGACAGACTTACATTCCCCTTCACCATTTTCTTTCCCTCAGGTTCTTTGAATCCCAAATGTGCTTCAACCATCTTAAGATGTTACTTAAGACCGCAGTAGCCAAAGGGCTATTTAGTCTTGCTTACCCATGTCTGCACTCCTCCAACTGAGGATGAAATCACACGTCTTGTCGAGGAGACACTTTTCCCTCTTGTACATCTTTTGAAGTCAGCTCTGAAGTGATAGCTCTTGGGTTCCAGAGCAGAAAGGTCATGAGCTGACCGGACAATGGTTTCCAGGACAGATTGTGTAGGTTCTATGCAGGTCATCTATAGAACACTGGGTGCTGCAACCATGACATCTCTTGAAGGTAGGTAGTAGAGGCATGCACACCTTCTCGAAAGGGTGAGGAAAGGAAGGAAAGCTATTTAAAAATGAAACAGGGGTGCTCCTTGGCCTTTTCTTAACTTGTGAAAGAAACTGATGCTCACACGTAAAGTTGCAAACGTGAAGCAGATTCCAGTCCACATGGGTAGTAAAGAGGAACCTAGCTTGCTGAATGTGTTGGGGGTAGAGGGTAGCAGTGTGGAGGGTCATGCCTGACCAGTACCAGTGGTGCACAGCCTTGCATTAAACAGGTTTGTAACATATCTTTGGGTCCCACCAGATAGAAGGGCCAGACATCCAAGCCCAAATGCGTGGAAATAGTCTCACCAAAGTGGCGGGGGAAGCAGTAGTGACAGTATACACTGCCTTGCCCTCTATCCGATGACATTACACATCTAATTATCCCAACTATCAGACTCCTTTATGCTGCTGAGGGCCATGGGGAAAGGAGAGCAGTGGTAACTATACTGTAGGAAGTAAAATCCTGTTTACTTTTGGTTTCTGCAGCTACCATCATGAGACAAGTGATAATAAGGGCAGCACCAGGGGTACCAGAGGGCAAACTGGGGGTAACAAATGCTACCTCTGTGCTACCCCTAATTGGCGTCCAGGTACATGCGTCGTCGGTGTGCATTTTTCAGCATTCCCTATTCTATTTGCCCTATCCAGACGACACAGCTGCTAGGTAATAAGGTACACGTATTGTTGGTAGTATTAATGGACATTTGAGTAACCCTCACCAGGCTAGATATTGTGAAGTATAAATGAGAGAGACAAAGTAAATGACAAAAATTGCACTTGTATGCATCTTTTTTAAAGTATTTTATGTCAGAGCAATTTGGCACCTTATTGCCACATGCCCATCGACCAAGGGAAACTGCTGTGCAATTGGCACCCAAAGAGCTCAAGCAACTCGTGCCAAATGATACAGTCAAGATACAGACAAGAGCAACCATCACAGCCCCATAATTATTAAGTAACTAGTTAAAAACTGACTAATTTTATCCATTCTGTTGAATCAATTGATCAAATGTCATAAAAAAGGAAAAGTGCATACCTTCCAAATTGCACAGTACCAAGAGGTATGTTTCTAGGTCCTATATCTTTGCTCTGCACTGTGGTAGCCGATTTCTTGTTTGCATCAAGAAATGGGAGGTTGCCTCAGTAACCTTTGTTAGTACTGTTACAGAGGTTGGGGGTGAAGGCAGACCTAGCCCTCCAAGGACCTGCTCCCTCCGACAGCTTGCCCCCTCTGTGTCCCACCTCTTCCCCGCCAGCTCTCATAGTAGGAATTATTCTAAAGTTATCAGGTTTGGAATATTGGTAAGACAGATGTGTTAGCACTCTTTCAATACTGGCTTCCAATATTCTGTTAAGTACATATTAAAGCCACTTCTTTGGAGGTAGCTAGTTGACAGAAACAGAAACAAGAAATGAGTCAGGCGTTAAGAGGTGACAAATCCTGCTGCTAATCAGTCACAGGTTTCCCTTTGAAATTTTGACTAAATCAATAAGAATAGATTAATCACTGGTAATAAACAGATATTCTACAAATGGGAAATAAACTACTTTAGGGGGATACCTTACAGTAACATTAAAAAAAAAACATGCATTATTGATTTTGATGACTGATCCTTTACTTTCATGCTCTCTGGAGCAACTTTCTGTTCTACATCATTTATTCTTGACACCCTTTAAGCTGATATTTTCTTACATCTACCGATTACAGTTTCATACATAAGCAACACAAGTTTTCACTTTACAAGCTTTAGTCAATTCATTATGAAAACTGTGTAAAGTTGTGGATGAGGGGTATCTATGATTTCTCTATCTGTGTTCGGGGCTTCGATAGGTATTACCTCTGTGTTGCCAGGAGTAAATTGGAGCAATCTGAATCTTCATTGTTGAAAATGCAGATCTAACACATCTGTTGATGAGCACATCAATTAACTGTAAGGTGGATCTGTGGCCCCGATTATGAGGTGAGTGCATCACCAGGTTAACTCTGATACTCTGGGATGTGGGTTTTGCCCGGTATGGTAAATACCCCAAATTCCGAGTTATGCCACTGAGAATAATGAGAAATTTCATGCAGAAGAGTTGCTTTCTTTACCGAATTCCACATCTACTGAGATCTAACACATTTTCCCCTGTACATTTCAAAAGGTTTGACTGGACACAATTTACCAGGGAAAACTGGGTGTGGACTGTGGAGGGGATCGGGTTAATTACTGCATTATTTGAAATTTTGATCCCAGTGCACAATTCAATTTGACAAGGGTCGGAACGTATCCCCAACCGCGGCCTATGAACAAGACACAATTCTTTAATTTTCAAAAATAAGGCTATAAAGTAAATGTTAAAAAGGACAAGGGTTAGACGAGCCCTCCGAGATTCCACATGTGGGTGTTGTGCCATGGAGCAACACTGAGTTTTTGTTTCCTTTTCAAGGAGAACCATCAAATTGTTAAACTGCTGATACAGGCAATAGGACTCTCGAGGTGGCCATTCATAGGAAGCCTTTATCATAGTAGCTTTTAAACCTCACAAGGACTTCTTGAGGAACCAAGGTATCCATTTAATGTTTGATACATATATTAAGAAATATTTTTTGAATTAACAGAACATAGACTAAAGTGGCGCTCACGAAGCATAAAAGAAGGCAAACTAGCCTATTGGTTCTTGGAGATGATACTTAGTCACAAGTGCGGTACATTATTAAGGTCAAATGAGTCAATGTATTATCTCAATGATTGTTGACTCAGAAGGATGTTTATAATCCGATTTTGACCATTAGTCTCCTCCGTCTCCCTCTCTTCTGGTTGTTCATGTTTTTCATAGTTTCATTATAACTTTTCAATAACGTTTATTAATATCCTGTGTGGAATGTTGAGACTGGCTCAGCCTATCAGAATGGATGGAATGTGGACAATAACTACTTCCGTATATCTGCGATCACATCTCAGCGGAAGTGTGAAATAACAGCATGATGCGGGCAGAGACAGTGGATGGATGTGCCTGCCTGTCCTGGGTGAGACAGGGAAAACACTGCTTATGGCTTATCACCCACATGCTTTTGGCCATTAATATTTGGTTGATTGGCTTTTACCTTCATTGTGTAACTTCACTATAATTATGGGGCAGGCATACCTGCGATCTCGTCTCAGCGGGAGTGTGAAATAACAGCATGATGCGGGCAGAGACAGTGGGTGTATGTGCCTGCCTGTCCTGGCTGAGATAAGGTAGACACTGCTTACAGCCTTATCACCCACATGCTTTTAGGCAGTAATACTAGGTTGATTGGCTTTTACCGTCATTGTGTAACTTCGCCATTGGCTTTACCTATAAATATGGGACAGGCGCTTAGAAATAAATTCAATCAGAAGTATCTACAAACACCCTGAGCAGAAGGCGATAACACTGCAATAGTTGCATTTTAGTGCAACTTATTTTATCCATAATTCTATCAACTGTTTTTACTCATGCCTTGCGTAGTTTATAATTGACTGTGAATGCAAATAGGTTCTTGTATGTAAAATGGATGTCATTATAATAAAAATAAGAAAGGCCTTTAAACATAAACGTTTCTGATGTTACATCAAATGTATGCATGTATAAATTCAACAAATACATTCGCATTCCTGCAATACGTTTATACAATATTACTTCAGATCATATGCTTAGACTGTAGAATGTTTTCAGAGTACCTTTTTGGAGTAATTGACTGCCTTTTCCATTTCTGACAAAAGGCTGGTTATATCATCACTGTCAATGATACCTGAAAAACAAAGGTCTCGAGTGAACTGAGAATCACATTTTAAATTGATGGAAACCATAGTATCTATTTTCAATTAAAACAATCAGTTCTTAAAGACCGGTCTACAGATTCTAGCATGCCCCATTCAACTGCTATGTGTTCTTTAGTTAAAAGGTTTGTTGCATGCACATCACTCACAAAGAGACTAATCTTTAAATATTTTGGAAAATTAGTTTCTACCTGTTTCTTCAAACCAGTGGAACCTTCCATTGGCAGCATGTGCGATTTCCCTCAAAGAGCCGGTGGTGTCTTTTGTACTAGTGTAGCGGGCGGGAAGGGCGTCATCATCACAACCAAACCCGCTGATGGTGAAAAGGCAGACATGCAGCTGCACGTCACAACCGCCACAGGCCTCAGCAACGTACGCTGTCACCATGTCCTGGAAAGCAGACAATAGGGGCTGATAAGAGACCTCTGGGCAAAAATTCAACAGTTCCACTAACTCCTCTAACCTAAAAGTCACAAGCTTGAATTCCAGCAAATGGACTCAAACTTTCATTTTTGCTAGGGCAATATAATGAGTACCACTGAGTTGAGCAACAGGACTATCTAGGGTGGGATTACATAGATTATAGACCATCGGTTCGATTTTGGACTACGTTTCAGGATTACATTGATAGCACTGGTGCATTTTTCAACAACATCTGCATCACCACCAAGGGCAAAAATTCCATGTGCACTGACCTCTGATTTCAAAAACTAGGTCTTCTGCAATAGGCGTCGAGCAAAAATGTGTGTGAAAAACTACATCCATGCAATTTTCGTGATTTGGCCTGGGAAACGTACAGTGCTATGAAGTTTGCATCAAGGCACTCGAAAATTTACCAGTTGTACCTTAAAACTCTTCAGGTAATGCCTAAAACACAAGTTATTATCTGTGCCAGGAAGGCACAGTTGCCGAAAAGACACAATATAAATAATACACAATAATATAAGAATGAAAAAAAAGTAAAAAATAAAATAGACAATTCATGTAGGTGTTACATATAGAATTAGCTTGGCACCTTGATTATTCAGAGTACTATGAGGAACAGTAAACAGATATTAAAAAAAAATAATAGAAAAACAGTAATAGCATTCTATAAATCTAGGTAACCGCAGGATTAGGAGCTTCTTGTTCTTTGCTTTTTATAAGCAAGCACGGGTAAAGCCAATAGGCCTCACCTTTCAAAAGCAAACGTGGATATTTATGCTCTGCCAATGCTTGTCAGCGTTATAACATTTAATTCCCAACTCGGTATTCCTGTTCATAAACTGTAACAGTTACAACTCTGGCTGATGCTCGGTACAGTGAGAGTTGGAGACGGTCTTCCATTCGGTGAGGAACTCTCCAGCTCAGTGGTTCCCAACCTTTTGACTTCTGTGAACCCCCACTTTATCATTACTGGATCCTGGGACCCCCACTGAATCATATTGGAATGCGGGGACCCCCCACTAAGTCATTACTGGAAGGGGGGGACCAAGGTCTAAACATTGTTGAGGATTTGAACTGCAAAACAATACACACAAAAAACAGAAACAAGCATTGCCATCAAACACATACACAAATGATAACACACTTTACTTAATTTGCAAATAAACAAAATCATTTTTTTAAACTTTATTAGGAAGGCTAGAGGTTTTCTAAATTCAGTTGAAGCCACACATTGTCCACACTATATTCTGTTTTGATGCACCTGCACTGGGGTGACGAAGCATCCCGGGTTTGCCAGGACAGTCCCTGTTTTTCACCAGCTGTCCCGACAGGGTTCGAGAAACTTAGGTAATATCCCGTTTATTGGCGAGGGTGGGCTGAAAACGGTGGGTGGTGATTTTGTTTGTTTTCCAAAGCAGGGATAGTTAGCAGGTATTATCAGAAAGCAATTTAATTAACATGCATTATACTGGTTTTAACAATTGCATTGTCTTATGTGCTTAGTGCCTCTTCTGTAACTCTTATGCTGACGAGTTCTGTCATTCTGTGCGCTCGGTTGATGTAAATGTGTAGTCCTTTTCCTATTTCTGTGAAATGTCCTAGTTTTTGGCTTTAAAATTCTGGTCACTCTAACCGGAATGCTCCCATAAATCAATCTGAGGATACTAAGGCCCATATTTATACTTTTTCACGTAAAACTGCGTTAGCACAGTTTTGTGTGAAAAAGTATAGCACCAGTTAGTGCCATTCCAAGGCGCCGGCCGGGTGCCATATTTAGTAAAGGACGCAAAGAGGGTGGGAGAAGGAGTAGGGGAAAATGGAGCTTGTGCGCCAAATTATGGCGCTACACTGTTTAGCGCCATTTTCTGGAGCACAACCGCCATGGACAATGCTCCTGTCTTAGTAAAGACAGGAGCCATGTCCCCCACCCCAATGGTCATGCCCAGGGGACGAATGTCCCCTAGGCATGGCCATTCGGACCAGTGCCCTGCCAGGGGCCCCAAGTCAGGGCCCCCAGGCATGAAAAAAAAGATATATACTTACCGGGACGTACCTGGGATGGGTCCCCCATCCTGTGGTGTCCCTCTGGTGTGGGTGGGTAGGGGTGTCCCTAGGGCCAGGGAAGGTCACCTGTGGGCTCTTTCCATGGTCTCTGACAATGGAAATATGGCTTCAGGTCCCCTAAAACCTGCCCATATCCAGGCGTTAAATAATGGCGCTAAGCAAGCTTAGCGCCATTATTTAATGCCCCCATTCTCCTGTGCTGGATTTTAGCACGGGGGTTAAATATGGCGCTAAGGCCATATCGTCCTTTTCTGGACGGGAAAGCCTACCTTGCATCTCATTGACGCAAGGTAGGTTTTCACGTCCAGAAAATGAAGTTAACTCCATAACTTTGGCGGTAGACGTGTCTAGCGCCAAACTATAAATATGGAGTTAGGTTTGCGCTGAATTAGCGTAAAAAAAATGACGTTAATTCAGCACAAACCGAGTATAAATATGGGCCTAATTTCATTGTTAGCCTCCACTTTCAAATTCCTTAACATTTACAGTGTGTTTTATATTTTTCAATTGTACATGTAGCCACTTTATTTATATACACTTTATTAATCTGTTAATATTAGTTAATTTTCTAGTTCCCCAGACCACAACTTGGGAACCACTGCTCCAGCTTGTTGCTTTTCTCACCGAGTGTCCTTGCTCTGAGTTTGCCTATGTCTGTGTCCTGGAGTCATGGAGTCATGGGGTTTCTCTCCCCACCGGAATTTTGCATGTTATGAATTCTAATATCTGGTTAACTACTCCCCAATTCATTTAATATCGCCTTAGAATTCTTCTTCAATAAGTACATGCATGCTTTTCATATTGATATTTACTTGAATCATAGTTCGTATAACATCTGTGTTCAACAACATTCTGCTATTAAACATATCCACATTACCATAGTTCGTTTCTGATTTACAACCACATAATCAGCTAATCCTGTGTAATGTTCAGGTTTCCATTTTGTCATGTTCCCGAAAGTCCCGAGTATTGCCAGGTTCCTATCCACTGCATTTGATGAAAATGTTTTCTATACTTCTGGCCTAGAATCAGCTTTAACTGTGCGGCCAGCCTTATGTTTTCCGAACAATCATTATCAAATTCAAAATATATATATACATGCAAGGGCGTTCTGACAGCTTTTTACTGCCAATCAAAGGGTTATTAGTGTTGAAGATTATGCATCAAATTGTGAAATCTCTAATGCGAAAATAAACGCATCAATAAGCAGCTAGGGATTTCTTGCAGACTTCATACCCTTAAGCAGAGTAATGTAAGCCAGAATTGATTCCACTTTGGCGCTTTAATATATATGTGGCTAATGTGCAGACAGACTACTACTCCTCTACATTTACCCAAGCAACAAAATAAATAAACATTTTACTTATAACATCTTAGATTTAGACAGTCAGTATAAAAAGGTTAGAAGAACGGGGTGTGATGCGCTAGTAATAATTTCACCCTGGCAGCTATATTAAGGCGTCAGCAACTGTAATAAATTATTAAAGTGGAGTAGGTGTATCATTTTCTTATTACAGGCAGCTAGCAAAGTTTATATGCTGCAATTTAAAAAAGAGTTAGAGGCAGGTTTCTATGCTGGGCATAGTAGAGGAGGTGTGACATTTTCTTATTATAGGTGACTAGTGATGGAGCAACTAGATTGCAATAAAAAAAGTAATAGGTTTCTATACTGGGTTTTCAGGATACGTAAAACTGCACCAACCCCCCCCCCCCACCCCCCCACCCCAAAAAAAAACAAGCACATACAGATACTATGTTACTCACCGGTTCCTGGTCTGGAACACCACTTGTAAACAGATAAAGTCCTTGGGATTCATTGGTGTCCTTATCTATGAAATTTATCTCCACTGCTCTTCTTAGGGCACCCATGAAGTTTCTACCGCCTTCACACTGCAGGCTTAACACCCATCTACGACAAGATCATGTTACAATGCTCATATTTAAGTCAAGGAATTAGCATGTCACAGTTTGTCCAGTTACAAGGCCACACAAGGAAATGTATTGATGAACAAGTTACGTACCTTTGGTAATGCCGTATCTGGTAGAGACTATCTAGCCGCAGATTCCTTACTTTAGAATTATCCCCAGACATCGCCGGTAGGTGGCATTGTTCAGCTCCACATGGCGTCATTGGCGCTGGAAATGAGGTGCATGGTGCCTCTATAGGCACCACCTCAGAGCACTGACGTCAGTTTCTTTTTTACGACTTTCCACGCCAGGAGCATGGAGCCCCAAAGAACAATGACCACTGGTTTGGTAAATAAGAGCCCTGAAAAGGAAACAGCCTCGACTCTAGAAATCTGTTCACAGAGCAGGGATGATGGGTGGGTCAGGAAAGAATCAGCAGCTAGACAGAGGGCCTGATTTAAATCCTGGCAGAGGGATTACTCTGTCACAAACGTGACAGATATCCAGTTCACCATATTATAATCTCCATAGGATATCATGGGATCGTAATACAGCGGATGGGATATCCAACACGTTTATGACAGAGTAATTTCCTCTGCCAGGATCTAAATCAGGCCCAGAGTCTCTATTAGATAAGGCGTTACCAAAGGTAAGTAACCTGTTCATCTCATAGAGACCTCTAGCCACAGACTCCTTACTTTAGAATAGATAACCGTGCAATACTTCCATGGAAGTGGATCTGCAAATTTGTTTCACACTAGAAAAGTCCTGCAGGACCGAACGGGCAAAGTGCCCATCCCGACGGGTCTGACAGTTCAGGCAGTAGTGCTTAGAGAACATGTGCAGAGAAGCCCACGTTGCTGCCTGGCAGATGTCCAGGACCGGAACTCCGCGTGCTAATGCAGTGGTCGCAGCCTTAGTTCTGGTGGAATGAGCAAGCAAACCCTCAGACGGGTGCTTCTTGGCCAGTGCATAGCAGATTTTGATGCAGAGCTCCATCCATCAGGAGATGGTCCATTTCTACACAGCCTTCGCCTTCTTGGCTCCAACAAACCCCATGAAGAGTTGGTCACCCACCCGGAATACTTTTAAGCAGTCACAGGAAAACGGCGATGTTATTTTAGTGTCCAGTCCATGGAGTCCCTCCCCTTTCTTAAAGGGATGCGGAGGAGCATAAAAGGTAGGCAGGGTGATGGACTGGCCTACATGAAAGGGAGTGACAACTTTTGGCAGAAAGGAAGCTCTAGTGCGAAGAACCAGCTTCTTTGGGAGATGGAAGAGTAAGGCGACTTAGATGAAAAAGCTTGTAGCTCACTGAAACTCAGGGCAGATATTATCATCACTAGGAAGGCTGTCTTGATGGTAAGGAGCTTGAGAGAAAAGTTTTTTATGGGGTCAAAGGGAGCACAAATTAGAAATGTGAGTACTAGATTGAGGTCCCACTGAGGCATGAAAAAGGGTGAAGGTGGAAACATATGTTGAAGACCTATCAAAAACCTATTTACAACAGGGGACTTGAACAGGGATAGCTGATCAGACAATAGCAGAAAGGCTGGGATGGCAGAAAGATATCCCTTTAAGGTGCCAACAGCAGGGCGTTGCTGGGCAAGAGAAAGATTAACTAGAAGGACTTGAGAAAGGGGAGCAGAAAGAGGGTCAACTTCTTTTTCTGCACATCATGCCACAAATTTGCACCAGTGTCAGGCGTATACAGTCTTGATGGTGGGACGCCTGACTGCCAAGATAACATTGCAGATTTCGGACAGAAGGTTGAAAGCTGTCAACGTTCACCATGCAATCTCCACGCATGAATGAAGGTGGAGACCATCCTCTGCTGCTGCAACAAAAGATCCTCCCGAGAGGCGGCCTGTTTGGAGGACCGATAACCATGCTCAACAGCTTGGGAAACCAAATTCTCAGAGCCCAGTCCACAGTATTGGGGCCAGTTGACTACGAAATGGTCAAGTTCACAAAAATATGGTGTATGTCAGTATGAATTAACAAGATCTGTAGTATCAGCAAACGTCCAAAACGTTTTAAAGAAGGATAAGCACTAAAATCAAAAAGAGCATTACAAAATAATACCTGAACATTAGGAAACTGCTACTATTGTGCTGCACAAGGGTATGCAGAGAAAAACGTTTGCTCCCAACACCATGAAAGGAGAGAGTAATGACTAAAATTAGTGTAGAGAAGGCAATGGCCAGGGTCATGATGCAGAGGAAATAATGGGGTGTAGTGAGGAAAGTAACAGGTTTTCTTCTTTTTGCACTTAGTTAAGTAGCCACATAGGTGTTGGACACGGAGGTCCTTTTCAAAAGGTATTTTCAGCCATAACCTTATAACTACGAACAAAAATACTTCAATTTATGCCTGCTAGACATTTATAAAAAATTACTTTGGCAATTACTTTGTGTGATTACTACTTCGAATTTCTCCACGAGTATGGAGAGTTCAGCCATAGTAAATCCTGAGCAAGAGGTCAAAAAGGGGTGTTCCAAGGGAAGGTTTTAGAATGCCCACAAAGATGTATATGTTTCAGATATTCAAAAACTCTGAATTATCCTTTACCACCCTAGATATGCTTGGACATTTTGCCTTTCCAAAATCTAGACTAACTACTCTTCCAGGCTGGGAAGGTGAATGGATTACTCTCACTTTGGTGGGGGTGAAGGAGAAGCACTTTCTTCATGAGCAAAAAATGTTTTCTCTGCAAAGAAAAAGAAAATAAATACTGCATTTGTACAGTGGTCTCCATTCCTCCTTTGCATAGTTCTACATAGTGCATGTACACCATAATTGGGCTACGCAGCATGTCCCATGACATTTCCAGAAGTACAAGTAGAAACCTGCGCTTGGTTTAGCATTCCAGACATATTTCTGGGAATGTTTGCTAAAAGAAAAAAAAAAGTCAATGTAAGCTCAGACAAAAGTATATCTCTGCTCACATTTTAAGTTTTTTCATCAATGGGGCCCAGGGTGTTTCCTTTCTGTTTCCACTAAGGTGCAGCAGAGTAGAGTTGACGAGTTGGGTCAGAAGGCATTCTTCAAAAAAACCTTTCTGGCTAGCTAATTACCTTTAGTACCTACCGAATTAAGCTTCTTTGTTACCGAGCCTGAATACTTTGTAGAACAGGCAAAAATCGAATTTTCGCTTGGCTCTGCTATACCAAAATGATCACAAATGTCAATTTTGTTCTTTTTGGAATTTCATAGTCACTGCCTCCCTGTTAGAGCATATTAAGAAGTCCAAGGCATGTTTATGCCTCATAGACGTCTTCAAGTAGGAAAGGCATAGGCAAAAATCCATCATCTTTAGTTTGTCTAAACCGAACTGCATACACAGAAGGGAACCAACTATTTGCAAATCATTCTGATCATGCTGCATAGGCATCTGTGGATAGGTTAATGGTCAATAAAAGGGGGAAGTAACATAGACTTCCACGGTAATCAAATGGCTAAAGTAATTCTATGCGTACAACCAATGTAACGTCAATAGACATTTATTGCATTATATATTTCTTTGCACATGTTATTCCAGACATTAAACGTATATTTTGTTGAACATGTTATTCTGAACGTAAAGTTTGCATTCGTCTGAATAGGTGCTCCTAGTAAAAGCAGTGAAGGTGATGCAAAAGTGCAGGTAAGTGAAGGTGATATGTACAGTATGTGCAAAGGTGGCTTTAAGAAAATTATGAACTTCTAGTGGCTCCTACAGTCCAGGAAGCCCTGAAGTCTCATAAGGCTTCTTTATGTTTATATATTCCACTCTCATAGGTATGTCGACGTTTCGACCCCGTTGTAAAGAAGAATCAAATGGGGGTCATCATCAGGACAGTAAAATTCAGCCGGTAGCACCTATGGGTAGTATAAATATCTAGATTACTAAAGGTCCGGTGATTCTGAGTATGACTTAAATAAGTGCGGGGAGTCAACACTCACCTAAACTCCAGTGTAGCAAGGTAATCTGGTGGTGAGGGACATCTTCCTGGTAGGAAAATGGCACTATTGTGGTGATCTGTTTATGTGCTAGTTGTATAGATTGTAATCACAGAGTGATCCATAAACACTTACAGGTAATGGGAAGTACCCAACGTCTGGGGTCAACATTTTTCCAGTGGATGGTGTGTGGTCTAGGTACCACAGAGCGCCAATCACATATGTTATCCGGGGCTCAGGTTATCTTAAAAACACAATGTTGGTGTGTACTAATCATTGTATAATTAGTGTTAATCAAAGGGGAAACACTAAAAATAAAAATAGGTGTGTGAGCACTTACTGATCAGAAAATTCTGATGGTATCATATTCATCAAGCCAGGGCAATCACCAGCAAGCTCTGTGCCGGGACATCTTGTTTGAGGTCAAGGGCAACAAGTTTTTATGTTTACTTTGTCCTTGGGACAAGTAGGCCCAACCCCCTGCAGCACAAACCCTTTGGCTGCCTGTTTACAGAGAGTGGAACTCTCTGCAGTTGAGGTAATGTGTTTCCAAAAGATAATGCTGTTCGAACTTGTATTTATGGTTCATTATTTGAAAGCCTTCATTATTAGGGTGCGTGCTGTAAATAAATGTTTTAAGGTCACACTTCACTACTGACGTTGGTTCCAGTACAAAAAAAAAACGTGTACACACATGTTTGAAAAGTTTAGGCTAAGAGGCTAAGTATAATGCTCCCAGAATGCTCTCTGATTATATGCAAATGAAGTGTCATTTAGTAAAATGTGTTGATGCATGCTAGTATTTCCCAAAAATATTTCTAATGGAAAATCAGTGTAACCATTTCCAACAAGATTATGGGAAGCATGAAAATAAACAAACACTTACAAAGCCAACTGATCTGACATATTTTTGTAAGTCTTTTAGTTTCATCAATGCGTGTCTTGTTTTAACATGGCTTTTGTAACACTTTATTGTTGTGGGAGCTACCAGGCCCTCAACATTGTAACAAACATTGGCAAAACCCCCCCAAAAAGTGTTTGAACTCTTAAAGCACACGTTGCCACCAGCGGCATAACAAAGGCCCGCAGCCGCCCTCCAGGGGGCCCCTTCAGCACAGCACCTGCCCTGAGTGAGTCTGGAGAGGGGGCTCCTCCATGTTCTTTGCAAAGGGGCACCCTCCAGTTTCGTTACGTCACTGATTGCCACTGTAGTTCCTGACACTGAACAAAACTACTTTGTGTGCCAATATGCTCCTTGTGGAAGAGCAGAATGCGATCACTCACAGTAAAGCCAGCCGAAAGAGAGAGAAATAGAAGTTTAATAAAAACAAAATGTCTTTGTTAACACCAGACCTAATTAGGGACAAAGACCCACATGTAGGTAGCTTTTTGCATGTCGCAAACAGCGACTTTCGCTGTTTGCGACGTGCAAAAAGCACATTGCGATGCACAAACCCAGTTTTGCGATTCAGTAACCTGGTTACCGAATCACAAAACGGGTTTCGACTCGCAATTAGTAAGGGGTGTTCCCTTCCTAATTGCAACTCGCAGTGCAATGTAGGATTGTTTTGTGACCGCGAACGCGGGCGCAAACCAATCGCAGTTTGCACCCATTTCAAATGGGTGCTAACACTTTTGCAAAAGGGAAGGGATCCCCATGGGACCCCTTCCCCCATTGTGAATGTCACTGTAAACATATTTTCAGAGCAGGCAGTGGTCCTGCCTGCTCTGAAAAAATGAAACGAAAACGTTTAATTTTTCGTTTTTGTTATGCATCTCGTTTTCCTTTTAAGGAAAACGGGCTGCATTACAAAAAACAAACAAAAAACCTGCTTTATTGAAAAGCAGTCACAGACATGGTGGTCTGCTGTCTCCAGCAGGCCACCATTCGCGAGGGGGTCGCAAATTGCGACCCACCTCATGATTATTCATGATGTGGGCATTTGCGAAGCCCTTGCGAATCACAGATGGTGTCAAGGACACCATCCTACATTTGGATTTGCGACTCGCAATTTGCAGGTCACAAATCTGAACCTACCTACTTGTGGCCCCAAATTCTTAAAGAAAGTCACAAAAGTGCACCCATGGTATATGTTGTACCCCTATAAAATATTTGTGAACTGTATTTTAGCATGGGTAAATACGATGTGTAGATTTGCTCATGTGAAAATCTATTGAGCATTTGCAAGTTCATTTTCCCTCCAGCCACTTTCTTCCCAACCCTGGAAGAAGTTCTAATTCTGCCATTGTCAGGAGTAAATGTCCAACCTTTCTTATTATGGGAAAATATTAGAGAGAAGCTGGTAAAAATCTTTAAAACATGCAGGTTAGTAGGTTTGCAGACTCAAAGGCATTCCAGCCCTGGAACTATTGCTTACTGCTTCCTCCAGCCCCAGTATGTAGATCTGCAGAAAGGTGGCAAAATAAGGAAATTGCTACAGTAGGGATTGAAACTCCAAGTATTCAAGCCCTACTATGGTAGTAGCCCTGGGATAATCAGAGAGGCTATTAATTGCTGCCATAATTTGTCGCCACACTACATGGCACCAAAGGGACAAGTAGATCTTTTTACAGGACAAGTAGATTTGAGAAGCAACCTGTCCCCTGGACAAGAAGATATTTTAATAAATTCCACACCCCTGCCGCTGAAAGCCTACGGACCATGGAGGGAAGGTTCCCCATCTGGTCCGCTCAGCTCGTGTGCGTCGCACGCTTGCAGCGGGGTCCTAGCAGGTCCCGTATAGCTGATGTTTGTAGAAACGACACACAGTGCGCGGGTCACTTTATCGTGTCTATTATGGTTGTAACATGAGAATACGATCAGAATTGAATAATGTCAGTGTGAGTAGATTATGGTAATAAAAACATATATGATGAAAATCATGATGTGTGCCTTATGTTATCAAGAGGACCATAATAGGTCATCTATCCAATGCATACTCACATGAATAATCAGGCGGTACAGTTTTAATTGTACAGTGAGGAAAAACACATCAAAACATAAATAGTCATGAGTCTGGTGTTTCATAATAGCAGTTACCGGAGTAGGTAATCTATAAATAACTAACGCCCAGGAATAATCAAGCGGTACAGAGTGAGTTGTACAATGATAAAGAAACATATCAAACCATGCAGCCGTATAGTTTATAAAATACAACGACAAAACATAGATTAATCATGCATGTGGTGTTTCATACTAACAGTTGCCGTAGTAGGTAATCAATAAATGTTAACACACATATAGTCAGGTGGTACAATATGAATTGTACACTACGGAGAAACACATCAGACCATGCGGTCGCCTCGTGTATGGGCATAAATTGTTCCTGAAAGACCAAAGTATCAGGGGTCCGGGATGTCGGACTGTGTGGAAAAAGGGGGCCCTGATGGTCCTGGAGCACAAGGAAATGTGATTCTATGTAAATCACATATGTGTGTACCTATTGCTACTGTCTCTCAAAGGGAAGAGTGATGCCAATCCTCAATTGTGTTCAGTCCCCCTCTGATGGTGCCACATTTCTCTATACAGAATAGCTCTTGTTTCGATAAGATGTACTCTTTATCTCCGCCCCTTGGTCCCAAGGAGATTTGTTCTATTATTTGCCATTTAATGTCTTCACACTTATGTTGTAGTATTTCATAGTGCTCCACGAGCGGAGCGCCTGGCTTTTTGCACTTGATCCTACTCTTATGTTGTAAGATTCTACAGTTAACTTTTTGTGTAGTCTGTCCTATATATAGCAGTCGGCAGGGGCACCAGATGGCATAGATAACGTCATGTGTGTTGCAGTTGGTAAATTTAGGCAGAGTGAGTGTATAGCTTTTATGACAAAATTCTGTGGT
The DNA here is from genome assembly GCF_031143425.1 of Pleurodeles waltl. NCBI lineage: Eukaryota > Metazoa > Chordata > Amphibia > Caudata > Salamandridae > Pleurodeles > Pleurodeles waltl. Next base: position 242,245,706 of record NC_090449.1, on the reverse strand, counting down.
GTTGAAAGTCATTTTGCACGCCGCACAGTTACTGCATTTATAGTGACCGACTACGGCTGGCAAATCCCATAGTGTGTTGGTGTTTCTTTTGGGTGCCTGTGGGAGAAGGGCGCAAGTAAGGGTATCTTTAAGGTTTTTTCCTTTCTTGACGGAAAAAACGGAGCTTCCTGATGTGCAGGTGCTCCTTGATCAGTGGCCAATGATGTAAAATTATTTTCCGGATTTCATTGCTGGCTGGGTTATATGTAGTGACACACGCCAGCCTATTGTTTTCTGGTTTTGGTTGTTTTGGTTCCAGAAGGGCTTCTCTGTTGTTATACCACGCACGTTTCCTTGCTCTTTTCACTAATCTTATAGGGTAACCTCTTTCGATCAGTCTATTAATCAGGATATCTGATTCTTTGAAGTAATCCAATCTCTTTGTACAGTTTCTCCGGATCCGGAGGAACTGTCCAAAAGGAAGGTTATCTCTTAGACCTCTCAGGTGGTGGCTGGAGTAATGTAGTAATGTATTTCTGTCGGTGGGTTTACGATATAGTTTAACATATAGTTTAGCATTCTATACACCTATTTGGAGGTCTAGAAAGGAGATCTTATCTTTACTGGACTCAATGGTGAACTGGATGTCGTTGGATTTTCCATTCAACCATGTGTGAAATTCTTGTAGTTGGGTGGCAGAGCCGCGCCAGATGAGTAAAACGTCATCAATGTATCTTGACCATTTTCTTATGTGGCATTGGGAAGGGTTTGGCTGATCAAAGATGTGTTCGGTTTCATATTCTGCCATATAAAGGTTTGCTAAATTTGGTGCAAAGGCAGCTCCCATGGCCAATCCTTTGGTCTGGTAGTAGAATTTATTGTCAAACAGAAAGAAGTTCTTACCCATGGCTATTTCCATCATGGAAATGACTACCATGTAGGTACTTGTACCAGTTGGATCCGGGAGTCTAGTTTTTTGGTTAGTATTGTGAGGGCTTGGCCTTGAGGAATATTAGTATACAAAGATTGTATATCCATAGTGACTAGGATCTCATTCTCGGGAGAGAAATCTAACCCTTCATATAGCATGATGACATGCATGCTATCCCTAGTGTATGCTTCTGTGAGGGACACGAAAGGTTTGAGAGTGGAATATATAAACATAAAGAAGCCTTATGAGACTTCAGGGCTTCCTGGACTGAAGGAGCCACTAGAAGTTCAGAATTTTCTTAAAGCCACCTTTGTACATACTGTATATATCACCTTCACTTACCTGCACTTTTGCATCACATTCACTGTTTTTACTAGGAACACCTATTCAGACGAACGCAAACTTTACGTTCAGAATAACATGTTCAACTAAATATACGTTTAATGTCTGGATTAACATGTGCAAAGAAATATATAATGCAATAAATGTCTATTGACGTTACATTGGTTGTACGCATAGAATTACTTTAGCCATTTGATTACTGTGGAAGTCTAGGTTACTTCCCCCTTGTATTGACCATTAACCTATCCACATTTACTACTCTGGTCATAAGGGTTAGAGGGTATTTGCCTCATGGTCCATTGCATAGGCATCTGGGCATAAACTACTAGGCTAATACTATCTACAGAAGATGTAGGCAATCCAAGACATGAGTCTGCGCTGTTAGGCATCATCAATGAGATGGCCCCTCTGTCACCTGGTACAATGAAAATTAGTTACACTTAAAGACACACCAATATCAAGTATTTCCATCATATTATACTATAGCAATTGGTAAATCAGTGATCAGGACAGCCAATGAGCATAAGGCAAGAGATGAAGGAAACAGGTAATATGGCTCAAAAAATAAATTGTCAATAAAAGGGCATGTGTGATCTTCCAGCCCTCTCGTATAACTCTAAAACTCAAAAATATTTTAATGTGAGCGCTCCATACTAGTCTTGCAAACCTTGAAAATAAATACCTTAATTTTAAAATGATGGGCTAATGTGGATAATGAGAGCTGGAAGTCAAAATTATAGACCAAGATACCCAGAAAAGACTGTGGGGGTCATTCCTACCCTGGCGGTCCAAGACCGCCAGGGTAGGGGACGGAGGAAGCACCGCCAACAGGCTGGCGGTGCTTCTGGGGCTATTCTGACCGCGGCGGTAAAGCCGCGGTCAGAAAAGGGAAGCCGGCGGTTTCCCGCCGATTTCCCGCTGCCCCTGTGAATCCTCCACGGCGGCGCTGCAAGCAGCGCCGCCATGGGGATTCCGACCCCCTTCCCACCAGCCTGGTTCTGGCGGTTTTCACCGCCAGAACCAGGCTGGCGGTAACGGGTGTCGTGGGGCCCCTGCAGTGCCCATGCCAATGGCATGGGCACTGCAGGGGCCCCCTAACAGGGCCCCACATTGATTTTCACTGTCTGCTTGGCAGACACTGAAAATCGCGACGGGTGCAACTACACCCGTCGCACACCAGCAACTCCGCCGGCTCCATTCGGAGCCGGCTTCCTCGTTGCTGGTGCTTTCCCGCTGGGCGGGCAGGCGGTCTTTTGGCGGTCGCCCGCCAGCCCAGCGGGAAAGTCAGAATGACCGCCGTGGTCTTTTGACCGCGGTACGGTCTTCTGACGGTTCCCGCTTGGCGGGCGGAGTAGGAATGAGGGCCTGTATTCTACAAAGGATATCCCAGCCACACCATGATGACAATGGATTATATTTAATGAATTGGAACTCTAAGGTGATGTTTCAGTGTGTTGGCTTTAGAGATCATTAATTGTTTTTTTTTTATAATTCTTTTTATTAGAAATACAAACAAAACAAGTGCGTATTGCAATCTCTGCCATCATATTAGTCAAAATACAATAGTCATCACCATTTCCCACCCTCCTTCTAGTTCTCTCCCTTCCCATGCCTAAATCTTCTCACGATCCGATGTTTATGGTGCACTATACTCCTCGGGTCCCTCCTCTGTTGCCAATGCACACAGCTCTCCCCTTTAGGAGTTCCAGTTCCCCTAAACCATGAGCCACTTTTTGGGCAACCCCTACCTTCATAAATCACTTTCTCTGCCAACATACACCAATGTGGTCACGTTTCCATTCCTTTAACTCGGGCAACCCATATGCTCTCCAGGCCTGTGCTATATTGTGCTTAGCCACTACTAATCCCAACGTCATCCGTATTTGATCCATGTGGGCAAGGTATATGTCTTCACATATATTTAGAGCACACCACTTGGGCTGAGGCTCTCTAGTACGTCCGCAAACTACTTTTAAACAGGATACTACTGAAGACCAGGATCTCTGTATCATTGGACATTCCCATAGCATACAATAGAATGAGCCATGCTGGCCACAGTTTCAGGGACACAAGGGTGAAGCTCCCCTGCCCATTTTGGCCAGGGTTGTGCAGGCATAGAAACTCCTGTGGAGAATTTTCAGCTGCACTAATCAGAACCTTGCTTGCATGCCTACCTCCCTAGGGGATGCTAAGGCTTCTCGCCATTCATTTTCATCTAACTCTCCCACATCCCGTATCCAGCGTGCTCTCAAGTCTTTACATACATCCGGTAGGATATTGATTATTTTACGATATGTGAGAGCCATTGCCTTTGTAGGTAGGTGTTCGGATAATACTCGGTCTTCAAGTGGGGGGGACTCAGGAGGGTCCTCCCCGCTGGGTAATACTTTATTGAGTGCATGCCTGACTTGGAGGAAGCGATACGTCTCTGTCGTGGCCAACTGGAACTCCACCTGGGGGTCCAAGAAGGAAAGAATGGCTCCCCCTACCCACAGGTCTCCCACTTTTGTGAGACTGATGAGGTCCCATTTATTAAATCCAAGCTGTGTTGCCAGTGTGCCCAGTGCTGCGGTTTCCCACAAGGGGGTGCTCTGTGTAATGACATTATTCTACCCTAAAACCTTAGTGTTTCATGCCAGAGGGTTAGGGTAAGTGCTGTAGGAACCGGGAATGTCTGTGGCCCTCGTCCACCATACAGTGCCCGGAGAACTCCTCCCAGCTGCATAGTGTCCCTGTCCATTCAATAGGCTGGTTACGATGCCGGCAGAATGGTCCACTGATTATTAGTCATGAGTTGGGCTGCCCGATAATAGTTACACAAATCTGGGTGGGCTATGCCTCCATCATACCAAATTCCTGTGAGCTTGGCTACAGCTATTCGTGCAGGCCCCCCATCCCACAAGAGTGTAAGTATTTCCTGGCCTATGGCTTGCAAATACCAGGCGGGAACCAGATATGGGGTGTTGTGAAGTATATACAGAAAATGGGGCAGGGCCATCATTTTCAATGAAGCAACCCTACCCAGGAGTGACAGTGGTAGGGATCTCCATCGCTCGACATCCCCCTTAAGCCGCCGCAATGTGGGCTCTAAATTCTGGGCATAGAAGTTAGTGAGTGTTCCATTTATGTAGATGCTCAGATACTGAAACCCTTTCGTAACAATCTGGGTGCAGCAGCCAGTCAGGAGACATAGGGCTGGGCCATATTGTATATAAATCACTGACTTGCCACAGTTAATAGTGTAGCCAGAGTACTGACTGAAGAGCATAAGAATATGCATTACCCTATCCAGGGAGGAATTTGGCTTCAAGATATAGAGCAGAACATCGTCCGTGTAGACCGATATCCTGTCTTCCTATCCCTCCGACCATTGCAAACCTCTAATCAGTGGATCACCACGTATCCTCTCAGCCAGTGGCTCCAGTGCCATTGCAAAAATCAAGGGCTATAGTGGGCATCCCTGATGCGTACCACGCTGGAGTTTGAAAACTAGGGACGTATATTGATTGACAACAACTTGTGCCAGGGGCTCGGCATATAGGAGCCGTACCCAGGCTCTAAATTTTGGCCAAACCCAAATTGCCTAAGGACTTCAAAGAGATAGGTCAAATCTCTCCACGCATCCAGTGAAAACACTAATGCGGCCTCTCTTACTCTGTGCATCCAACCTATAACCCCATGCAGGCGTTGTAGGTTCAGGGAAGTGCTTTGACCCGACAAATAGCCGGATTGATCCAGATGTATCAAGGAGGGGATCACCCCTACTTATCTAGAGGCCGGAATTTTAGCTAGGATTTTAACTTCTGCATTAAGAAGTGAAATGGACCTACACGAGGCACAGTTCTCAGGTGGTTTGTCTTCCTTGGGTATGACCACTATGCTAGTGATTCGCTGGTCTTGGGGTAAAAGGCCCTTGTCCCTACTCTCTTGATGCATTGCATCAAATGAGGTGCAAAGGTAGACGCAGTAAGTTTGTATAATTCTATGGGTATCCCGTTATGCCCCATAGCTTTACAGAGGCCAGGTCTCTTATTGCTTGCAATTCTTCGTCCTGCGTCATTTCATGCTCTAATAGTTCTTTATCTTGGCAGTTGAGAGTCGGCAGACTGATATCTGATTGTAATTCCCAGGTGTCAACAGTGGAGGCCGATGTGGCTTTGGAGTACAGGGCAGAGTAGTTTTCAGCAAAGGCCTCCGCTATCAACCGCCCCTCATGCACCTGAACCCCACTATTAGTATCTAGCTCGGTCACCCATCTACTGTTTCTCTCTTTTCTCTACAGCCAAGCCAGGTCTCTAATTTCTCTCTCTAGTTCCTCTGCACGCACTTTAACATCTTTCTTATGCCCCACTATCGCTGAGACCCCTTGACCCTTTGTGTCTGTGAAGATTCGACGGACCCTACATTTTCTGTAAAGTAGCAGCGGGCTACCCTGCTCAAACTAGTGCGGATCTGAGGTATCTTTAGATACCATGGACTAATCACAAGCCTTCGTTGTCCAGGCGGGACCTGGTTTCCGTACAGTGCCCAAATCGGTGAGTGGTCTGATATTCCTCGTGCCAAGTGCTTGATTTCTTTAAAGTAACCTATCTAGTGCGGGAAGGCAAGGATGTAATCAATTCTTGAGAGGCTTCCATGGGCCCCTGAGAGACACCTGTATTGTCGATCTTGTGAATGACTGGCTCGCCACCCATCAATAAGCCCCATTAGCTGTCATAAAATCTGCAAGTGAGTGGTGGGATTGGGCCACCTGCCGATGCGGCCATCTATCTTGCAGCTCGCAGTTTGTCCATTAAAGTCCCCCCCATAAGGAGTTCTCCATCTGGCAGTTTTAGGAGCAAGGCACTAAGTTCCGCATATGAATCAGCATGTAGGCACAGTGGAATATATACTGAGATAATATTTAGCATGGTTTCACCCCATGTCCCCGTGAGTGCTGCATATCTGCCATGCCTATCCACCCATGTGCTTTTGATTGTGAAGGGCCAGGACGTGTGCAACAGGATGCCAACAGGATGCCAACACCCCAAGAGCCCGAGGTATATCCTGCACAGGCCATCATTTTATACCCCGCGGTCTAGAGCTCAATATGTATTTCTGCATAGATGCGTCTCCTGTAGGGGAGCAATATCCAGGGAATGCCTTTTTAGATACTGCAGCACCACTCCCCTCTTTACTTTGTCTCCCAACCCGTTTACATTCCAAGAGAGCAGTTTAATGTCAAAAAGAACACAAACCTAATTGTCCATGGGTGATGATGGAGCAGCGCAACCTGTAGATTAGGATGCATTAGGCGCGGCAATCTGGGTCTTGGTGGCATCCAACTATTGCTTATCATACAAAGCACTTGTTCAAACAATGGACTAACAACATAATCAAAACATACCCCCCTCCCTGCTTCCCTGCATGGTTGGTTTAAAACTACCCACTTCCCCAACTCTGCAGAGCGCCTGTTGCCCTTACCCAACTTGTTAAATTTTAATTTTGGAGTGGGTGTCACCTGAAAACATTCATACCCTAGGCTTTATCCTTATATGCAAAGATTTGCTACATTAGTATTGTTATTGTTAAGCCCCATTTCATGGCAACACTTTCTTGCGCCGTTGTATTCCCCATCAGTGATAAGGCTGAGGGGTCCAGTAATCTAGAGACTCCCCCCACCTGCTGTCCCCGTCTACACAGGGAACAGAGTGATTCAAAGCGTCTCTCATTTGGCCATGTCTGTTCAGTGCTGGGTCTCTAGGAGGGATCGGAATTTCCTTCCATGTCCGGTGCATGGTTTTGGCCTTCCTGCGTACCATCCCTGGGTCCCCGTACCATTTCCTCTCCTTGCTAACTTTGCCGTCCTGCTCTCGCTCTCCTCTGCGATTTCCCTGCCATCCGCCAGCCCTCAAGCCATGCCCAAGCATCTGTCGGAGTCTCAAAGAACCATGTTTTCCCTTCTACGACTTTTCTACGTTTGGCAGGAAAGATCATTGAATATTTAATTTTTCATTCTCGCAGTGCCTTTTTAACCTCCAGAAAATCACGACTCTGTTGTTGCACCTGCTTCGTAAAGTCTGGGAAAAAGGTTATTTTTGCGTTTTCATAGAGAACCAGAGGGGCAGCTTGCGCTATTTGCAAGATCAAGTCTCTGTCTCGAAAATTTAAAATTCTAGCAATGATGGGGCGAGGTGGTGCTCCCGGCTGGGATGGTCGTCCAGGTACCCTGTGGGCACACTCCACGCAGAAGAATATGGAGAGCCCTTTAGGTTGCAGTTCCCTAGGGATGAGGTCCTCGATAAATATATCCACTGCAGGTCTTTCGGACTTCTCCAGCACTCTCACTATCCAGGATCTACCTTCATAGTCCTCCAGTTTAGCCTGCATGCTGGTAGTGAGGACCTTCAGTTCGTTGACTTGGGTCTTAAGACTGGCAGTATCTTCTCTGAGGGTGGCAGTGGAGTCCTCGACTTCCTCCATTTGCAAGCCCACATTGCAGAGGTACGCTCGCAGGAGGCCCACCTCTGTTGTTACCGATCGATTTGTGATTCTAGGAAAGTACGAACTCCGTTTATGGCCTCCATCACACCATGAAGTGTGCGGGACCCTGCCTCTATCGCTGCCTGCATCGTCATCCGACGGTCTGAGGGTCCATCTGCGTGTGCGGACCCTTTTCTTATGGCATATTTATCGTGCTTAGTTTGTTGCACTGCCTTTTCTCCAAGACCCCAGTCATTGTGTCGCTTAGGTCAGTCATGCTGTGTGCCTAGACTTTTTTTTTATATATCCCAGGAGACAACAGAGACCTGCAGCGAGGCTGCCGTTCGGTACTCGCCGCCACCTGCCCAAGTGATCAATCAATTCCCTCAGTGGCCTGTCGGTTTTCCCCTCACTCAGTCCCCCACCTTTACCAGAGTTATCATTACTTCTCCAGGCTGTGTGCGTTTCTGGGCCCTCGCTCCGTCACTTGGCAAGAAGTGGTCTTGATACTGTCAATCCAATTATGTGTTTTGTACCCTTCATACCTTGCTATGGTTCTGACACTCAGGAGGGGTCAGGGGCCCCCGTGGGTTACTCCCGCCCAGCTCCCCTACAGGCTGGGTCAGCAATTGGCGAGGGGTCAGGGGCCTTGGCGATCTTTTTCTTGTGGTCGGTCTCTTGCCCCGGGGGCCCCAGTACCTCCAGTCTTTTTCACCTCCCCCAACTGGGCACTCTCACTTTCTTCGTGGCCCCACTTGACCGCAGAATCCTCAGGCCTCCCCTGGTGGGTGCTCCTTCAATACCTTGGCCCGCCACCCCATTGGAAACTCACACCTCTGTGGGGCCGTCAGGCGGGTGAGATCTTTCAATCTCCCCACTCTCTGAGTGAGGATCTCCTCTGCTGTCCGTTGTGCGAGGCCGCGGCCACTGCGCCTTAAGAGCCAGTCCTCTGCCTTACCCGCGCACACAGGGGGCCCTGGAGACCATCTGCCCCCTTCTAAACTAGGTCCGCCGGGCCCCCAGCCAGTCCAGGCATCGTGCCCTCTTCCTCCTGTTACTTCCTCACAACCACACCGCCGACGTGGCTAGACTCTTCGGGCCCCCTCCTCTTTCATCTCCAAGACAGCAGTCCCCATGAAACCCTCCTCCGGTGCACAGAGCCCCCAGGAGCAGGGGCCCCATATTCGATTCTCAGAGACCCCCAGCCGCCGCAGCTGCAGCGATCCCAGCGACCACTCACCCGAGACTGCTGGCGGCGGCTGCCGTTTGTAAGTTCCCCCGCGTCAGGGTCTCCCCCACGGGATCGACCGCTTCCTCTCCTTCGCCGGCGCTGCCCGATGGGCACGATCCATGGCTTTACTTATGTGGGGATCCCGACCTCAATCCTGCCTATTTTCAGGGGGTGACAGTTCTCACGCTCCAGCAAGCTGGATCAGCGTACAGGCCCTGATTTCTCTGTCTCTAGGACACAGTGCCTCGTTTCACTCCTCGCTTGGTGCCAGGATCAGCAGGAGCCACAATGGGTCCCCGGTTTGTTCTTGTATTCCTGCATGGTTCGTAAAAGGGATTTATCGGATGGATGGGCAGATATTTTATGGATTAAAGTGAGTTAGGGGTTCAGAGCCTCGCTAGTTTGCGGCCATCCTGGATGCCGGCTGGCCACCCCCCCTCGCGATCATTCATGGTTGATGGTCTATGCTTCATGATGCAAACTGAAGAAGAAAAATGGGGATAGAGAGTAACCACTTACAGAACATTAGAAGGATACAGAATGGCTCTGAAACATATCTCCTCGTTCCTCTAATATAATAAAATTGGATAGGGAATCTATCTTGAAACCTCTCCTTCTATATAAAAAAAATCTAATACCACACAGAAGAAGCATGTTTTGTCTGTGGGTACCATTAACATGGATAACCTGTTGAACAGCATGCTCAATATGACACTCACTGTTCAAGACCCAAACACATCTAAAATATTACAAGGATACAAACTTGCTAGCAAAAATATCCTGTAATACTGTACTTAGTGTGCTCTTAGTGACTACAGCAACTTTAAATACTAATTTATGAGAAGCAGCCTTAGCAGTCATTTCCAGTCAATAATTACAAAACAAATACAGTAAACAAAAGAATGACAGTTTAATCAAATCTACAAAATCTACTTTCGGTTAGCACACATGTATTTTGTATGTCTGTATTCAATGTAAGTTTTAAAAATGTACTAAAGTAGCACAAGAGAAACATACTTCCAAGCACTTTGTAAATTTTCTGTAGTGGGAGGAACAACTTCTGGCTTCCAAGAATGAATTTGACTTCCAAATCTACAAAGAAAAGCAATGGTTGTAAACAATTTTAGAGAAGTCACAAAATCGCCTTTGGCCAACATATTAACTGTGTCATCAAATCAGGAATACAATTACCTTTTTAAGGCTCAAACATATGTTATATATCTCCTTCTGCTCCAGCAGAATTACCCTTGGCATCAACTCTTGGCTACATTACTTAATGGATCTCGACCATAAACAAAATAATCCAACCTTCTCAACTGTTTGATATATCTTCTTTATGGGTGTGGTAGGGGAAATATTGCTGCTGGACAATGAGAAACTCTATTTGCCCACATGCCAACTAGTATTCGAGTTAAGATCCTTCACATTATGCAAAAGTGTTTGTGTGAGGATGAGTACCAAAACTATGCCTAGTGCCTTCGGTGTGAACATCGATTTCAGGCCATATACTGAGTGCAAACCACTGTCTATGAAAGCTCTTGCCAGCTACTCGGAGGGCTTTCCCACACAATTATTTTTTTTTTTTTTAAAGAAATTCAAATATGTTCTGTTCCTTGCATCGGTGATGTACCACTTTTTTGGTGCAGCCCTGGCACAAAATCTATTTTGGACTTCACAAACCCAAACAAAGCCTGATTTGTGTGGCTTTGTAAAAAAAAAGAAAAAAAAAGTAACACAAGGCAGAGCTGCTTTGTGTTACCTTGGGTCAAGGAGGCGTTACATTGATAGAGCATGGGCATTCCCTTGAATCCACTACTCAAACCCAATAGGTGGATAATAGTATCACTGGTTAACAAATCACTAAAGCCCAGATTACCAGTGCCATGACGGTGTAGGTGCTTTTTTTATCACTCCTGGTCAAATCTGACTCCCAGGGTTCAGAATTTAGTTGTGATATATTTCACCTTTCAACTGTGTAGACTTTTTGTTGAATAATGTGCGGATCTCGGTGCTTGCCCTACACCCCGACGAAGTTTGTGAGTTTGCAATTCCACTTTAAATACTGGAAGGAGTGTTACTCCAACCCTTTTCTAAAGTAAATATCCAACTGTTTCCAGGGTGGCAAGGGTTTCAAAAGGAGTTTGAGAATGCCAGAAAACTCACGAGGTTTGGTTGTTCACAAACTCGCAAAGCAGCGGACACCTTGAACCTCCCACTCACCACTCCTTGCAAAGTCTACAATTACAAAAGGGGAAATTACTTGAGTAGCCCTGAAATATCCAGGATGGGTATGGGAAAAGTATAGCTCAGTGAGGTCATCAGAACACAGTGGTGGGAAATAGCATCTTTTGATTGACAGTTACTATTGCTGCCATACATTGCAAATCAGTTTCATGTTACAGTCAGGACCTCCCACTAACTAAACTTGTCCAATGGGATTGCATCACTGATTACGGTCTCATCTACTTACGCTATGATGTTGAAGTAGTCCTTGTTTGACATCTGTTCCTCGAGTAATAGCCGCAGTGAATGCTGAATATGAATGATATACATAGCGTTGGTCACTGAGATATCAACAAGAACCACCACCCTAAAAAAAAAAAAAAAAAATTATTTTCAGAAAAAACTGAATGTGGAATTAACAGACAGAGGTGAAGCGTTCGACACTCCATTATTTGGAACAATGCAAGTGTACTCGTGCAGACAACTGGAAAGGGCTATGAAACCATTAAATAACAAAATAAAATCCAAAGAAAGCTGCAATGAGACATTTCAGTGAAAAGCTCCTTGATGTGAAGTGGGGTAGCCACACTTCTACACCTGGGTGGCATATGGCTACTCATGGCACTGATACCAATTCCCCATGTGGCTTGTAGGCAACAGTAACAACAGAAAACAAATTGGGGTCTAAGACCCTTTTTCTAAATGCTGTAGCCTCTATGACTTGCCTCAGCCCCATGGCAGCTAAAATGCTGCTATTGTGAAATTAGAGGTGGAAATAGCTAGACACAATGTTGCAGGGTCAATGGGGGTGGAGTTTGGGGGGAGGGAGGCAAACTGTGCATAAAGTACTCTCCGCACACCCTGGCATTTTGATGTCTATGGTGTAGACCTTGATCAAAGAAAACATAAAACATTTCAAAAGCAAGTTCGTTTTCAAAGGCTCTTAGTTATGAAATTTTGCTTATCTGTGAAACATATTTAGTAATAATTATTAGAGATAAAGCATCTCTTGTGATCCCCGGGTCTTGAAGTCAGGAGACACTATTATGTACGATTTTCATTCGAAACAGTGGAGAATCTTTAAATAACGAGATCATCTTAATTTTTTTATGTTTAACAGGTACTGCTGGCACATTTATTATTAACAGGGATTGGGAAAAGTCAGTTGCTTGAGACTGAATCAGCTGCTTACAAGATGAGGGTGTTTGTTCCTCCGCAAACCAAAGTTGTTAAAGATACTCGGTGTGCAGACTATCTTTCATTACCGAACCACCTCACCTCCTCTACCTTGGGTCTGACTCCCGGGCCAACTGATGCACTTTGGAGCAGATGCCAGCATCATGGAGAATGCTTTGAGAAAACCTTAATTAAAATAAGATACAACTGCCCATATTCAAGACTCTGTTATCTCTAAAAAGTAGGGGAGGGAGGGGAAACATTATTTACAACTCCGTTTTAACAATGCAATGCCTTTGCTGCACAGCTTTTACCGTGCATGCATTTTTTGTTGCTTTTACAACGCATACCTTTACCACACATGTTAAGTATAGTCAAAGTAAGTATACTTGTGTGTAGGAAAGTGCCACTGTTGGCATGGTTACCACCCCCACCACTGTTTTCCTAGTGTTGATGCCAACTTTGATTAAAGGTGTGCTGGGATCCTGCTAACCAGGCCCCAGCACCAGTGTTCTCTCCCAAAATCTGTACCTTTGTTTCCACAATTAGTACAACCCTGGCACACAGTTAAGTCCCTTGTAAAAGGTACCCATGGCACCAAGGGCCCTGTGGCCAGGGAAGGCCCACAAGGGCTGCAGCATGTATTATGCCACCCTAGGGAACCCCTCACCAAGCATATGTAAACTGCCCTGGCAGCTTGTGTGTGCTGGTGGGGAGAAAAAGACAAGGTCGACATGGCACCCCTCTCAGGGTGCCATGTCCACAAACCACTGCTTGTAGCATAGGTAAGTCACCCCTCTAGCAGGCCTTATAGCCCTAAGGCATGGAGCATTATACCACAGGTGAGGGCATAGTTGCATGAGCAATATGCCCGTACAGTGTGTAAGTCCACTTTTAGACATTGTAAGTGCAGTGTAGCCATATTGAGTATACGGTCTGGGAGTTTGTAATTACGAACTCCACAGCTCCATAATGGCTTCACTGAATAGTGGGAAGTTTGGTATCAAACTGCTCAGCACAATAAACCCACAATGATGCTAGTGTTAGATTTATTGAAAAATGCAGAGATGTCCCCTGTATGTTAGCCAAACGGTTAGTGTATGACTGACCGGTCTGTGCCAGCCTGCCACTTTCAGATAAGTTTCTGACCACATGGGGTGAGAGCCCTAGTGCACTCTGTGGTCAGAAACAAAGCCTATCCTGGGTGAAGGTGCTTTTCACCTCCTCCCTACAGGAACTGTAACACCTGGCAGTGAGCCTCAAAGGCTCAAGCCTCAGATTACAGTGCCCCAGGGCACTCCAGGTAGTGGAGCAGCCCGCCCCATCAGACAAAGTCCCACTTTTGGCGGCAAGTCTAGCGGGGAAATTAGGAAAAACGGGGAGGAGTGACCAGCCCAGACAGAACCACCCCTAAGGTGTCCAGAGCTGAGATGACTCCCTCCCTGCAGAATCCTCCATCTTGGTTTGGAGGAGAGGATCCAGTAGGATTAGGTTTGTGCCCCTCTCCCCAGAGGGAGTGGGCACAAAGAGGGTGTAGCCACCCTCAGGGACGGTGGCCATGGGCTACTGCTCTCTGACCCCTAAAACACCCCATAATCTAGGATTTAAAAGCCTCCCTAAACCCAGCTCACCAGATTCCTCAGGAGACCTACAAGAAGAAGAAGGACTGCTTAGCTGAAACCCCCAGCAGAGAAGAAGGAAGATGAAACTGCTTTGGCCCCAGCCCTACTGACCTGTCTCCTGCTTCAAAGAACCTGCAAAAGAACAGCGACGCGTCGAGCGGGCCCAGCGACCTCTACTTTGCTCCAGAGGACTGCCCTGCACCCAAAGGGACCAAGAACTCCCACGGACAGCAGCCCTGTCCAAGAAAATCCAACAACTAAGGACTCCCTCATCGCTCCAGAAGCGTGAGTCCTGACCACTCTGCATCTGACGCCCACGGCCCGTGTCCACGTGGTCCACCAGTTAGAGAAGGTCCCCAGGCGATTGCGAGCAAGTGCCCACCCTGGGATGACCTCTCCACACCTCCACAACGACGCCTGCAGAGGGAATCCCGAGGACCCCCCTGACTGCGAAGCTCCGGACGAAGATTTCCGACGCCTAAAGACACACTGCACCCGCAGCTCCCAGGCCTTGGAGAATCCGACCACCGGTGCAGGCAGCCCTCTTCCCTGTCCACCCGGTGGTGTGTCTGAGACACCCCCCCTGGACCTCGCCTGCAGCCTCTGAGTGATCCCCGGGTCCCCTCATAGACCAGCATTAGAAACCCGACATCCTGTTTGCATCCTGCACCTGGCTCCCCTTTGTGCCGCTGAGGGTGTGTGTTTAGTGCCTACTTGTAGCCCCTCCTCTGACCCCTAAAACGCCCCTAAAGAATGAGTTACTTACCTTCGGTAACGACTTTTCTGGTGGATACATTAGCTACCTGTGGATTCCTCACCTAATGAATACTCCCATGGCGCCAGCATTCGACGGAAATCTTCTTCCTAGTCTCTGCACGTCGACGAGGACGTCACTCTACTCCACGCAACGCCGTCTGACGTCATACAGACAATAAGAGGTCCTCGACGACGTGCCGACGTCAGTACCAACATTTTTTTACGTGCATGAGAACAACAACCCAATGCAATGAAAGAGCAAGGCAACATCCCATAACATTGTAAAATACACAACATTGCAATAAAATGGCTTTAAATTGAATATAACTCTCTCTTTTTTTTTGTTTTGTTTTTTAAACCAACAAATATATGCAAATCATGTATATACACAAAGATATATGCATATATATATATACATATAAATATACACAAGTATCCATATATACAACATCTATTGCAACCTTGAATACCAAGAGGAGCGCACTCAAGGATTACTTGGTAAGACCAGAAAGGCAACGGGGAGGCGGGTGGGACCGTGAGGAATCCACAGGTAGCTAATGTATCCACCAGAAAAGTCGTTACCGAAGGTAAGTAACTCGTTCTTCTGATGGATACAACTACCTGTGGATTCCTCACCTAATGAATAGAGTCCCAAAGCAGTACCACTCCCGGTGGAGGGTGCCTGTATGGTCAAACCAAGAAATCCTGCAGCACTGACCGTGCAAAATGGCCGTCCCTTCTGACCTCAGAGTCCAAACAGTAATGTTTCGCAAAAGTGTGAAGGGACGACCAAGTTGCGGCCTTGCAGATGTCGACCACAGGAACACCTCTGGCCAAGGCCGTAGTGGCCGACTTAGCTCTGGTGGAATGAGCTCTAATGCCATCAGGAGGATCCTTCTTTGCCAAAGAGTAACAGATTTTAATGCAAAGAACAACCCACCTGGAGAGTGTTCTCTTGTGGACTGCCTTTCCTCTCCTCTTGCCCACGTATCCGATGAACAGCTGATCCTCCAGCCTGAAATCCTTCATTCTATCAATGAAGAAGCTCAACGCCCTCTTTGGGTCCAATCGTTGTAGTCTCTCTTCCTCCTTTGAAGGATGAGGCGGAGGATAGAACGTGGACAAAGTAATTGTCTGGGCCAAATGGAAGGGTGAAACAACCTTCGGGAGGAAAGCAGCCTTGGTCCTCAACACCACCTTATCCCCATAAAAAGTTGTATAAGGGGGTTTTACTGATAAGGCCTGCAACTCACTCACTCTCCTTGCAGATGTTATAGCCACCAGGAAGACTGTTTTAATAACCAAATACCTTAATGGGCAAGAATGCATAGGCTCAAAAGGGGACCCCATAAGGAAAGTGAGGACCAAGGACAAATCCCATTGAGGCATCACGAATGGTTTTGGAGGATATTTATTTAGAAGACCTTTCAAGAATCTGAGAACAATAGGGGATTTAAATAACGATGGTTGATCTGGAAGACAAATGAAGGCTGACAGGGCAGACAAATAACCTTTAATGGTAGCCACTGCACAACCTTTCTGCGCTAGAGACAGAGCAAAAGACAAAACATCTGACAGATGAGCATGTAAGGGATCAATCTGTCTCTCTCCACACCATATAACAAATTTAGACCACCTATTAGCGTAGATAGATTTAGTGGAGTGTCGCCTGGCCGCTAATATAACATCCACTACATCAGGTGGGAGAGAGAAGGAACTCAGGTTGCCCCGTTCAATCTCCAGGCATGTAGGTGTAGACTCTGGAGGTTGGGGTGTAAAACCTGCCCCTGCGACTGCGAGAGGAGGTCTGCCCTGAGAGGGAGACGGAGCGGAGGGCACAGCGAGAGTTGGAGAAGGTCGGAGTACCACACCCTCCTTGGCCAATCCGGAGATATTAAGATGACTTGAGCCCGGTCTTGGCGAATCTTCCTCAACACTCGAGGAATCAAGGGTATGGGGGGAAACGCGTAAAGCAACTGGTCGCACCAGGTTATCAGAAACGCGTCCCCCAATGCTCCCTGCACCGGATACTGGAGGCTGCAGAATAACGGACAATGCGCGTTCTCCCGAGTGGCAAACAGATCTATCCGAGGAAACCCCCACATCTGGAAGATTAAACGAACTTGATCTGGATGGAGACGCCACTCGTGGTCGGCCGAGAATTGGCGACTGAGACTGTCCGCACGTACATTCAAGACCCCGGCCAGATGATTTGCTACCAAGCAAATCTGATGGTCCTTTGCCCAGGACCATAGTCGAAGAGCTTCTCTGCAGAGAAGGTACGACCCTACTCCTCCCTGTTTGTTTATGTACCACATCGTGGTAGTATTGTCCGTCAGGACCTGTACCGACTGACCACGAAGGGAAGGGAGGAAGGCCTTGAGAGCCAGACGTACAGCCCGTAACTCTAACAGATTGATATGAAACCTCTGTTCCTCTGGAGACCAAAGTCCTTTGATCTCCAGATCCCCCAGATGAGCTCCCCACCCTAGAGTGGAAGCATCCGTTATGACCGTGGACACTGGTGGCGACTGCGCGAACGGCTTTCCTTGTGAAAGATTGTTGCTCGCAATCCACCACTTCAAGTCCACAGCAGCATCTCTGGAGATCTTGACTGCACCTTCTAGATCTCCCTTGTGTTGAGACCACTGCCTTCGGAGGCACCACTGAAGAGCCCTCATGTGCCAGCGAGCATGCGTGACCAACAGTATGCAGGAGGCAAACAGACCGAGCAGACGAAGGACCTTGAGGACTGGAACTACCGCTCCATTTCGAAACATTGGATCCAATTCCTGAATATCTTGAACCCGCTGAGGCGGAGGAAAGGCTCGATTCAATGTTGTATCCAGTACTGCCCCTATGAACAGGAGGCGCTGAGAGGGCTCCAGGTGAGATTTGGGCACGTTCACCGAAAAGCCCAGGTCGAACAACAACTGGGTTGTTGACTGCAGATGATACGACACAAGCTCCGGGGACTTGGCTTTGATCAACCAGTCGTCCAAGTAAGGGAATACTGCTATCCCCTTCCTTCTGAGCTCTGCCGCAACCACTGACATCACCTTCGTGAAGACTCGAGGTGCTGAAGTAAGACCAAACAGGAGGACCGCAAACTGATAGTGCTGCGACCCTACCACAAACCGGAGATACTTCCTGTGCGACTTGAGTATCGGGATATGAAAATAAGCATCCTGCAAGTCGACAGACACCATCCAATCTTCTTTGTTCAACGCCAAAAGCACCTGTGCTAGGGTCAGCATCTTGAACTTTTCCGGATTGAGGAACCAATTCAAGATCCTCAGATCCAGGATCGGTCTCAACCGACCATCTTTCTTGGGAATCAGGAAGTACCTTGAGTAACAACCTTGACCCCTTTCCTGCTCTGGAACCAACTCCACTGAGCCCTTTGAAAGGAGGACTTGAACCTCCTGTTCTAGCAACAGGAGGTGTTCTTCTGAACAATAAGATGGGCGGGGCGGGAGGGGGGGCGGAAACTCCCGAAAGGGAAGGGTGTAGCCTTTCTCCACAATACTGATAACCCAAGTGTCCGTTGTAATAGTCTCCCACTTGTGGAGAAAATGACGTAATCTTCCCCCTACAGGAGAGGAGTGAGTGGGAAATGGTGGAAGCCTAAGGCTGCTTTCCCTGCTGCACCCCTCCAGAGGACGAGGAAGAGGCAGAGTGCTGTTGAGAGGCTCCTCTGGTGCGGGCCCTACCTCTCCCTCTAAATGATCTATAGGGGTGAGAGGAGGCGGCTTGCTGGAACCTCCCCCGAAAGGAAGAGGAGGAAGAGCCACGCCCAAATCCACGAAACCTCCTGAAAAATCTGGAAGAGGCAGAGGAAGAAGGAGCTTGCAGCCCTAACGATTTGGCTGTGGCCCTGCTCTCTTTAAATCGCTCCAAGGCCGAATCTGCCTTTGCTCCAAACAGTTTGTCCCCATCAAACGGGAGGTCTAATAGGGTCGACTGTACATCCGCAGAAAACCCTGAATTACGGAGCCAGGCCTGTCTCCTTGCCACCACAGCCGTGCCCATCGCCCTAGCCACCGAGTCGGTCGTGTCCAGTCCAGACTGGATAATCTGGGTTGCGGCAGCCTGGGCGTCTGAGACAAAATCCAAGAGTCCCTGGGGAAGCTCCGTAAAAGAAGATGAAATATCATCCATAAGAGCATGGACATATCTCCCCAGAATGCAAGTTGCGTTGGTGGCCTTCAACGCCAAACTGCAAGAAGAAAATATTTTCTTGGATTGCGCATCCAGTTTTTTGGAGTCCCTGTCTCCTGGCACCGTCGGGAAGGATCCAGGCGCTGATTTTGAAGAACAGGAGGCTTGTACCACCAAGCTCTCCAGCGTAGGGTGTCTTGAAAGAAAGCCAGGATCAGATGGTGCAGTCCGATATCTCCTGGCCACAGCCCTATGAACTGCTGAGGAAGATACAGGCTTCTTCCACACCTCCAACACCGGATCAAGCAAAGCCTCATTAAACGGCAAGAGAGGCTCCGCTGCAGCAGAGGCCAGATGCAGCACCTCCGTTAATAAATTCTGCTTCGCCTCTGCCACCGGCAAAGGCAGGCCCAGAAAATTAGCCGCCTTCCTCACCACCGCGTGAAAGGAAGCAGCCTCCTCCGTATACTCCCCTGGAGATGAAAGGTCCCACTCAGGGGAAGTATCCAGCCCACTGGCCGTATCCAGACCATGCAGTCCATCACCCGAGTCCTCAACCTCTCCTTCCTCCAGGACTCGCTGGTACTCCTGCTCTTCCAACAGACGGAGAGCACGCCTCCTTGAATGTAGTCTCTGCTCAATGCGCGGAGTCGACATGGCCTCTGCCGAAGTCGAAGATCGGCGCCGATCTGCAGAAGCATCCGACGCCGCATCCGGCGCCACAGACAGCTTCGGCGCCGATGAAGGAACAGGACAAAGGGATCTTGGAGCCGATGGACCCACCGGAGTCACAGGACGAAATCCCGACGTCGACAGGATGGAAACATCCGGAGCCAATCCCTCTGAAGCCACCGGAGCGGCCACCGGCGCCGACACCGGCGCCGAGCCCACATTCCCAAAAGGGAGAAAGGGCATAAAGGGTGCCGGCCGAAGAGGCACAGGATCACCCAATGAAAAGGCCAAAGGCCCCGAAGGACCAGCCGGAGCACCTCCTGGAGCCATCTGCTGAAAGATGGTATACATCGCATTCAGAAATGCGGTACTATCGGCTCCAGGGGCTGGAAAAGCCGGATACTGGGGTGCCTGGGGTGCCTGGATCGAAGGCGACCCCGACGCCGGCCTCGACGTCTGCGACGCCGGAGACATCACAAGAGGCTGCATCACCTCAACCACAGACGCTTGTCCAGGCGAAGTCGGTGACGCCGGAGAGGGCAACGGCGTCGATGGATGCGGCGTGACCGTGGGACTGACCTCCCAAGTCCTCCGACGTCGAGCCGAAGGCGACCTCGAACGAGTCTCCTTGCTTGAATGACGCCGTGAATCTCTACGGCGCCGGGAGTCTCGATGACGCCGATGAGACCTTGGCGAGGAAGACTTCTTGTGATGTTTTTCCTTTCTCTTCGACTTCGCCAGGAATAATTTAGCCTCACGTTCCTTGAGGGCCTTCGGATTCATGTGCTGACATGAATCGCAAGTCACAACGTCGTGATCGGAGCTCAAGCACCAGAGACAGTCGGAGTGAGGATCTTTAACGGACATCTTGCCCCCACACTCTCGACAGGGCTTGAAACCCGACTTTCTCTGAGACATTGTTACCGCAGAGAAGAACTACGCAGCAGAAAACACACTGTAACCACTAAAGTAACAGTAGCTCCCTCGAAGATAACCGTTTCGAATGCACGGAAAAAAGGGAACTGACGTCGGCACGTCGTCGAGGACCTCTTATTGTCTGTATGACGTCAGACGGCGTCGCGTGGGCTAGAGTGACGTCCTCGTCGACGTGCAGAGACTAGGAAGAAGATTTCCGTCGAATGCTGGCGCCATGGGAGTATTCATTAGGTGAGGAATCCACAGGTAGTTGTATCCATCAGAATCTAGGATTTAAGGGCCTCCCTGAACCCAACTCATCAGACTCCTGGCAACCTGACAAGAAGAAGAAGGACTGCTTAGCTGAAACCCCCAGCAGAGAAAAAGACGACAGCTGATTTGGCCCAAGCCCTACCGGCCTCTCTCCTGCTTCAAAGAACCTGCAAAAGAACAGCGATGCATCAGCAGGACCAGTGACCTCTGCAAAGCTCCAGAGGACTGCCCTGCACCCAAAAGGACCAAGAACTCCAGTTTACGGCCCTGTCCAAGAAGAAACCAACAACTAAGGACTCCAACCTACTTCGAATGGTTGAGTCCTAACCACTCTGCACCCACGCCCAGGTGGCCCAACCAGCTAGAGAGAATCCCCAGGCGATTCTGAGCAAGTGCCCACCCTGGGTTGACCTCTCCACGACAACACCTGCAGAGGGAATCCCAAGGACCCCCCTGACCGCGAAAGCTCTGGACGAAGATATCCAACACTGAAGGACCCACTACACCCACGCCCCCAGGCCCTGGAGAAACCGACATCCGGTGCAGCAATGTTCAGCAGGCAGCCCTACCTCCCTATCCAGCCAGTGGTGTGCCCCAGACGATCCCCTGGACCTCGCCTGCAGCCTCCGAGTGACCCCGTGAGCCCCTCATAGAGAACCATTGGAGACCCGACATCTTGTTTGCACCCTGCACCCGGCCGTCCCAGGGCTGCTGAGGGTGTATGTTTGGTGTCTACTTCTGCACCCCCCCAGTGCTCCTCATAACCCAACAGGTCTGCCCTCCGAAGTCGCAGGTACTTACCTGCCTGCCGATCTGAAACCGAGTGCCCCCAGTCTCCTAGAAGCTCATGTTAATTTTGCCTACACTTTGACCTCTGCACCTGGCCGGCCAGTGTTGCTGGTGGAGGGTGTTTGGGGTTAACTTGAACCCCAACCTGTAGACTTCCTAACCCCAGGAGACTGGAACTGTAAGTGTTGTACGTAAGAGTAAAACGATCTAACTTTTCATCCCCCCCAAGAAGTGTTTCTGAAAATTGCAGTGTCCATTTTTAAAACAGATTATTGCCAATATTTCAAGAACTGTATAACTTATTCAAACAAAGTACTGTTGTAACATGTGTGAAATATGAATCTATTGAAATGCTCCCCTGCAACGTGAATCTTGTGGTTCTAAAAATAAACCAAGAACATATATTTTTCCTATACAAAAACCATTGGTGTGGAGTTAAGTCATTGAGTGTATGCTTCTTCTATTGTCTGTTTTCGTACAATAAATGCTTTGCACTACCCTCTGATAAGCCTAACTGCGCGACCACACTACCACAAAAGAGAGCATTAGTATTATCTATATTAGCCTCTGTTAAGCCTTTGGGGAACCCCTGGACTCTATGCACACTACGGGGGTCATTCTGACCCTGGCGGTCTAAGACCGCCAGGGCCACGAATGACGGAAGCACCGCCAACAGGCTGGCGGTGCTTCCTAGCCCATTCTGACCGCGGTGGTAAAGCTGCGGTCAGAAAACCGGGGCCGGCGGTTTCCTGCCGATTTTGCCCCGGCTGGGCTAATCCGCCATGGCAGCGCTGCAAGCAGCGCTGCCATGGGGATTCTGACCCCCTTCCCACCAGCCTGTTTCTGGCGGTTGTCACCGCCAGGAAGAGGCTGGCGGGAACGGGTGTCTTGGGGCCCCTGGGGGCCCCTGCACTGCCCATGCCACTGGCATGGGCAGTGCAGGGCCCCCCTAACAGGGCCCCGGCCGGCTTTTCACTGTCTGCCTAGCAGACATTGAAAAGCGCAACAGGTGCAACTGCACCCGTCGCACGCCCGCAACACCGCCGGCTCCATTCGGAGCCGGCTTCTGTGTTGCAGCCCTCCTTCCCACTGGGCCGGCGGGCGCTAACATAGTTAGTGCCCGCCGGCCCAGCGGGAAGGTCAGAATGCCGGCAGCGGTCTTTTGACCGCGTAGCGGCAGATTGGCGGTTCCCGCATGGCGGGCGGCAACCGCCGCCCGCCAATGTTGGAATTAGGGCCTATATCTCATTTTGATATAGTATATACAGAGCCAGCTTCCTACATTAGTGGATCAGCAGTCGGGTCTACGACTTTGCATTTGCTGGATTACTCAGCCAATATCTTATCACACAACTAAATTCAAAAATTGCCTTTAGAAAACTGATTTTTGAATTTGTCATATTTTTCTAAATGTTTAAAAGTCCTGCTAGGGCATTGGTTAAGTCCTCTTAGCATCTCTTTTTAGATTTAAAAGTTATTGTAAAGTTGGGATTTAGTTACTAGAAGTAGTTTTTAGTTTCTAAAAAGTAATCCCAACTTTTAGTAACATAATGAGCAGCTCAGAGGAAATGATTGTGGAACTCAACCTCACCCCTTACCTCCGTCTAGGGATGGCAGAGTTAAGGTCCCTCTGTAAGCTGAAAAAGATTAAAACAGGTTCCAACCCTACCAAGGTCAAGCTCCAGGAGCTCTTGGCAGAGTACACCAGGGACCACCCTGCTGAGGAGGAAGAACTCCACTCAGAAAGGGAATAATGTAGTAATGAGGAGGATGACTTCCCCCCCTCCCCACCTAACTAGGGAGACCAAGGTCCCAAGACCCCTGTCTCCAAGGATAGCACTCACTGGATCTGGATCTTCCACAGGAGAGTCCAGTCCCTCCGAGAACATTGGGGACAGCCTCAATGCAGAGGACATCCTTTTAGCAAGAATAGCCAAAAGGTTAGCTTTGGAGCAACAACTCCTAGCTATAGAAAGGGAGAGAGCAGAAATGGGCTTAGCACCCATTAATGGTGGCAGCAATATAAGTAGGGTTAGAAAGAACAATGATATCCTAAAAATCCCCAAAGGGATTGTCTCAAAATATGAAGAGGGTGATGATATCACCAAGAGGTTCACAACTTTCGAGAGGGCTTGTGCAACCAGAAAGTTAAACAGATCTCACTAGGAGCTCTCCTTTGGGAAAGGTTCACTGGTAAGTGTAGGGATAGGCTCCTCACACTCACTGGTAAAGATGCAGAGTCATATGACCACATGAAGGCTACCCAGACTGAGGGCTTTGGATTCTTCATTGAGGAGTAAAGGATTAGGTTCAGGGAGGCTCACAAAACCTCAAGCCAGACCTAGGTTGACTTTGACTACTCAGTGAAAACAGTAGATGGTTGGATAACTAGCAGTGGAGTGCATGATTATGATGGGCTTTATCATTTATTTATAATGTATTTATGAAGGAACACCTGTTCCTTCAGTGACAAGTTGCATCAACATCTGATAGACCTAGGTCCAATTTCTTCCCAAGAATTGGGAAAGAAGGCAGACCATTGGGTCAAGACTAGGGTGACCAAGACTTCAACAGGGGGTGACCAAAAGAAAGGGGCCACAAAGCCTCCCCAGGGGAAGGGTGGTGAGACACCTAAGGACAAAAACAAAGAGTCTTCGCAATGGCCCCAAAAACCTGCTCAGGAGGTTGGGCCCTGAGCCTCTTCACAGTCCACAAATGGGTACAAGGTTAAAAACTTTGATCCCAAGAAGGCCTGGTGTCACAACTGTAAAAAGTATGTTCACCAAACTTGAGACATGGCCTGTCCCAAGAAAAATCCCACTAGCACGACTTCATTTAGTACTGGAATAGCCAGTCTCCAGGTGGGATCATCAGTGTGTCCAGAGCAAATCAGGGTTCACACTGAAGCTACTCTAGTCTCTGAGGGTGGTGTGGATATTGCCACACTGGCTGCCTGGCATAACATACAGGATGCAGCTGTTAATCAATGGGACAAAGGTAGAAGCGCTCGGGGATACAGGTGCCAGTGTCACCATGGTGACAGAGAAGCTGGTTTCCCCGGGACAGTATATGGACAAACATATCCAGTTACCAATGCTGACAATGTGACTAAAGTCTATCCCATGGCTATGGTGACTTTAGAACAGGGAGGGGTTACTGGCCTGAAACAGGTAGTGGTCTCTTCATCAATTGCAGTGGAATGCTTGCTAGGGAATGATCTGGAATGGTCAGCTTGGGCTGAGGTGGAGTTTAAAACCCATGCAGCCATGCTGGGAATCCCTGAACTGGTGTGTGTGAAAACCAGAGCACAGAGCAGAGCACAGGGTGAATAAGAAGTGTTGGAGCCTGGAATAATGGCCCAACCTTCCAAGAGAAAAGGTAAGATGACTTGGGGCCAGCCTCTGAACAGCAAAAGAAACAAGACCACAGGAGTGAAGAGCGTTTATCCTCACTTTCACACATGACATCCCCCTAGCTGGTCATTTGGGACAAACCAAAACGTGAAGCTGACTTGTAAACCACTTTTATTGGCCAAATATGTCCCAGAAAGTGAAGGAGTTTTGTAGCTCCTGTGTCACACGTCAAGCCAGTGGCAAGGCAGGTGGCCATCCAAAGGCCCCCCTCATTCTACTTCTAGTGGTGGGGGTACCCTTTGAAAGGGTTGGTGTGGACATTGTGGGTCCACTTGAACCACCCACAGCCCCAGGGAACCAGTATATACTGGTAGCAGTGGATCATGCTACCAGATACCCTGAATCAATCCCCTTAGGTCTACTACTGCCCCTGCAGTAGCCAAGGCCCTGATTGGTATTTTTAGCACAGTGGGTTTTCCTAAGGAGGTGGTTTCTGACAGAAGTACAAACTTCCCTGAAACACATGTGGAATGAGTGTGGGGTGACTTACAAATTCACCACACCATACCATCCACAAACCAATGGACTTTTTGAGAGATTCAACAAGACTTTGAAGTGCATGATCATGGGGCTCCCTGAAAAACTCAAAGGGAGATGGAATGTCCTCCTGCCATGTCTGCTTTTAGCCTACAGAGAGGTGCCACAGAAGGGAGTCGGGTTTTCCCCCTTTGAGCTTCTGTGTGGCCGTCCTGTAAGGGGACCACTGGCACTTGTTAAAGAAGGCTGGGAGAGACCTCTCCATGCACCTAAACAAGATGTAGTCGACTATGTGCTTCGCCTCCGCTTTAGGATGGCTGAGTACATGGAAAAGGCATCCAAAAACCTTGAGGCCAGCCAACAACTCCAAAAAGTTATGGTATGACCTAAAGGCTGCACTAGTAGAATTCCAGCCAGGGCAGAAAGTCTGGCTTCTGGAGCCTGTGACTCCCCAGGCACTTCAGGACAGATGTAGTGGTCCTTACCCAGTCCTGGAAAAGAAGAGTCAGGTCACCTACTTGGTGGACCTGGGCACTAGCAGGACAACCAAGAGGGTGATCCATGTTAATCGCCTGAAACTCTATAATGACAGGGCATACATAACCATGCTGATGGTTACTGATGAGGATAAAAAAGCAGAGAGTGAACCTCTCCCTGACCTCCTCTCAACTGACCCTAAGGATGGGTCAGTAAATGGAGTTGTCTATTCAGACACCCTCTTTGCCCAACAGCAAGCTGACTACAGCAGTATGCTGAGCTCTTCTCTTTACCCCTGGTCAGACACACCTGTGTTCCCATAATGTGGACACAGGGGACAGTTAACCTGTCAAAAACAAAAAAAGTTTCTCAAACTTTTTTTATTGATTTAAACAAGTACAAAGAAGCACTTTTCAATGTGCCATTTCACGACTCTGTCGGTCAACATTAGGCTACTGTACAGCTCAGAATGCCATAGTGATTGCATATGGAAAAATGACCCTATAAATTCCACTAATTGTTTGCAGTGCTTCAACATTCAGGTAACAAACAGGATCCGTTCTGTAATCTGCCTCCCCTCTTTCACCGTTAATTAGTAAAAAAAAAAAAAAAACACTAAGAAAGTAGGGGGAAGAGTTGCATATGAGACTAGCTTATGGTAATATCCCAGTACAGATCCCAAAACTAAAAAAGGAACAAACTACAAAGGGGGAAAGGGGGAAAACCTAAATAACTAACAAATTAGGCATGTCGAGGATGAACATATACTAGTTGTTTCTATTGGGTAGTGTTGTGGTTATGTTTTAATTGATACCCTATAGTGGTCGTTCTAGGTTGTGGCGGTGCAGTAGGAATGGGGTATTATATCTGGAACGTATGGAGAGCTCTTGTGCGTGTAGGGCAGGAGAATAGAGGGAGGCCCACAGATAGATATCTTACCAAAGGCCCCCATATAAATTAAAAGTCTTTGCGTGTTTCTGTAATTTTGTCTGTCAAACGCTCCATGGCGATGCCTTGCCAAAGGAGCTCATGCCATTGTAATATTGAAGGGGCAGACATTCCCTTCCAAGCTGCAGCCAGGGTCATCTTGGCAGCTCCCAAACAGAGCCACATAATTGATCTATCCCCTGCCGTCTGGTGTTTGAGAGTGTGGTCCCACAACCCCAATAGTGCAAATTCTAGCGAATGTGGTGGAGGGTATCCCAAGATGTCTTTCATGTGAGCAAGTATTTCCGCCCAGTATGGCCTAATTGTGGGGCAGTCCGACCATATATTGGTTCCTACCTGCTTCGATTCAAACTTTTCAAGCGGGAATAATTCCCTTGTGGCCGCTTGTCTAATCATGGGGGTCAGATACCCAGTGCATAAGTTGGTTGTAGTGATAGAGCTCGGTTGCCGGTAGGTTAAAGTTCCGGCGACAGTTCGCAAACATAAGAGTGTCATTGCCATGAAACAATTCTGAAATTGTAATACAGCCCCCTTCTCTCCAGGCGTCAAAGGGCCTGGGGTGAAGGCTGGGGTTAACTCTTTATTAAAGTGTATTGAGGTATGTGGGGAGGGAAAGGACGTCAAATCATGTTTATTGGCCACTTCGTCCCAAGCTTTCAATGTTGTTCTAGTCAGTGTACTCAGGTATGTGGTGGGGAGGCGAGTTGCCCTAGGTTTCCAAAATAAATCCCAGATAGTTTTCCCTGCCATATGGAGCCATTGTATATCTGATTCTTGTAATGACCATTCAGTGATCACTCTGAGTTGCGCTGTTTTATGGTAGAGCGGGAAGTTTGGAAGTGATAGTCCTCCTTCCAAAGTGGGTAGAGTCAATAGTTTGTTTGATAGCCTGGCCCTCTTTTTCTGCCAGAGAAATTCT
The DNA here is from genome assembly GCF_031143425.1 of Pleurodeles waltl. Taxonomy (NCBI): domain Eukaryota; kingdom Metazoa; phylum Chordata; class Amphibia; order Caudata; family Salamandridae; genus Pleurodeles; species Pleurodeles waltl. The sequence continues at coordinate 242,217,940 of NC_090449.1, read as the reverse complement.
GTAATTGTTGTTCGCATGGTTGTAAAGAAAGTGCCTATCGACTTTCACTGGGAGCCCTTGAAAGAGGTATAGGAGAGGTGGCAGGACTGTCATTTTGATGGCATTTATGCGTCCTAGCCATGATATGCAAGTGGGGTCCAGGCTGTCAAATCTTGTTTTAGTCAGCATAGGAGTGGGGGGTAGCTGGCTTTATATAGATCTTCTACTCTTGGTGTAAGTTTGACCCCTAGGTAAATATTCTCCTTTTTAGCAATGCAAAAGGGTGTATTGTTGATCAGGTTTCCCATTTTGCTTGGTGCGACCGTCAGAATGAGTAGGAAGGACTTAGTGAGATTTACTTTGAATCCTGCCACATGTTCAAATTCTTTTAGTTCCGCCTGCACTGACAATGATGTATGGGGGAAAGTTAAAGTAAGGAGCACATGGTCTGTAGAGAGTGAGTTTTATGAGTTAATGACCCAAAAGGTATGCCCTATATAGCTGGGCAATTTCTGATTCTAGCCGCAAGGGGTTCGATACTTAGGGTGAACAAAAGCAGGGAAAGAGGGCAGCCTTGTCTCGTACCGCGCTCCTGTGTAAAGAACTCGGAGGCTTGACCATTTACCAGGACTCTCGAGCGAGGGTGAGCATATTTGGCTTGTATTTGTGTCCTAATTCTTTCACCAAACCCTAACTGTCTCAGTGTCTGGAATAGGAAAGACCAATCAATGTGGTCAAAAGCTTTTTCCGAATCCAGGGCCAAGAGCGCTGCTGGTATCTTTTTCTTAGTCACTTTTTCTATTAGGTGTATCACACGCCTATGGTTATCATGGGTCTGGCGGCCTTTAATGAAACCTGACTGGTCTGGGTGGATCAAGTCCAGCATAAGGTCCTCAAGTCTATTGGCCAGTATTTTTGTATGTATTTTAGCGTCTATGTTAAGTAAGGCTATCGGTCTGTAAGAGCAGCAGGCCGTTAAGTCCTTACTGGCTTTGGGTATCACTGTTATTAAGGCTTCGCCCATCGAAGGGGTGACTGCTCTTGCGTCTGCAAAGGAGTTAAAAAGAGTCATCAGATGAGGGTCCAAGTCTGTTCCAAAGGTTTTATAAAAATGGGCCATCCGGGCCAGGGGCTTTATTAAGCTTGAGAGAATCAATGGCCTTTTGAACCTCGTCCGGTCTAATGGACTCATCAAGCTCTTCCTGTTATGCTAAGGAACGTTTAGGTAGTATAGTTTTAGCTAGATAGTCTTGTTGTGTTTGTCAAGATCCCTGGTCTTTAGTATATAGCGCCTTGAAAAAAGCTCTAAAGGTCTTCGTCTTACACTCTTCTGTATGAATCAGTGTCCCTGGTGTGGCTTGCATTGGCCCAATGTAATCTTTTTCTTGTTTTTACGTAGTTGACAGGCTAAGTGTGTACCTACTTTGTTCCCCTTTTTGTATGTGGTCTGTCTGAGGCACAGTAGTGTGAGCTCCGCTCTAGTGGCATAAATAGCTGTGACTTTACCCCTTAGTGCCTGTCTCTTTCCGCTGGAGAGAAGGGAATGAGATTCTTTATGAGCCTTTTCCACTTTTAGGAGTTCTGCCTCCAGCGTTAATCGCTCTTTGGTTTTCTGTCTTGTAAGGGTAGTCATTAGTGATATACATTTGCCTCTTATCACTGCTTTAAAGGCGTCCAAGGTATTGGCCATAGGGGTGTCCTGCGGGTCATTCTTTTGGAAATATTCCCTGATAGCTAGTCTAAGTTTGTTATGGAGGCCACTGTCCCTTGTCAGTGGGGTCGGGAAGAACCATCTACGGAAAGCTGATCTCAGTCCCAGCCAGGCTAATGTGACCTCTACCATTGAGTGATCTGATAGCGTGGATAGTGGCTGAGCGGATGTCCTGCTGTATTGTTTGGCTAACAAATATGTAGTCTATTCGGGAATCTGTCCTATGGGAGTGGGAGAAATAGGTGTAGTCTTTAGTGGTGGGGTGGGCTATACGCCAAGCGTCTAAGAGCCCTAACTGCGTGACTTCTTGCTGCAGGGATCAAGCGAATATTCCTGTTTGCGACCTCTGTGGATAGGTACTATCTAACTCAGGGTTCCAAACTAGATTAAAATCTCCAAGTATTATTATCTTTCCTTCAACAAATCCAGCCAACTGATTGAGAAAAGCAGTTAAAAATTCTGTCTGGTGCACATTTGGAGCATAGATCATAGCTATGGTACAGCGACGGCCCCGCATGTTTCCTGTCACCATCAATAGCCTTCCCTCTCTGTCTGTCTTGATCTGTGCTGTGTGAAATGTAAGCGAAGAATGAAAATGCAGGGCTACACCATTACGCTTAGATGTGGCTGATGATCTATAAATCAGGGGTTAAGTCTTGTGTTTTAACCTATGATCTTCTGTTCTTTTCATATGAGTTTCCTGTTTTCCGGAATATGGGGGTAATTGGGGCCTTTTAGATTCCAGGTACCTACTGTAACTGCCATAGATAAGGGAAAGGTCTTCCTTTTAAAGTGTAATGGCCGTGCAGTTTATGATGTTGGACAGCAGGTTGCCCCCACCCACTGCCTCTAGCCCTGCCCCCACATCCCAACCCCCACTCCCCATCCTTCCAGCCCACCACCCCGACATGCCATAGTACAACATTTAAAACTTAAAAACTGTAATATACTTAGGAGCAGAGGCTCCTCACTAACAGATAAATTTAACCTTTGCAGTATATTTACTGGGGACCTCGGTCCAGTTCCGCATTTGTACTTCTGAAAACCAAGTAGATGCTAAACAAGACACAGGTTACATTTAGTAGGGACCCCCCAGGTCCAGAGGAGGTCTATAATATCGATCAAATAGAGAGAGCCATATGGGACCAACACTCCCTCCGGGGAGCCTCAGCCCATTGGTCTGATAGTGGAGCTTTGGGGCTAGTTCCGTCCCTTAACGTTCCTTTTTCTAATCGGTTGGGGTTGACAGTCCCTTCTGGGCTAGCTTCCAACTCTCAATGTCTTGTGATTGCTGTTGCGTGTAGTTCACTTGACCGTATGTCGTCCTTTACGTTGCTGCTGCTACTGTCCACTTGTCATTGCCAGTAGTTGATCCATAGATTGGTCGTTCCTTGTTTCAGTTTCTTCGCTGGCATTTGAAGCATTGATTCCTAGAAAAGTTACTGCTTCCTCCAAGTTCGTAAAGTGGTGAGGTTTATTGTGGAGGTAAAAGGCTATGCCAAATGGGTATGTCGATCTGTACCTTACCCGTTCCTTTCTCAGGTAATCAGTGACAGACTTAAATTGCATTCTCCTCATCAAATTGGGGATGTCACATCATGAAATGATGAGCACGTAGCTCCATGGAAGGAAATCGAATCTCGTTTGCAGGCTTCTAGGAGGATCTCCTCTTTAACTTTGAAGGAGTGTAGTTTGGCTAAGACATCCCTGATTCGGCCACCGTCTCTTGATCTATGTGGGCCCACTCTATGTACCCTCTCCACTTTCACTTCTGGCTGGTCCTCTCCTAACAAGTTTGAAAAAAGCCCAACCACGAATGCCTCTAAGTCTGCCCCTTCAGCTCCTTCCTCCAGGCCTCTAATACAAATGTCTTTACGCTGAAACGGTTCTCCAAATCTTCACACTTGAGGATGGCAGCCTGTAGTTAGTTGTGGATCTGTTCGGTTTCCTTTTCCAGTGGGGCCACGCGCTTTTCAAGTTCTGTGTAGTCAGCTTCCGGATCGAGGGTGCGTGATTCAATAGCATCAATGTCTGTCTGTATCACAGATAGTCGGGCCTTGATATCTGCTTTCAGGGTATCTAGAGATGTATTCAGATCTGTACGTAGCTCCTCCCTGAGTTCTGTTTTAAAATCCTTGAGGGAGGTGAGAAGGTCCTCTTTTGTCAGTGCCATTACATGCTCAGTTTCTCGGTTCCGCTCTTATGACTGGGCAAAGTAACCAGTGACTTTATTAGACTGGCTTTTCTTCGGTGGTATAGGGATACAATGACAATTCGTCAGCTCTTTACTACTTGCTTGGGGGCCCTATGCCTTGTTGCTTTTCCACTTAATAGGGGACGCCTGGGTGGTATCTTCATTCCGGTTAGTTGACCAAGACCCCCATCTGTAAGCCTTTCGGGGAGGTTAGGGGTAACTCTTTCAATCTTGGTTAAGGATGCCCAAGCGTGGTTGTAACAGATCGCTTTATTGTCAACAACCCCTCCGTTATTCCCGTCCTCACCTGGTCACATGCCACCCCGGTGCTCAATGGGGCCATGTGGTGCGCATGGTACATCGTGGTTGCAATAGGTCGCTGTGTTGTCTATAGCACCTCCGTCATTCCGGACCTCACCTGGTCCTGTGCCCTCCTGGCACTCAATGGGGCCATGTGTTGAGCCGGGCGGCCCTGGATGTGTTGTCCAAGCCCGCTCCATGACTGTTCAGCAGATCCAGGCCTTCGAGGCGTCCGCCATGTTAAGGTCAGGCACAATTGTAGTTCTTCGTCTCTCCCCGTTTGCACAACCCCTTTTCACCTCTGTGGGTGTTCTTCCCCGCTCCTGTTCTGGATCAGCTGGCATGCACTTTCAGTTGTCGAATTACTGCTGGTTTACAGCTGATATCCTTTCACCTGTGGCAGGTGCCTCGCAGTGTTCGCCTTTCCCTGATTCTGGTCTGCTCGGGCTTTCGTCTCTCATCACCCTCCTTGGAAGCATTTCGGGCTGTTAAAGGTTTACCCCAGATTCAGCTCAGTTTCCAGTCTGCGGGGGACTGCATTTGTGTTCTGGAAGGAGCCTTTGTCTCTGTTTCTGCAGTTTAATGCAAAGCCCCTGTGGATCACGTCCCGGCGCCCATGATGGTTGGCCACGCCCCCCCCCCCCAAAACAACATTTATAGACAATCTGACCAACTCAAAGACAGCATCGAAGTGGAAGTCCACAAGATGCATGAGTTAGGAGTAATAGAGCACTCTGACGGTCCACGGGCTAGCTCAGTATTCTTGGTCCTCAAACCTCCCATCATAGCTCCATAATGGCTTCAGTGAATACTGGGAAGTTTGGTATCACACTTCTCAGCACAATAAACACACACTGATGCTAGTGTGAGATTTATTGAAAAATGCACACAGAGGGCATCTTAGAGATGCCCCCTGTATGTTAGCTAAACTGCTAGTGTAGGACTGACCTGTCTGTGCCAGCCTTCCACTTTCAGACAAGTTTCTCACCACATGGGGTGAGAGCCTTTATGCACTCTGTGGTCAGAAACAATGCCTGTCCTGGGTGGAGGTGCTTCACACCTCCCCCCTACAGGAACTGTAATACCTGTCAGTGAGCCTCAAAGGCTCAAGCCTCGGATTACAGTGCCCCAGGGCACTCCAGCTAGTGGAGCGGCCCGCCCCATGGACAAAGTTCCACTTTTAGCAGCAAGTCTGGCAGGAAAATTAGGGAAAAGAGGGAGGAGTGACCAACCCAGCCAGGCCCACCCCTAAGGTGTCCAGAGCTGAGGTGACCCCTTCCCTGCAGAATCCTCCATCTTGATTTGGAGGACAGGGACCAATAGGATTAGGTATGTGCCCCCCTCCCCAGAGGGAACGGGTACAAGGAGGGTAAAGCCACCCTCAGGGACAGTAGCCATTGGCTACTGCCCTCTGACCCCTAAAATGCCCCTAAATCTAGGATTTAAGGGCCTCCCTGAACCAAAGTTGTCAGATTCCTGGCGACCTGACAAGAAGAAGGACTATTTAGCTGAATAGAAGCAGAGAAGAAGGAAGAAGACAAATGATTTGGCCCCAGCCCTACCGGCCTGTTTCCTGCTTCAAAGAACCTGCAAAAGAACAGCGACGCATCCAGCCGGACCAGCAACCTCTGCAAAGCTCCAGAGGACTGCCCTGTACCCAAAAGGGCCAAGAACTCATATGGACAGCGGCCCTGTCCAAGAAGAAACCAATAACTAAGGACTCCAACCTCACCCCGAATGCGGGAGTCCTAACCACGCTGCACCCAATGCCCACAGTCCGTGTCCAGGTGGCCCAACCAGCTAGAGAGGATCCCCAGGCGATTCTGAGCAAGTGCTCATCCTGGGTTGACCTCTCCACACCTCCACAACGACGCCTGCAGAGGGAATCCCGAGGAGCCCCCTGACCGCGAAAGCTCCGGACGAAGATATCTGATGCCTAAGGACCCACTGCACTCGCAGCCCCCAGGCTCTCAAGAACCCGACACCCAGTGCAGCAACATTCAGCAGACAGCCATCCTCCCTGTCCAGCCGGTGGTGTGCCTGAGACAACCCCCTGGACCTCCCCTGCAGCCTCTGAGTGACCCCCGGGGAACCGTCATAGAGGACAATTGGAGACCCGACATCTTGTTTGTACCCTGCACCAGGCTGCCCCAGTGCCGCTGAGGGTGTATGTTTGGTGCCTACTCGTGGGCCCCCCCCAGTGCTCCTCTAAACCCCCCAGGTCTGCCCTCCGAAGTCACTGGTACTTACCTGCCTGCAGATCTGAAACCAAGTGCTCCTAGTCTCCCTAGGAGCCCATGTTAATTTTGCCTACACTTTGACCTCTGCACTCGGCCGGCCAATGTTGCTGGTGGTGGCTGTTTGGGGTTAACTTGAACCCCAACCTGTGGACTTCCTAACCCCCGGGGACTGGAACTGTAAGTGTTGTACTTACCTGTAAAACGATCTAACTTTTCTTCCCCCCAAGAACTGTTTCTGAAAATTGCAGTGTCCATTTTTAAAACAGATTATTGCCAATATTTCAAGAACTGTATAACTTATCGATTTCAAACAAAGTACTATTGATACGTTTGTGAAATACTAATCTATTGAAGTACTTACCTACAACTTGAAGCTTGAGGTTCTAAAAATAAATTAAGAAAATATATTTTTGCTATATAAAAACCATTGGCCTGGAGTTAGTCATTTGGTGTGTGCTTAATTTATTGCCTGTGTGTGTGTGTACAACAAATGCTTTGCACTACCCTCTGATAAGCCTAACTGCTCGACCACACTACCACATTAGTATTAGCATAAGTACTATCTACTTTAGCCTCTGTTAAGCCCCTGGGGAACCCCTGGTCTCTGTGCACACTATATCTCATTTTGATATAGTATACACAGAGCCAGCTTCCTACAACATGTATATGTGTTTGTGTATGTGGGGTAGGGTGGGGTGTGGGTGTTATACTGGGTGGAAAGAGTATTTTAGGGTTTTGGGGTGGGTAAGGTTATTTGATTGTAAGTGTATTTTTAAAGTTTGAGGGCAGATATGAGTATTCAGTTGTAATGGTGTTTTAGGATTTAGAAATGGATAAGGGTATTGGGTTGTAAAGGTGTTTTCATGGCTTAGGAGTGGGAAGGGGTAAAACCATGCATTGTAACCAGGAGAAGTGCATTTGTTTAATTGTACCAAATTCTGTAGTGGCCCATGGTCCACGTAGTTATGCAGTAGCGTTTTCACAGTGAAATCAGGCATTGACAAGTTAACTTGATGCAAGAGAAAAAAAGGTCCCCACCATCCATTCAGTTTCAAAGTTGTGAGGAAAATATTTAAAGTTAACTTACAAGGAAATTATACTTTGCTTTTCAGACTCAACTACTACACTAGATGAAAAATTGATAGTGTGTGGGTAAATGCTACACAGGGTTGTACACATAATAAATACCCCCCTGAGGCCGTCATGAAGTCCAGTTGATTTTGTGTGTGCGGGACAGGGAATTGCACAGTCTGGGGAGCACTCCTACATAAGGACCTCCTAGCACTATCATTTTATTCATCTTAGGTGTGTGATGAAGCAGTTACGGATATTTAACCAACCTACCACGGGCAGGGGAACACTCGTGGCTTCAGGCGGCGCACACAAAATAAAGAAGCTGGGGAAGATGCGTAGGGCGCAGGAGTAGGACAACATTCTCTGCTCGCCCAGAAATCAGGGGTGAGTGATGAAGTCTGTATGGGATTCACCCCTGGAAACCAGGCAGAGAAAAGAGATCAACTCCAAAGAAAGGCCTCCGTTCTTAAGAAAAAAAAATTACTCACTTATATTCGAAGTTCTGCATCGTAGGAATCTTTAATGACATCATAGATGTTAAAAGAAATGTCTACCTGACTACCGGGAACCCGGGACGCCTTCAATTTTAAAAACAATTTAATTTGACAAGGATACAATCTGTTTGCATCATACGGTATTAAATGATAATCAAACCCATCCACATCAAAGTTTCGGTATACCAGAGAGAATCATATAGCTAATTCGAGAAAAATGACACTCTAAACCTCCCGGGTTTTTCGAGCAGCTTAATCTACTGCTCTATCTGCTCTGGAATGTATGGACAGATTGCCAAGTGGCTGCTTCACAAATTTCAGTAAATTATATGATATTGACTGATGGAGTTCTAGTCACTTTTCCAGCACTGGAAGGGGCCCTTGGTTTTCCTGCTAAAAGTTTATTTGCAGGTTAGTAGCAAAAGACAATGCAGGAGACTATCCTCTTTTCAAGTTATTACTTTGGATTGGCACTGGTGAAAGACAATAGTTAAAATTAAGAAAACGTTGAATTTTTTTAGTGCTGTCAAGATAAAACTATAGACGTGTTTTAACATCAAGTGAATGAAGAGATCTTTCTTCTGCAGTTGAAGGATTAATAACGAAGTCTGGCAAACGAATAGATTGCTTAATGTGAAACGCAGATACCACTGGGTGGAAAGGCTACATAAGTCATCATTACAACTTTGTTCTAATGAAAAACAATAAAGAGTTCACAAGCAGATAATGACAATGTTGTAATACTGAAATTACTGTAATACTGTTCAGGAAAATGCCACTGTTGGCATGGTTACTCCCTAACTTTTTGCCTTTTGTTGATGCTAGTTATGATTGAAAGTGTGCTGGGACCCTGCTAACCAGGCCCCAGCGCCAGTGTTCTTTCCCTAAAACTGTACCTTTGTGTCCACAATTGGCACAGCCCTGGCACACAGATAAGTCCTTTGTAAATGGTACCACTGGTACCAAGGGCCCTGAGGCCAGGGAAGGTCCCTAAGGGCTGCGACATGTATTATGCCATCCTATGGACCCCTTACTCAGCACATGCACACTGCCTCACAGCTTGTGTGTGCTGGTGGGGAGAAAAAGACTAAGACGACATGGCACTCCCCTCAGGGTGCCATGCCCACAACACACTGCCTGTGGCATAGGTAAGTCACCCCTCTAGCAAGCCTTAATGCCCTAAGGCAGGGTGCACTATACCACAGGTGAAGGCATAGCTGCATGAGCACTATGCCCCTACAGTGTCTAAGCCAATTCTTAGACATTGTAAGTGTAGGGTAGCCATAAAGAGTATATGGTCTGGGAGTTTGTCAAACACAAACTCCACATTTCCATAATGGCTACACTGAATACTGGGAAGTTTGGTATCAAACTTCTCAGCACAATACATCCACACTGATGCCTGTGTGGGATTTATTGAGAAAAACACATGGGCATCTTAGAGATGCCCCCTGTATGCCAGCCCAACTGCTAGTGCTAGGCTGACCAGTCTCGTCCAGCCTGCCACTTCCAGACTAGTTTCTGACCACATGGGGTGAGTGCCTTTGTGCACTCTGTGACCAGGAACAAAGCCTGTTCTGGGTGGAGGTGCTTCACGCCTCCCCCTGCAGGAACTGTAACACCTGGCGCTGGGCCTCAAAGACTCAAGCCTGTTGTTACCACGCCTCAGGGCACTCCAGCTAGTGGAGATTCCTGCCCCCCGGACAAAGCCCCCACTTTTGGCAGCAAGTCCAGAGGAGATAATGAGAAAAACAAGGAGTCACCCTCCAGCCAAGACAGCCCCTAAGGTGTCCTGAGCTGAGGTGACCCCTTCCTTAGAAAATCCT